>NW_020898040.1:554284-578341 GCF_003984885.1 Neopelma chrysocephalum
GGAGGAGGCAGGAGGTCCCTGGGAGGAGGCAGGAGGTCCCTGGGAGGAGGCAGGAGGTCCCTGCCCGTGTCGATGACGGTCCGGGGGTAACCATGGAAACTATTTTCTCCCCATCCCTCCCCCGCAGATGACTCGGGCGACGAGGAGCCCGCCTCGCAGTCAGACAAGAGCGAGCTGCATGGCCCCCTGAAGACCCTCTCGAGTAAACTGGAGGACCTGAGCACCTGCAATGACCTGATCGCCAAGCACGGCGCGGCCCTGCAGCGCTCGCTCAGCGAGCTGGAGAACCTGCGCCTGCCGGCCGAGAGCGGCGAGAAGATCAAGGCGGTGAACGAGCGCGCCACGCTCTTCCGCATCACCTCCAATGCTATGATCAACGTGAGTGCTCTCCTCCTCCTCCCCTCCTCCTTCTCCTCCCCTCCTCCTCCTCCTCCTCCTCCTCCATCCCTGTTTCTCCCCGTGTTTCTGTTTTGTGTTCCCGCGGGGCTCGGGCGCGGCCGGGGCTCGGTGCCGGCTCGGGGATGGGAAGTTGGGAAGATGCAGCTGGGAAGCGGGCACGGACACGTGGAGCACCCCTCAGGAAACACAGGTCTGCTACGTCCTTACACCGTGCTCTCTGGGGGGGCTGCTCCAAATAGGTCAGTTTGGATGTAAAGCTGGGAAGTGCAGAGGTTGGGAATGCTGAGGGACTTTCTGCTGTTCCGGGGGGGAATTTTGGACTGGCACAGCAATTGTTGCCTGCTGCAGATTGAGACCCACGTCCCACATCACTCACATCCTCATTGCTTCCATGAAGCTGCTCGAGTTCCACACGGCCACAGGATTTAACCCCCTCGGGGTCTCGTGCCGGTTGTGCTCTCCCAGCCAGGTTGTGGGAGGTTGGGAAGCGTGTTCTGGCACTGCCTCTGCTCCCTGCCCTGTGCAGCCTCACGGTGCTTTCTGCATGGGTTTTGGAGACAGCTTGTGTTTGGGGTGTGGACCTGCCTCCATCGCAGTGACACAGCCCTTCCTGGAGAGCCTGGTTTTCCCTGGGGAACTCGGGAGACTGCAAAACTGAATAAAATATTCAAAGGAAAGAATGAAAAACCAATCCCAAAGCTTCACAGGCTTGGAATAATGTATGAAGGCAGAGCTCGGGGAATTATGAATGGAGCAGTGCTGTGGCTCTGCTGTCTCAGCCCTGAGCAGAAGGAGGTTGGGTGGTGTTTAATGTGGGCTTTAAAAAATAACAATAATCCCCAGCGGGAGCTGGAGGGCACTTGGAGCCCCGTGGTTGCAGCATCCTCCCCATTCCCACTCGCAGGATTTTGTAGCTGTGGGAGCAAAGGGCTTCCTGAGGCAGTGTCTTGTGTTTGGGAGCAGTTTGGGGGTGCCACAGACGGAGAGTTTGTGGAAGTTTTTGGGGTTGGCACCGTGGTGGGAGGTGCCGACAGACCCTCGGCGCTGTCAGGAGGCAGAACTGCGATGGAATGTGGGCAGGGAATTGTCGGAGAGAGGATTTCTCCAGCAGCCTTTGGGAAGAGATGAGCAGAGCAAGATTTGCTGTGTCCAGCCCAGAGAGGAGGAGGAGGAAGAGGAGGAGGTCGTGGTGGTTGCGACGTGATAAATGCTTGGAGGAGGCTTGTCTGGAGGGTGGGAAATAGCACAGGAACAGCAGAAACGTGGGTTGTCCAAAATTCCAAGCAGGTAAGAGGGGCTGGGGGGTGGCAGGGCGTGTTATCACGTGGATCCATTTCCAACAGCATCCTTTGGTACTTCAGCTCATGGCTGGGAATCCTGAGGAGATGCCCGAGGGAAAGGCTGAGCTGTGGAAGGAGCAAGACTGGAAGGAGCAGTGGCAGCTCCAGGGGGTGGTTGTGGCTCTCCCAGCTCTCTGTTGTTTTGGGAGGAGGTGCTGGAGCTGTGGGCAGGGGGACACAGACCCCCAGGAAGCAGCAATGCTGTTGGGGGTGGATTAGAGAGGCAGGAGGGGGGCGAGCAGGACAGGGGGTGGGACCAGCCTGATCCCCCCATCAGGGTGGGCTGGTGCTCCTGGCCATGCTGTCACCTTTTCCATGGATCCCATTCTGTGCCTTGATTTATCCTTTTAGCATGGGTTGGTGCCTTCTGGAGCTGCCAGGGAGTACCTCGTGGGGTGGGGGGAGCTCTGTGCAATGCAAAGGTCTCAAAATCTTCTGTATTGAACATGAAACTTGGCTCCAGGAAAGCACATGGAGAGCCTGGTGAAAATACCCCGTGCTCCTGCCCAGCTCCATCCCCCCAGGCTTCTAAGGAGCATGTATCCCATGGGAGCACAGGGTGCTTTTGGCAGGCCAGTAGTTCCTTGCAGGAGCAATTAAACTGTCCTTGCTCACCAGGTTTTCCCCAGAGAGATCCCAGCCAGCAGCTGGTGCTGGCACGTGGATGCCCCGTGTCCACACTGCCCCAGTTGCAGCACCAAACCTCATGGATCCATCTCATGGAAGTGGATTGGGATCCATGAGGTTTGGTGCTGAGGCTGTGAGCAGAAGGGTTGGGTTCTCTGGAGAAGGGATGGGTGCTCCTGGGAAGGGATGGATGTGCTGGGGAAGAGATGGGTGCTCTGCTGAAGGGATGGGTGCCTGGGGGAAAGAATGGATGCACTGGGGAAGGGGTAAGTGCTCCAGGGAAGGCAGAGATGCTCCAGGGAAGATGGGATGGGTGCTCTGGAGAAGAAAGAATAGGTGCTCCTGGGAAGGGATAGGTGCTCCAAGGAAGGGATAGGTGCTCTGGTGAAGGTATGGGTGCTCTGGAGAAGACATGGATGTTCTGGAGAAGGGGTGAGTACTCCTGGGAAGAGATGGATGCTCCTGGGAAGAGATACATGCTCCAGAGAAGGGATGGGTGCTCAGGGAAGAAAGGGCAAGTGCTCCGGCGAAGGAATGGGTGCTCCTGGGGAAGGAATGGATGCACCAGGGAAGAGATGAGTCCTCCAGGGAAGAAAGGAGAGGTACTCCTGGGAAGAGATGGATGCTCCAGGGAAGGGATGGGTGCTCAGGGAAGAAAGGATGGATGCTCTGGTGAAGGAATGGGTGTTCCTGGGAAGGGATAGGTGCTCCTGGGAGGGAGGGATGGGTGCTCTGGTGAAGGAATGGGTGTTCCTGGGAAGGGATAGGTGCTCCTGGGAGGGAGGGATGGGTGCTCTGGTGAAGGAATGGGTATTCCTGGGAAGGGATAGGTGCTCCTGGGAAGGAGGGATGGGTGCTCCAGGGCCGGCATGTGCAGTTTCCGTCCAGCCGCCTCTGATCCGATTATGTAAATGTCCCGGAGCCGCGGGGAACGCAGCGAGCAGGAGGAAATAAATAAATATATCTGGAAATGCAAGAGCTCTGCTGCGAAGGTGACCCCTCTGTGTGCTCTGGGAGCTGCCACAGCCGGCTCCTGGTGCTTCTCCTTACGGAGCTTGGGAGCATCCCCTGGGCAGGCAATGCTGGGAGGATGGAGGAAGGTTTGGGCAGAGGCAGAGCGGGACATGCCGGACCCTCGTGTTCCAGGTGAGCATTTCAAACCGGCTCTTGCAGGGCTGAAATTTAAGGCCAGAGCTCCACGAGCCGCCCGCTGGCTCTGCTCCCATCCCTGCTTGGAATCTCACTGGGAACAGTCCAGGCTCACGAGGACCAAGGAGCCCCATGTCAGCAGGGCTGGGAGCAGACATGGAAAGGCAAGTCACGATGTGCCACAGGGGAGGAGTGGGGCGTGTGTGAAAATAAGAAGCAACAAATTAACGGGATAATGAGAGGCCCGGAGCCAGAGCCGGAGCGCGGTGCTGGGTTGAGTACACTCGTCCAAGGAGCAGGGAAAGCTCCCTCTCATAATTCAGCAGCAGGCAGCAGGGATGTGTGGATGCACTGAGGAAGCCAGTTTGGGCGTCGGGAAGAGCTCACAGGGCTGTGGATGGTGCTGGAAATAGGTTTTTAATGGGAATGGGGAAGCTACGGCGGAGCTCGGAGGCGGCTGAACTGCGAGTGTGTGACTGCTGTGCTCTGCTGCTGGCTGGGTTTGTGCTTCCTTGAGGAATGTGAGCATGGAGAGCAGAATGGTTGGGCTTGCCTGTGTCATCCCTGGGTTAGTTTGTGTTTTCCTTGAGGTTTTGGATGAGCAGAGGCTCTGCCAGGCCCAGACAAGGAGGGGTGAGAGGTGGCCGGGGCAGGGGTTCTGTGCTGCTCCGTCAGGATTTGGTGAGGAGGGGCCCTCGGGCTGCCTGGAGCAGGCAGTCCTGGGATGTGAAGGACTCACCTGCCCTTGGGAGGCACTGGTGGCCACCCCAGCCTGTCCTGCCTGGGATGCCAGCACCCCTTTGAGGCAGACTGACCCCCCTCCCAGGTTCTCCTTTCCCATGGGAATGAACCTGTCTGGAGCACCAGCACCTGAGACACCAGCACAGAGCAACCTTCAGCCTCCAGACCTGCTGGGAGGGCTCTTGAGTGTGTGAAACACAGGGCTGGAACCAGAGTGAAACAGAGAGCAGCTTGTGCTGCTCCTCCTCTGGGGAAGGGGCCGTGGGCTGTGGGTTTAAGCCTCTCTGGGTCATCCAGCAGCATCCCAGAGGCTGCATCCTCCAACCCCAGCAGGATTTCTCCCTGTGGATCCCTCCAGGGCTGTGCTCTGGCTCAGCAGCAGTTATGGGTGGTCCTGTGCCACGTGCCAGTGCTCCAAGGAGCTGCCAACCTCTCCCTGCAGCCAGGCTGGGCTCCTGGAGACTCTGAGTGGCATCTGGATGTGCTCCTCAGAGCTGCTCCTCTGCCTCCTTGTGTCCCATCTTCTCTGCTGTTCTGTGGAGCACCGAGCTCCCTCTGCTCGCCGGGAATGCTGCTGTGATTAATCTGTACTCCCCAAATTGTTCCTGTATCAAACCAGACGATGCTGAGCACCTGCTCCGAGCTGCCTCAGGTTCCCAGCACAGCCTCCAGCCTGGTGTGTGAGTTCTGATGGTTTATAAGCCCCGTGTGTGTCCATGTCTGCTTTGGAAAACTGCTTAAAGCTGGGAGGAAATGGATCTGGGATCTCCTGCCCAGGGTGACCGTTGGACCAGGGTGATGCACACGTGGCTGTGTCCCGGTGCAGAGCCGGTTCCCGGGATGGATGGAATGTGATGCCGTCCCTCGGGGTCCCCAAACCCATCATGGCACAGGCAGGACGATGGACCTGATCTCCTGCACCCCCACAGCGCTCCAGGCAGCAAGGAGGGAGCAGCATCCTGCTTGGGCTGCTCCCAGCTCACCCTGGGATGGCCAGTGGGCTGGAGGAGCTCTCCACCCTGTGCATCCTTATAACCAGGGGTTAATTCCAGCCCTGCGGCGAGCAAACTCCATCCTTCACCCCTGGATTTGCCTCCTTAAGGCAGGGATTGCCCCCAGCCACCCTCGGGCAGCTGCTGTGCTGCCCAGAATGGGAGCTGCCCCGCGCGGGGGGCCGGGCTTGTCCCCCTGTGCCCGGTCGGGGGATGGCGCAGGAGGAGCTGGTCCCGCCTGGCACAGCCTGTGTTAATTATCCGGGCTGCGCTAACGACACGTGCACTAATCAGCGCGTTGCAAACCATGTCACCGACCCAGAAAAGCCCCGGCCCTGGGATTAAATCCCTGTCCCAGCCCTAATCCCCCTCGGATGAGAGCGCTGGAGCGAGGGCTCCGTGTGTCCTGCCTGTTCCTGCCGTGGATGTGCTGCGCTGACCAGGGAATAACTGGTGGGTGCTTTGCTGCTACTGGGGGGATGGGGGGAGGGTGATGGGTGTCACCCCGGGGTCTGTCCCTGCCTGGGTGGGACCAGGGCAGCAGGGACACAGAAACGAGCCCAGTCCCTGCTCTTGGAGCTGTTGTGCCTTTCCCTGGAGCATCCTGGATTGCTTTTTGAGTTTAGAGGTGTGTGAGTATCTCTGATCGGATCTGTTCAGACAGGCAGTGCCTTCCTCCCCCTCCCCTCCCCCTCCTCCTCATTCCCCATGGTTGCTGAATCCTCCCAGCTGGGTCATTTCAGGCTGTGGGTGCTCAGGCCTCGTCCGTGTCCGTGGGGCCTCTGTGCTGGATGGGGTTTTCAGCTGCTGCTGCTCACTGTGGCTTGGGGCTTCTCACCTTTCCTCTCCTTCCTCCTTCTCCTTCTCCTCCTCCTTCTCCTCCTCCTTCTCCTTCTCCTTCTCGTGTCCATCTGACCCTTGGGAGACTTGGGACTGTCCTGGGGCTCCCTTGGAACCTCGTGTGAGAAGATGGGGGACAGGTCTGTCCCCAGCACTGGATGGTGCCTCTCCCAGCTCTGCTCTCCTGTTTTTTTTTGGCTGAGAGCGATAACTGTTCCATTGTGGCTTCAGAGGAGAGTTGGGAGTGTTTTCCCAGGCTGCTGGGTCAGCAGGGCTGTGTGTTGGTGGGCTCAGCGTGGGCATTGCACTGTCAGCAGTGCCTCGTGTTGATCAGCAGCTCTGCTGAGCCAGGAAACAGCCCAGCTGGGCATTACCAGCCCAGGTGAGCCCTGCCCATTCCTCCTGGGATCCTCATCCCTGCCTGGAGCTTGTTGGCTCCTTAGGGCGGGATGGGGCCACGGAGAGGTGGGTTAATCCCTCTGGGGTGCTGCCCCTGGTGCCACAAGGACTGTATTCACCTCTTCCCTGGGCTGATGCTTCACTTCAGCTCCTTCCTCCAGCGCCTGTTGAAGGAGGAGGCACTGGAATGGCAGCACTGCTCTTCCCTGGATTTACCCAGGAAGAAGTTATGGCACTGGGAGATGAGCAGGATTGAGGGGGGCTGCTGCCAGGTGAGCTGCTCTTGCAGCTGCCTGTACTGTGGGGAGGTTTGCAGAGGCCTCACACAAGGCTGAGGCCGGGGAACAATCCGAGGCAGCTCCCTCCAGATCCCGGGGTCGGAGGTGCCTGTGGGCAGTGCCAGCTGCTCCTGCCGCCGAGCGCTCGGACAGATGCTCCTCCAGCCTGGAATCTGCTCCATGGGGGGATGAGGGAGGCGGCCAGTGAGAGCCTCATTCAGTCTGTCACCGTGGGAGCTGTCAGCAGGACAGAGCTCTCCGGGCGCACCAGCACTGGGATCAGGGCTCCGGGTGCCTGGAAGCAAAGCCGGCTGCTCTCCTTGGGGTGGAGCTGCTCTGCAGACCCTGGGAGGGTCTCCCCTCTCCCTGGGTGGGTTTGGGGGTTTGGGCAAGGGAAGAGGAGGGAAAAATCTGCAGCAGCTGCCTGGAGGTACCTCCCTGTGGAGGAAAAGCCAGTGCTGGGAGCTTCCCAGGGAGAGGAGTTTTGGCAGAGGTGGCAGTGGAGAGGCCCCGCTGCTGTCCAGGCAGTGAGAGCTTCAGCAGGACAAGCCTGAGATGTGCTGGTGGCCGGAGGAGAGCGGGGAAGCCCTGCAAGGGCACAGCTCGGGGGTGGCCACACTGCTGCAGGAGGGCCCAGCACAGTCTCAGCCCCCAGTGTATCTTCTGTGCTGGTCCCAGCATGTCCTTGTCACACTCGGTGTCCCCGCAAACCCTCTGGCACGGCCAGCAGAGGCCTCTGGGTGCTGCTTGGTGAGGGTGGAAGGGTCTGTACTCACAGCACTCCGGAGTATCCAGCAAATTCCTTAGTTGTTTTTCCAGCAAAACCCAGACTCTGATCCTTTCCCTCCCACAGCTCCAGGCTGGCATCACCTTGGTCACAGCCCGTGGGCAGCGTTGGGTCATTCCATGTCCCAGAGCCACCCTGAACGTGTCCTGTTGTGCCGAGCACGCGGCGACTCCGGACTCCATGGAGGCTGCGTGGGGTCGGGATTAGAGGCTCTTAGCACAGCCCAGCAGTGGATTTGCCACTGCTTCCCACTAATCCTGCCTTTATTGCATGGGGTGGATTACATGGCACTGGAGGCGGGGTCTGGCTGCTGTGCCCGCCCTGTCCCTCAGTGCTTTGGGATGAGCTCCTGCTTTGGGATGAGCTCCTGCTTTGGTATGAGCTCTGCTCCAAGGAAGCCCTGGGCAGGGGGCTCTGGCTGGGTCAGTGGTGCTGAGCCAGCCTCGTGGTGGGGAACACCAGTGTGTGGTGTTTAGGCACATGGCCCAAAATAACAGGGTAAGGTGGTGAAATGCCCAGAGAGACAACCAAGAGACCAGATCCAGCTTCCAGAGAAGTGTGGATGTCTCCATCTTGGACTTCTCTATCTTGGATGTCTCCATCTCAAACATCTTCATCTTGGACATCTCTGTTTCTCTGATCTCTGCTCTCTGTGACCAGTGACAGGATCCAGGGAATGGCTGGAGCTGTGTCAGGGCAGGCTCAGGTTGGATCTCAGGCAAAGGTTCTTCCCCCAGAGGCTGGTTGGGCACTGCCCAGGCTCCCCAGGGCAGTGGGCACAGCCCCAAGGCTGCCAGAGCTCCAGGAGGGTTTGGATGATGCTCTGGGGCCCAGGGGGTGACTCTTGGGGCTGGGCCTGTGCAGGGCCAGGGGTTGGACTGGATGATCCTTGTGAGTCCCTTCCAACTCAGTACGTTCTTTGACTCTCAGGGAACTCCCAGTCACCAAAGGGAAACAGACACTTCTAGGGCACAAGGCACCACCTGGAATGGGCAGTCAGGGATTTTGGGAGCACCTTGTTTGAGTGCTGGGAGTCTGACTGAGCATCTGACAGTGACACACTGGCACTGAGCAAGGTGGGCTGGAGCCTCTGCTCTGTTGTCTTCCTACTCCTCGTTGGGGCACTAAGGATTTTTTCCATGTCTCTGCATTTCTGTAGTACCCATTTTCCCTGGATGTAAATGAAGGGAGATGATTTTTGATGTTGAAGCTGCACCTGCTGCCCTCACAGGTTTTTATGCAAGGTCACCTTGGTTTTTTGGGGTGTCATGACGTGGTGAGGCTCAGCCCAGCTCTCCCCACCAGCCCTGCCCGGGGAGAAGCAGTTCCCAGTGTCCCTGAATGTGCTTCAGACATCCAGGCTTCAGAGCCTGGATGCTCCTGAGCTGGCTGAGGGTCACTCCAAGGATTTGGGACAGATTTGCTGTTATTTAAGCAGTCTGTGTTGATGTGCTCCTGGTGGTGACCAGCAGCCTGGCCTTGGGCTGTGGGACCATCGCTGTGGAGCAGATGACCACACTCCAAACCACGTCTCCTTGCTCTCTGACTGTCTGTGCAGGATGATTTCAGATTCAGGCTGGCTCCATCCTTGTGTTTCCCCTTCTTCTCACTGCTCAGAGTATTTTTGGGGGGGAGGAAGGACAAATTAATCCTCTCTGGGTTCAAACGCTCTGTGATTCTCACCAAACAGCTCCTGCCCCATCCCTGGAATTGTCAAGGCCAGGCTGGATAAACTTGGAGCAACCTGGTCTAATGGAAGGTGTCCCTGCCCATGGCAGGAGGTGGAATGGGATGAGCTTTAAGGTCCCTTCCCACCCAAACCCTTCCATGGTTCTGTGATTCTCTGATTTTTGTGGCTGACACAGTGTGAGTGTTGAGATCTAAACAGAGGCTCCGAAATCGCCCTTCCCTCGGGAGGCTGTTCTGCAGCAGCAGCAGCCAGCTGTGTCCCAGGGTTTGATGACTCCAGGAAGGAAGGGAGCACTTATCTCCAGGCAGCAGACACAGCACCACGCTCTGTCCCTGATGAGTGGAGCGATGCTGCTGCTGGATAATTCAGTGATGAACAAGAGATGATTGAACGCATCTGGCATCGCCTCCTCCCGTGTCACTCCCGGGCAATGAAGTGCTCCTTGTCCCAAGGTTGAGGAGCAGGAGATGTTGCTTCCACAGCAGCAGGCACTTCCCTGGTAGGATTTTTCCTCCCTAAAGGTTAGATTTGCAGGGCTGTTCCTCTGGGATGCTGGGGGCAGGTGGGATTGCCCTCGGAATCCATCGGTGTTGCATCGGAGGTGGTGAAGCGATCAGCCTTGCTGGGGCTGTCCCAGAGGTTTTCTTTCCTGTGGTTCAACCCCTGGGCAGAAATCCTTCCCTGTGAGGGTGGAGAGGCCCTGGGATTGCCCAGAGAAGCTGTGGCTGCCCCATCCCTGGAATTGTCCAAGGCCGGGTTGGACGGGGCTTGAAACAACCTGGGCTAGTGGAAGGTGTCCCTGCCCATGGCAGGGGGTGGAACAAGATGATCTTTAAGGTCCCTTCCCACCCAAACCATTCCATGATTCTATGATGTCTGGCAGGCCTTGCTGTGATCATTTGCCCTTTCAAGCCAATTAACCTCATCTCTTTGTGCCTTCCATCTGATTTTGACTGTTGGCTGCAGGAGGAGGCAGATCCCTGCGGGTGTGTGACACCACCACCTCGGCAGGACAGTGGTGACCTCCAATCCATTTTCCTCTGCATAAATAATCCCCAGGCTGCTAAGGACGTTCCCATTAGCCTGCAACAAGCTGTGAAATTGGGTATATTTGCCGTGACAAATGAGTGAAAGGTGCTAAATGTGCCCCTGGTGGCAGCAGCTCCTGGGCACAGAACAGACCACGGAGCTGTTGGCACCGTCTCTCACCTCCTGCTCCCCAGCAGGGTCTTGATGGCACCTTTTCTCTTACTCCATGGGAATTTGCAGGAACCTTGATGATATTTTTCCATGAAAACACACTCTTTTGGCCACCTTGGCTGTGCCTCCTTGTCTTGGCAGTGATTTACAGCTCCACTGTTCAGTGCTGGATTAGGACCTGCCACAACAGCTTGGTCCAGCCATGGAGAGGAGGAGAAACCACCTCTGTCCCTCCTGCCACCTGGCTGCAGGGAACACTGGGATTCCCTGGGACCTGGGACAGCAGATGGATGGAGCTTGCTCTTATCTCTGGTCACTGGTGACCTGTCAACTTGGCCACTGTTCTCCAACCCTGACTGCGCCGTGATGGTGCTGAAACAGAGCAGCCTCTGGGACTTTGGGATTTCATCCAGCTCTGGCCCTGGGGCAAATCCAGGTCATGTTGTGTCACCTCCATCGTCCCCTCCTGTGAAGGAGAAAACCCCGGTCTCCTGGTGGAATGGGGTGCACGTGGGGATGGGCACAACATCCTCTGCCCGTCCCTCTGCTCCGCTCACCGGAGGGCTGGTCCTGGGAGAGCTCTGGGGAGGGCAGGACCTACCCAGGCTGCACCTTCAGGTGCACGTGACCTCGACATCCCAGCCCTGCAGCTTGTTGGGGAATCACTTTTCCTGTGCCTTCATCCTGCAGCTGGGCACTGCCCTGTCCTTTGGAAGAGGTTCCTCAAGGAGCCTCTTCCCGGTGTCCTGTGTCCCTATGCCAGCCTGGCATGGATTTGTGTCTGTGTCTTACAACCCCGAGCAGCTTCAGCTGGAACTAAATTTAGCCACGACTCTGAGAATTTTATAAGCTGGATTTCAAGGTGTTGCTCCTGCTCGGTGGCTGGGATGGTTTGTACCTTTGGAACAGGGAGCTGGGGGATTAATGATGGGAATGAGGGATGAGCTGGGATACTCCTGTCTGAGCTACTCACCCCCAAGCCCTGAAGCTCCAGGGAGCTCGTGGGCTGGTGCTGCCCCTGCTCCACACCAGGCTCTGGGGTTTGTTTGGGCTCAGGACTGAGTTCAGTCAGCAGAGATGTGAAAAGATACCCCCTGAGCCCTGTTTGGTGCTGCTCCCACCTCTGGTGAACATCCCTGTGGAATTCTGTGCTGTCTGGCTCTAGGGGGTACAAACCCAAATTAATAACATTAATTTGCTTGGTTGCTGCTGGCAGAGGTGGGCTGGGCTTGGGAGATCCCTCTTGCAGGATGTTCTCCTGCTGCCACCCTTGGCATCACTTGTCTCCCAAGGAGCAAACGTGATCCTTGCCTGGATTGATCTGGATCCTTTGATCTGGATTTGGATCAAACCAGTGTCTGAATTGCAGAGGAAGAGGCTGCAGAGAGAGGGCCTGACAGTCTTTCAAAAACAGAATAAACCCCATACATACCCCAGCTGGCTCCTAAATCCACATGGACACAAGTTTGTGGGATGCTGTGTGGAACCTGACCTGCTCTGTGGAGGTGTGGAGGTACTGCAGCCTCTGGTGGGATCTGGGCCCAGTAATCTTCCCAAAACATCCCCACGCTCTGCAATGCTGACAAACATGCTCCATCACTTGGATTTTTAATATGGCTGTAAATGAAGCCTGTCAGTGCAGTTTTCCCTTTGGGACACACCATGGATCCTCTGTGAAACTTGGATGCCTTGGGACGGGACGGTCCGAGGTGTGACCTGCTGTGATTTTTCATTAGGACGTTGATTCCCATCGATTTATGGAACAATTTCTCCTCTCCAGCTCCCAGCCCACTCCCGTGGCTCCTCTGTAATTACCTCCTTTCCCCCTAATTCCCCAGTACACCTTCCAAGCCGTGGTTAATTGCAGTAGGATAATTACAGGTCATCTCCCAGCGCATCGTTTTAAAGCACTCAGCCCCTGAGCTGAAGGCAATTCCCACCCTCCGTGCCAAAATGGGCATTGCTGTGCCCTCTGCCTGCGGAGAGGGACCTTTGGAGCACATAATGAGCTTTGCTGGGCTGGGAACATCACAGCCACTATCCCATTACTTGCCCGTGTTGGATCCTCTTAGTGCAGCACGTCGGTGGGACAGAAGAAGGAGCGGCCAGATCGGGGTTGGAACTGCCAGAGGCTGCAGTGTGAAGCACCAGGGCAGGGCCCCCATGGGCTTTGGGGCCGGGGGTGGCTGCAAATGAGATTTCTTGAGGTGGGGAGAGGAGCTGAGTTGTTTCCAGAGAGCGAGGTGAAAACTCGGTGTGAAGCATCCTGAGAATGTGGGGTCTGGTCTGGCCCTCTGAGACCATCGAGTCCAACCCTTCCCCAGCACTGCCAGGGCCACCACTGACCATGTCCCCAAGTGCCACATCCACAGGGCTTTTAAATCCCTTCAGCATTTAAACTCCACCCCTGCCCTAGACAACTGTTCCAGGGCTGGACAGCCCTTTCCGTGAAGGAATTTTCCCAATATCCAACCTGAACCTCCCCTGGCACAGCTGGAGGCCGTTCCCTCTCCTCCTGTCCCTTGTTCCCTGGGAGCAGAGCCCGACCCCCCCCGGCTCCCCCCTCCTGTCAGGGGGTTGCAGAGCCAGAAGGTCCCCCCTGAGCCTCCTTTTCTCCAGGCTGAGCCCCCCCAGCTCCCTCAGCTGCTCCTGCTGCTCCAGCCCCTTCCCAGCTCCGTTCCCTTCCCTCACACGCTCCAGCCCCTCAGTGTCTCTTGTCTGAGGGGCCCAGAAGTGCCCCCAGTGTTGAACACATGTGGGATGGGAGCACAGCAAGGAATCTGGGGGGACAGGACCCTGCCCCCTCTGTGCCTGCAATCAGAGAAGCAGCAAAGGGAGGATGGAGGGAACAGAGACGTAGGGTCAGGTCCTTCCAGGTTACAGGTGTATGTGAAGCAAAACCTCACAAATATGACGGGTTACACTGATTTTATTTTATTTTTTCAAAGGACAGACTCAAACTCGCTGTGTTAGTTGTTTGTTTATGTGATCTGAGTTTGGTTCCTGCCTCTTCCCATGGCCTGGGACAGGTCCTGGGGCTCCTCGAGGTGAGCTGGGGACAGTGCTGAGCTCCCATGGGGGACATGGCAACGTTCAGGATGTCACCGAAGCCACATGTGCCCACCCCCTGCATTCTTCTTTCTAATGGTGGGACATTCATTCCCTCTGCTTTGTGCTTCTTCACCTAAAGCATGAAAACCTAAAGCTTTGTCGTCATCATTTCTGATGTTATCAGAGGAAAAACTTCTTTCCCTGGATGAGACTCAAATCTTGCTCCTGTCCAAAGGAAAGTTTTGATGAAGAACTGATGATTTGGAGGTTTTCTTGGACAAGTTGTGGTAAAATCAGGTCAGGTCATGGAAGCTGAAGCCCTGACCCTGTTGCTTGATGAGGAGATACCTCGACACTCAGGTGCCACCTGCAGCCCAAATTCGGAGTAACCTGCCAAGAGCTGAATAAATCATGTGTGGAATCCAAATAACTGGAAACAGAAGATAGCTGAGCCCTGGGGGTGGCTGGAAGTCTATCAGACGTCCAAAACTCTCTGGTTTTAGCCCTTTTGAGTAGTTTTGAGTTTTTCAGCCAGCATTTATCCAGAGGACCTACCTTGGTATGCTGACAAGTTGGAGGAAGCTGCAGCTCAAGCACAGTTAATTTACCTGCAAGCAAAATGATTTCCCTACCTCCAAACTCCTGGAGAATTTCCCTAAAAATCGTGTTTTAAATGTAGAGAAGAAGTTTAGAGTGTCCTACCTTGCAGAGATTTGGGGGAGAGAGGAGGAGCAGCAGCCCTGCCTCTGTGCTCAGCTGCACAGGGGGTGGATGGCAAAGGAAGAGGGACTCGGGGTTCCATCCAGGATGGAAAGTAACCTAAAAATAGAGCTGTGAGGGCCGGCTCTGTCCTGTCAGACCATTGTCTGGGATCAGGCAGTGTGGGACAGCCAGCAGCATTCCGGCCCTGGGTGGACATCCTGCTCCAGGTAATCTCCTGCCGGGAGTCTGGCGCTCCCAGGGCTGGTGATGGTGTCCCAGCTGTCCCCTACCTGGTGCTCCGTGTCTTGGAGCATCCCCTGAGCCCTCCTTCCCTGGGCACACTGTGTCTGTGGGTGTCCCATGGCTGGGGGTTCCCCAGAGCCCGTTGGGGAGGGAATGGAGGCCGTTGGCCATGGTGGACGTGTTGCAGGGGCCAGGCCAGGCCTTGGGCTGTGTCCTGGGCTGTGCAGCTCCAGGGAGGAGCTGGGAGTCCTCCCTCTCTGCCTTCTTGGAGCACAGTGGTCGCTGGCTCCCAGCTGGAGCAGCCCCAGAGCAGCTGTGGCTGCCCTATCCCAAGGCCAGGTTGGGCAACCTGATCTCTTGGAAGGTGTCCCTGCCCATGGCATGGGGATGGAATGAGATGATCTTTAAGGTCCCCTCTAACCCAGACCATTCCATGATTCTATGATCCTCTCCTTTCCATGGCTGTCACCCCAGGGACCACTGTCCCATCCAGCTTCTCCTCATTTGCTGGATTGGGGATGGATGTGACTGCCTGAGATCTCAAGGCTTGGCTGAGGTTTGTGAGAGCCCAGCCTGGGCTCCTGGGGTCCGCAGCGGGGTCAGGGATGGGGACAGGGACAGGCTGTGGGGCGGGGACACATCAGGCCAGGCTGCCACGAAGATGGAACACCATGGAGTCTCCATGGACTCAGGGCAGTTGTCCGTGTTGCCGCCATCTCCTTGGGGATGGTGCAGGTTTGGATGGTTGGAGTTGAGCTGTCCTGGGCCCCGTGGATTTGGGAATTGTGCAGAGGAGGAGGGGTTGTTGTGGAACCAGCTCTGGGGTCACCGTGTGACACCTCCCAGCACCCAGGGCTGTGCCGGGGGCTGACCTGTCCCTCTGTCCCTTCCTCCCCAGGCCTGCCGCGATTTCCTGGACTTAGCCGAGAGCCACAGCCGGAAATGGCAGCGGCTGCTGCAGCATGAGCGGGAGCAGCGGATCCGGCTGGAGGAGACCATCGAGCAGTTAGCCAAGCAGCACAACAGCTTGGAGCGCGCCTGCCGCGGCGCCCCCGGCCTGGCCGCGCCCACCACCACCAGCTCCAGCACCACCAAGGGTGAGGCCGGGCCGGGAGGGACCGGGAGGGACCGCGGGATTCCCGCTGGGCTGCTCCCAGCGAGCCCAAGGCTCTGTATCCCTGTGGTGCTTTTCTAAACGGATCCCATTAGGCCACAATTATTCCTAATCGTCCTTGCTCGGGGACTTGGATGTCCCCAAGATACAGATGTGGGAGAGGGCCGTGTCCCCAGCTCGCTCACGCTGTTCCAGACTATTTTGGGAACTTCAGCCCTCACCGGTGGGCACATCTCTGGGTGCTGGAGGGCGGCCACGGTGCCCTGGCACTGCCAAGTTGGCTGTGTGGGGTGGCAGAGGAGCAGCCAGGGGCTTGTTTGCAGTAAGATCCAACAGCTTTGCAGATTCCTGCCAAATGCCCTTCCCCGAGGGAAGCATTAGTTACAGCTACACAAACTGCAAATAGTGCCGTGTCTTATTTTTAAAGGATATAAGAGCCAAGAGAGAGAACAGCAGCAGCTGGGGGGTGATGGTGGTGCCGGGTGCTGTCCTCACTCCTCTGTGGCCTCAAGTTGTGCCAGGGGAGCTCTGGGTTGGATATTAGGGAACACTTTGATAGAAAGGGTTGTCAGGCATTGGAACAGGCTGCCCAGGGCAGTGGAGGAGTCCCTGTCCCTGGAGGGATTTCAAAGCCGTGTGGATGTGGCACTTGGGGACACGGTCAGTGGTGACCTTGGCAGTGCTGGGGGATGGTTGGACTCGATGGTCTCAGGGGGGTTTTTTCTGTGGCACAGCTGGGGAGGGCAGGGTGGAAATGGCTGCAGAGACAGGCACAACCCCTGCTGAGGCGGTGACCCTGCTCCTCGGGAGAGCGTGGGAGTGATGTGGGGAAGGAGGTTGCTGAATCCCCCGGACGGGGCAGGAGCAGGGGAGCTGCAGGGACTCCACCAGTGTCTGCTCCCGATGTCGCAGCCATCGATCTCTCCCACCGCAGCAGAGAGATGTTTACAAATGCAGGGCTGGAAAACCCGAGGGCTGGGAAATCTCCCCGAGCATCACCTGAAACACGTGACTGTTTTTTCCTGCTCTCTCCCAGCCGGATTTCCCGGCGGACGGGGCGGCGCTGGAGCGGAGCCGCACCAGACGCGGTTGGGTGTGCGAGTCACGCCCTGTGTCAGCCCCGGGCAGCCCGGGGGCATTTCTGGGGGTGCTCCCGAGCATGGCAGGGGAGCCCTGTGTGCCTGGGTTGGGGAGCAGGTTGGGAGCTCCTTGCTTTTAGGAGCTGGAAATTGGTATGGAATCCTGCCACTGTGGAGTGGGATGGAGAGGAAGGGGCCAGGCTCTAACGGGAGCCGGTGTGGAGGGGACACGGAAGGGGGGGCTCTGGGGACAGACCCTGCTCGGTGGGTTCTGAAGGGTCTCACAGCCTGTGTGCCCACAGGGAGTGTGCAGCCTGCAAAGGGAGAGGCCAGTGATGAAGATGAGGAGACGGAGTATTTCGATGCCATGGAGGATGCACCAGCTTTTATCACTGTAACTGCCGACCCCAAACACCACAGGTACGACCCCCCAGCCCCGCTGGGAGCACTGGGAGAGCGGGGAGGGCAGGTTTGCCTGGCATCTCACTCAGGCCCGAGGGCAGCACCCCCTCCCACGGGATCACTCTGTGGGCAAGTCCCTCAGAAAACTCCTCCCAAACTCATCCCAGCCTCTGCCCAGGGCTCCCTGTCTGGCTGCTCCTGCATTCCTGGAGCCAGTGAGGCTGAGGATGGCCCCAGCTATAGTGAAGAAGGTGAGGAAGGGCAGGTGTCAAGCCTGTGCTGGGGGAAAGTGGAGTCCTCTGCCCCAGCAGCTGATGGGAGCAGGGACCTGGAGGGAGATCCCTCGGAGCACAGCAGAGGCAGGGAGCTCCTTGCCTTAATAGAATCATGGAATAGTTTAGTCTGAAAGGGACCTTAGAGCTTATCTTGCTCCTTGCCCATGGCAGGGACACCTTCCACTAGCCCAGGTTGCTCCAAGCCCCGTCCAACCTGGCCTTGGACACTTCCAAGGATCCAGGGGCAGCCACAGCTTCTCTGGGCAACCTGTGCCAGGGCCTCCCCACCCTCCCAGGGAAGAATTCCTTCCCATTATCCCATCTAACCCTGCCCTTCAGCTGTGTCACCTGCTCTTACTCCTCTCTGGGCATCTGGGCGGGAGGTACCTGTTGACCCACAGTCACATCACTGGGCTTGGTGACAAAAGCAGAGTCTCTGCGCCCGAGCATCCCCTCCTGAGCATCCTTTCCTGAGCATACCCTCCTGAGCATCCTTTCCTGAGCATCCCCTCCTGAGCATCCTTTCCTGAGCATCCCCTCTCAGCACCTGTGCACGGCCTCTGTCACCCTGTTTCCATCCCAGCAGCACCCCGGGGTGTTGCAGGGAGGTGCTCTGGGTGATGCTACACCAGCCCCATCTCTCCTGTCCCCTCCTCTGCCCTTTCCCCTGTTCACCAGCTGATGTTTCTCCCCTGCAGGCGTTCGGGCAGTAACCTGAGCGGGGCCAGCGAGGGCCACCCCGAGGACTGGAACCTGGAGGACAGTGTGAGTTGGGCTGGCAGAGTGGGAGGGATGGTCCTGGTGGGATTAAACCAGGGAGAGGAGCAGGAGAGGACTTGGTTGTGGAGGGACCTTCCATTGGAATCACAGGTGCTCTCTGATGGTTGCTCCGTGAGCCATGGCTGGGGGACAGATGTCAACAGTCTCCCATCAGCATCCTAAATACTTTCCTAAGGGAAGTGGGAGGGTATTGGGGGACAATTGTACCCATATTTCTCTGGAGAACAGACTTCCAGCGATGCTCCCCAGCACGAGTGCACACAGTGTCTCCTGAGCTGTGGTTGCTGCTCCTGGGAGGTGTTGGATCAGGTTGGGTCATGTCCAGCTCAAACCTGTTGCTTCTGTTGCTTCCACAGGTCTTTGAGAGCTCAAATCAAAGCAGCTACAATGAGTCCACGTGCAAGGATCTCCTGCCGAAGAAAAGGAGACGGACTCGCATTCCCGACAAACCCAACTACAGCCTTAACCTCTGGAGCATCATGAAGAACTGCATTGGCAAAGAGCTCTCCAAGATCCCCATGCCTGTAAGTCAGCGTGTCCCTGGCACCCAGGACTGGCACAGAGGGTTTAGTTTGGGCACACTCCTGGCTGTTGAAAGGATTTGGATTACAGCTCTGGATGGTCCTACCGGGACCTGAGTGGGACAGGAGCACGTCACCAACTGACAACTGTGACTGGATTTTGCACTGGCAAAACATTCTGAAACCACCTCATTCTTATCATGGAATGATGGAATGGTTTGGGTTGGAAGGGACCTTAAAGATCATCTCATCCCACCCCCTGCCATGGGCAGGGACACCTCCCACTAGCCCAGGTTGCTCCAAGCCCCGTCCAACCTGGCCTTGGACACTTGCAGGGATCCAGGGGCAGCCACAGCTTCTCTGGGCAACCTGTGCCAGGGCCTCCCCACCCTCACAGGGAAGGATTTCCTCCCAATATCCCATCTATCTCTGCCCTCTGACAGTGGGAAGCCATTCCCTGTGTCCTGTCCCTCCATCCCTTGTCCCCAGTCCCTCTCCAGCTCTCCTGGAGCCCATTTAGGCCCTGCAAGGGGCTCTCAGCTCTCCCTGGAGCCTTCTCTTGTCCAGGTGAACCCCCCCAGCTCTCCCAGCCTGGCTCCAGAGCAGAGGGGCTCCAGCCCTGGCAGCATCTCCATGGCCTCCTCTGGACTCTCTCCAGTGTGTCCTTGTTCCAGGGTGAGCTGGAGCAGAGGGAACATTGCCCATGTGCCCTCTGCAAATCCAGCTGTTACAGAGTCATGGAGAGCCCCAGGACACTGTGAATCCCTGAGGATTCATGGAGAAGCCACCTTCTGGTGATGTAATTCCTGGGGACTGGACACTTGGGTCTCAGCCCCACCTGCACTGATCACAGCAGGGCAGGATTGCACCCCAGGGACCCAGAGTGCCTCATTTTCCTTTCAAAGAGCAGCTTTTTAGTGAAGGAGATGCCAGGGGGTGATTTTTGGTGCTACTGGGCTCAGTCCTGGGGGCGAAGGCTCCCTGTGATGGTCAGAGAGGCTTTGCTGGGGGGGTCTGTCTGGAGGAGCCTCTCTGGCTGCACAGAGGGCAAGTGGGGTGTGTGTTTAATTCTCGCAGATAAATAACTCTGCCTCAGCTAAATGCTGCCACAGCAAACTCCCCAAAACTGCAGCCCTGTTTTTTCAGAGTAGACCAGCCCTTCTCAGCCTACCTGTTCTCAGCAGCTCAGCACCAGTGAGCAGCATGGGTGGGACTGGGGGCCATCTCCCCAGAAATCATGAGGGCCTGGCAAGCTTGGGAGAGCTGGAAACATCTGGGATGCCTGGGGGTTCTTGTGCTGGCTGGAGTGGAATTAGCCCAGCAAAGGGTGATCCTTAGCCCTGGAATCGTATTCATGGTCCATCCTTTGCTGGGCAAAGAGGAAGGAACACATTCCAGGGGCTTGGATGCTGAATTGGTTGAGCTCTGGGGGAGAGTGCTGAGCTGTCTCTTCCTGGTGCTGTTTCCAGCCCAGCCCAGCCGGGCGTGTTTCTGCAGCAGCAGCAGATCGAGTGTGATGGGCACAGGAATAAGCTCAGGATGTGAAATCCCAGCAGCTGCTGGTGCATGGAGACAGGAAACTTAGACCTTCCCTATCAATCAAATCATCCCAGGAGCTGCTGAAGTCCAAACCTGAGGGCAGTAGGAAAGAGGACAGGGATAGATGGGATACTGGGAAGGAATTCTTCCCTGTGAGAGTGGTGAGGCACAGGTTGCCCAGAGAAGCTGTGGCTGCCCCTGGATCCCTGGAAGTGTCCAAGGCCAGGTTGGACGGGGCTTGGAGCAACCTGGGCTAGTGGAAGATGTCCTTGCCCGTGGCAGGGGGTGGCACTGGATGATCTTTAAGGTCCTTTTCCACCCAAACCATTCCATGGCTGCATGACAATAAGTAGGACACACCCCACAAGCTCAGCCACACATGGGCAGTTCTATGGGAGACTCCCCCCAAGAACAAGCAGCCTGTGGGCAACAGGGCAATTTAACCTCCTTCCAACAGCCACTGAAATCCTTTCCATGGTCCATGGAGAGGTGCAGGAGAGTTTGGCAGCTCCGTGGATCCAGATGGAGCTGCCGAGGGAGGGCTTTGGAGCAGACACTGCGGGAAAGGAGGAGGAGGAGGGAGTGGAACAGGAAACTTGGGGAATTCAGTTTGGAAATGTGGTTACTTATAGCACAAACCATCAGTGAGTCCATCGTGCTCTCTGAGGGATGGGATTTCTCATTCCATGGGCTTCACCCGAAGTCTTGAGGAATTAGGACCATTTCTGAGATGCTCTTGAGTTGTTCTGCGATCCACCTCCTTCCCGGGGGATGTGATGGGCTCACAAACCTCTCGTGCAAACAGCTCCTTAATTTTTCCTCTGATGTACAAACCTGCAGCACTGAAGAGGAGGAAAAGAGTTGTGAGGACTTGGGATTTGGGTGGGTTCATCTTCCTCCCCCATGGAAGGATTTTGCTTCCCCGTTGCTGGAGCGGTGCCGAGGATGGAGCTGCCAGCTTTGTTCCCTGCATCCCTCCCCAGAGTTATCCCAAATAATTTGCTCTTTCTGTGGATCTGATGCTGCTCTTTCTGCACAGCTCTCTTTTCTTGGATGCTGTGAGATCCCTGCCACTTCCCTGAGTGGAAAATCTAAAAACAGCTAAATCCTGGAATCTGGAGTTTGTTTTCTTTACCATGAAATATTTAACTTGGCTTACAGAAGTGGTTCTCCCATCCTTCAGCCATCTGCTCCTTCTAAAATGCATTTTTTTATTCTGAACTGAAATTAAAAAATTAATTTCATGTGGATTTGAGGCAGAAGACGTTCTGAGGCTCCATCTTTCTTTCAATTATTTTTAAATTTCAATATTTTTAGAGCAAAAAATAAGGACACTGTCATGGGAGTCCCTGGAGCAGGGAGACCCCAAAATGGGGCTTTTCCAGGTTTTCTGAGCAGCTGGGTCAGGCTGGCACGGGGATGGCTTTACCAGGAGGTGGTGAGGACAAGCTGGGGAGCAGCACATCCCTGTCCCGTGTTGTTATGGCTGGTGGGATGGTGACTGGGAGGCAGCAGGAGCTGCTGAGGCTCATTTTGGGGGTCAGGATGCCTGGGATGATCCCTGGTTATCCCACGGGGCTGCCCCACACCTCATCTGGGGACTTCAAAGCCTTGGTGCTCCCATGGCACTGTTCAGGGAGCAGAGCTTGTGTTCCCTGCCTTTATTTGGGGTCTGGTGATGCCTCCTGGGTGTCTCTCCTTCCCTAACCCCGCTGTTCCCCTGCAGGTGAACTTCAACGAGCCGCTGTCGATGCTGCAGCGGCTCACGGAGGACCTGGAGTACCACGAGCTGCTGGACAAGGCGGTCAAGTGCGAGAGCTCCACGGAGCAGATGTGCTTCGTCGCCGCCTTCTCCGTGTCCTCCTACTCCACCACTGTGCACCGCACAGCCAAGCCCTTCAACCCCCTGCTCGGGGAGACCTACGAGCTCGACCGGCTGGAGGAGCTCGGCTTCCGCTCCCTCTGCGAGCAGGTGAGGGGGGCTGGGGGTGTCCCCCCTGCTCAGCTCCCTCCTGGAAGGACAGCCAGCCAGCCAGCTTCTCCTCACACCCAGCCTTCCCTGCACTCTCTCCCAGCAGTTATTGACAGGCAAGGACAAGGACAAGCTGGTGGAGTCCCTGTCCCTGGAGGTGTTCAAGGAACGACTGGATGCTCTGGTCCAGTCGACAAGGTGGTGATGGGTCACAGGTTGGACTCGATGATCCAATATCAGCACAAGTCCTATGAGGAGAGGCTGAGGGAGCTGGGGTTGTTTAGTCTGGAGAAGAGAAGGCTTAGAGGCGACCTCATCACTCTCTTCAACTACCTGAAGGGAGGTTATAGCCAGGTGGGGGTTGGTCTCTTCTCCCGGGCAACCAGCAATAGGACAAGGGGACATGGGCTCAAGCTCTGCCAGGGGAGGTTTAGGTTAGATGTTAGGAAGAAATTCTTTACAGAGAGGGTTATCAGGCATTGGAACGGCCTACCCAGAGAGGTGGTGGATTCACCATCCCTGGAGGTTTTTAAAAAGAGATTGGACGTGGCCCTTAGTGCCATGATATAGTAATTGGAGTTGGATCAGGGGTTGGACTTGATGATCTTGGAGGTCTTTTCCAACCCAACCTATTCTATGATTCTATGATTCTATGATTCTTTGATTCTATGAAACAGCCTCAAGCTGCACCAGGGAAGGTTCAGGTTGGACATAAGGAGGAATTTCTTCATGGAAAGGGTGGTCAGGCATTGGAAGGGGCTGCCCAGGGAGGTGGTGGAGTCCCCATCCCTGAAGGTGTCCAAGGAATGACTGGAGGTGGCACTCAGTGCTCTGGCTGGGGGACAGGGTGGGGATGGGTCACAGTTTAGATTTGGTGATCTTGGAGGTCTTTTCCATCTTAAATGATTCAGTGATTCTATGAAACGGGCTCAGGTTGTGCCAGGGGAGGTTCAGGTTGGATATTAGGAAAAATTTCTTCCCTGAAAGAGTTGTAAAGCCTGGGCACAGGCTGCCCATGGCAGTGGTGGAATCACCATCCCTGGAGGGGTTCAAAAAACAGGTGAACATGGCACTGCAGGATAGGGATTAGTGGGCATGAGGTTAGACTTGGTGATCTTGGAGGTCTTTCCAAGCTTAATGATTCCATGATTCCTCCTGGCCAAGAGAGCCAGTGGGTTGCTGTTGGCCTTGGTGGGAGCAGCAGCAGGCACAGCCTAAGGCATGTTTTGGAAGCAGAGCAGGAGGAGGGGTGGGAGGGGAGGACAAAGGTGTCCTGGCAGCTCCCTGGAGCTGGGGCTCCTGTCACACCTCAGCACTTGAACAGCAAGGGAGAAGCTCTCCTTACCCCAGCTCCCTCAGCTGTGACCAGGGAAGCTGTGGCTGCCCCTGGATCCCTGGAAGTGTCCAAGGCCAGGTTGGACAGGGCTTGGAGCAACCTGGGTTAATGGAAGCCAGAGGGGTGGAAGGAGATGAGCTTTAAGGTCCTTCCAACCCAAACCCTCCTGTGATTCCATGATTCAGTTGATGATTCTATGCGGCGATGCCCCAAGCTCTTCCAGGGTCTCTTTGTGCTGGAAGGTGTCTCAGGATCTCATTTCTTTCATGCTGGACTGAAATGTTTTAGTTTCCCAGCCTGGGGGAGCCCCAGGAGCTCTGAGAGCCCCGTGCTCTGAGCACAGGGCACAGCAGGTGCACATTGATCAACCAGCAGGTCTTAATTAACTACCTGGAGTGCTGAATGAGTTGTGACCTGTGGAGATAATGGACTGTTTAATGCTTAGCACAGTTGGCTGGTCCATCCTGGATTCCTAGGGAGGAACGGGGCCATTTGTTACCCCTTTCAGGCAGGACATCCCTTTGTGAGGGCTCTCCTTTCTCCAGAGGGTCTGTCTCAGCACACACTGGGAGTACACAGTGAGGAGGCTCAGGCTGGCACC
>NW_020898040.1:578351-600300 GCF_003984885.1 Neopelma chrysocephalum
CCACCCTCCTGCCTGCACACCTGCCCTCCTGCCTGCACACCTGACCTCCTGCCTGCACTCCCACCCTCCTGCCTGCACACCTGCCTCCCCTTCCTGCTCTGCTCCCAGGAGCCAGGTCAGAGGTGGCTTCGTCCCTCCAGCCCCTGTGGATGTCACAGAGCTCAGGTTCACCCACCTCAGCAGCATCACACCTTCACCTGCCCTCACCTGGCAGAGATTCCTGGCTGTCACCTGGCTTGGCCTGGACCATAGGAAGTGGATGATTCCTTAACAGGATGCTCAATCCATCCCTTAGCCAGCAGCCACTCTCTCCATCCTCGGTACAGGTGGAACATCTGAGTGGATTTATCAGCCTCACTGGGCTGTGATGCTGAAGCCCAGGGCTGTCTGTCAGCCCTGGAACCTCTGGACACCTCTGACCACACCACTCCCACACCTTATCATCCCTGTTCTTACTCCTTCACCCTTCTCTGCACCACCTTCCTTCCTCCATCCCTGTTCCCTTCCAAGTAATTCAGCTGCCTGGAATTATTTTCTCCAGGTGGTCCCAGTTTTCCTCCAAATTTGGTATTCCTGACCCTTCCACACCAGCCTGATCCCTGGGTGCAGCCCTCTGCCTGTCCTTGATTCCCTCCCTCGCTGGCACAGCACATGAGCTTCATCCCAAACCAGGATTAGTGTAACTGGGAGCAGACCTGCTCCAGAGCCTTCAGTGGAGTCTCTCCATCCCCCCTGGAGCCATCTCAAAGGGCATATTTCAGTGACAGTGTGACTTTGACACAGGACAGACAGACAGTCAGTCAGACACCCTTCCTACTTCTCAGAATTTTCCTTGGATGCTGCTTGTGCTGCTCAGCCAACGTGCCGAGCCAAGCGTTGATAATCCAGTGCCTGAAATCCAGTTATCCAAATAGGATTTCCTCCTACTGGTGACTGGGATTTGGTGGAGAGAGCTTGGCTCTGCCCCTGTGTGTAATCCTGAGCTTGGGGCACTCAGCCTGTAATTACAGCAGTGAAAATCATCCTGAGCTCCGTGAGCAGCCATGGGGCCTGGACTCAGTGGTCCTGGGTGTGGGTGGCCTGTGCCAGGCTGGGCTGTGCCACCAGCTGAGACCCTGCACCAGGGCAGAACCCTCTGCCTGAGATGTTCCTGCTCCCAACTTCATTTTACACAGCTTTTCCAGGGCAGGGGGTGAACATCCTTTAACACGTCATTCTCAGGATTTAGGATGTGGTGTCTGCTTTTCCAGCCCAGTGTGTCTGTGAAGGCAGAGCCAAAGTCTTGCTGTGTGTCTTGGACAAAGTGGGGACCTGTGTCCTCATGAGTTCCAAGTGGGAACTTATTAAATCTTATTAAAAGTGGCATAGTGTCTTCGATAAATAGAATTGGCCAAGACTTTGCTTTTAGTTTCTAATGTAAGCAGCATCCTGTTGTTAGCACCACATTAAGGCATTGATTCCAGAGTGACTCAGAAGGGAGAGCAGTACCTCACAGCTCTGCTTTTAAACCATAAAACCGTGGACTGGTTTGGATTGGAAGGGATCTTAAAGATCACCTAGTTCCAAACCCCTCGTCCCAAACTTCTTCCACTAGAGCAGGTTGTTCATTCTGTAGTGATTTACTCAGGATATTGCAGCCTCTCTGAGCCTGAGTTCCAAGTGGGAACTGCTGCTGGTAGGAGAGGTGCTGTTACATTGGGATTACTGGGGTGCCAGCACTTCCCTGTTTCTCAACCAGGATCCCTGGAGAGCAGAGCCACGTCCCGGGATCCTGGCACTGCAGCAACTCACCACGACGGTTGCTCAAGCTGTTATGGATAATGCTGTGAAATGAGCTTTAGCAAATCCTGGCAGGAGCTTGGCAAGCTTGGCACACCTCCTTTTGCAGCCAGGACACCTCATGGAGGGTCACCCCAATGCCCAGGAGGAAACTGGGGTGTCCAGGACAGCACCTGGAGCATCCTTAGCGTGAAAGCTGGCAGGAGGAGTCCTGCTGTGATAACTCACCTGTGACCTTATGGGCTGTTCTCCTGTCCCCAGGTGAGCCACCACCCCCCAGCAGCCGCCCACCATGTGTACTCCCGGCGAGGGTGGACGTTGTGGCAGGAGATCACCATCGCCAGCAAGTTCAGGGGCAAATACCTCTCCATCATGCCACTGGGTAGGTGATGGACTCGGGGAGCATCCGGGGTTGAGGTTCCCTGCACTGCTCATGGGGCACCCAAAGGTCAAAGCAAGTGTTCCCTTGGGCTCACCTGGAGCTCAGTGAATCACCTGGAGCTCAGTGAATCCCTTGGGCTCACACCGGGCTCAGTGAATTCCACCCTGAGCAATGTAAGGAGCCCAGATTTGTGCTCCTGGCTCAGTGATCCCACAATGACTCATCTGCCCTGCAAGTGGAAGTGATGCCAGCTGCAAAGGGAGGCCACTTTGCTTTGGAAATAATCCTTTTTGGATGCGATAAGCTGCCTCCTTGCAGTGTTTTCTTTGTCTTCTGCCTGTCCCTGGGCTGGGCATTGTGCCCAGGGCTGGTCCCAGAGTGGTGCTGGTGCCTGGCCTTGGGACACTGAGTCAGACAGGCAGCACGTTTCTGACCTGCTCTAAAATGAGTATTTTTGGCTGAGGGCAGAGGGCCTGGCAGGTGTTGAACCTCCCTTCCTGGAGCAGACAGGGGAGGGGGTGTACAGCAAGGAGAGGGATGAATCCAGCCCCAGCCTCAGTTGGGAGCAGAGGGTGGGGGATGCAGGGAGAGGGGCTGGGGTGGCTCTGGGGATGAGCACGAGGTGGTGGTGGGTTCTGGGGGAGCCTCTGCCCTCTCTGGGCTCAGGGAACCCTTCTCTCCCCAGGTGCCATCCACCTCGAGTTCCACTCCAGTGGGAATCACTATGTGTGGAGGAAAGTCACGTCCACAGTGCACAACATCATCGTGGGCAAGCTCTGGATTGACCAGGTCAGTGGCTGTGGGTGAGGGAACAGGTCCTGCCTGACCTCACCTGTCTGGGCATTGCCCTCCTGGGGTGCTCCTGCCATGGTGGAAAGCTCTGCTTCCCTGGCAGGGGTTGGGGGAGGCTTCCTGGAGCTCCTCCTGGCTCTTCCCCAGTCCAGCAGCTCTGTGGGGCAGGGAGGGGTGGCTGGTGCAGGGGCTCCAGCCAGCCATGGTGCTGTACCCAGTGTTGATTTGTACCTGCTCTACAACTAACAGCTGCTCTGTCTCTCCCTGCTGTGGTTCTGTGTCTTTTATCCAGTCTGGTGAAATAGAGATTGTTAACCATAAGTCCAAAGATAAATGCCAGCTGAAATTTACCCCCTACAGCTACTTCTCCAGGGATGTGCCCCGAAAGGTGAGTACCCAGCAATGGCCCTGCTCCTCCTGCCAGCCTGGGGTGGGGTGAGACCTGGCTCTTCCCCCTGAGCTGGGCTCCCAGGCTCCCAGTACCACGGGGCTGAGGGGCTGTGCTGGCTCCTCGGGTGTGGGTCACCAGGGAGGGCTGGATGGGACCTCCACATCCTGTGTTTTTAACCTCCACGTCCCTTGTTTTGGCTCTCCGTGTGCTGGAGCTGCAGCACTGAGACCTTGGAGGGGTTGGGTGGGCTGGAGACCCACCTGCATGGTCAGAGTGGCCACGTGTTCCCCTGTGCTGGATGCAGCTGATGTCTGAGGAGACACAGCACTGGATCCAGCTGCTCCAGGGGCTCCTGGAGGGTGTTCTGCCCCTCTGGGCACTTCCAAATGCCATCTCCCCCTGCCAGGTGACAGGGGTGGTGAGTGACGCCGATGGCAAAGCCCACTACGTCATGTCTGGCACGTGGGATGAGAAGATGGAGTGCTCCAAGATCCTGCACAGCAGCCATGGCAGCAGCAGCACGGAGGGCAAGCAGAAAACCGTGTACCAGACCCTGTCCCCAAAGGTCCTGTGGAGGAAGTACCCGCTGCCGTGAGTCCCCTTGGCACAGGGGGATGGATGGGGATGGGGATGGCATTCCCTGGGCCTCATGGGATGAGGGGCTTTGTGTGCCCAGGCCTGGGGACGTGGGTGGGGACCAGGACTTCGGGGGCTGAGTGGCTCTTTCTGGGGTGGGAGGGGAGAGCAGGTCCCTGCAAGGGAAGGGTGGCTTTGGGGGACCCTCGTGGGTGGGTTTGGGGCAATCAGGGGGTCTGGTTGGGTTTCTGGGGCTGTGGGCTCTGGCAGGGAGGGATGTTGGCTGCTTTGCCTTGCTGGAGAGTCCCTGGTCATCCTGTCCCACCAGTGACTTTATCCCTCTGGAGAGCAATCCTCCCTTGGCACAGCAGGGCTGTGCTCAGATCAGTCTCCAGCCTCTGGTATCACCAATAGACTGTCCCTGATTGGGGATGTTCTGTTGGGATGGGGACTCCACCACTGCCCTGGGCAGCTGTGCCAGTGCCTGACCAGCCTTTCCAGGAAGAAATTTTCCCCAGTATTCAATCTAAACCTTCCCTGGCACAGCTGGAGGCCGTTCCCTCTCCTCCTGTCCCTTGTTCCCTGGGAGCAGAGCCCGACCCCCCCCCGGCTCCCCCCTCCTGTCAGGGGGTTGCAGAGCCAGAAGGTCCCCCCTGAGCCTCCTTTTCTCCAGGCTGAGCCCCCCCAGCTCCCTCAGCTGCTCCTGCTGCTCCAGCCCCTTCCCAGCTCCGTTCCCTTCCCTGCACACGCTCCAGCCCCTCAGTGTCTCTTGTCTGAGGGGCCCAGAAGTGCCCCCAGGGCTGGAGGTGCCCCAGCAGTGCCAGCACAGGGACGGGCCCTGCCCTGGGGCTGTGACACAGCAGGGCTGGGACACATCTGGTTTGGCACAGCAGGAGCGGGTCAGTGGGGCTGGGGTGGGACACAGGACCACGAGGGGCTGGGGGGCCCTGCCTGAGGTGGCCCCACCCCGCCATCCTGACCAGGGCTCTCGGGCCGCAGGGAGAACGCGGAGAACATGTACTTCTTCTCGGAGCTGGCGCTGACGCTGAACGAGCCCGAGGAGCGCGTGGCTCCCACGGACAGTCGGCTGCGCCCCGACCAGCGGCTCATGGAGAGCGGCCGCTGGGACGAGGCCAACGTGGAGAAGCAGCGGCTGGAGGAGAAGCAGAGGGCCGTGCGCCGCAGGAGGGAGGCCGAGGCCGTGGAGGCCCTGGAGGAAGGTGAGGTGATCCGGGATGTCCCTGGGCGGGAAGGGGTGGATGGATCCCACAGCTCTCTGTGGCCGTGGGAGGTGTGGGACTCGCCGGATTTCGGGTGGAAAAGCGTCGCTGACGCCGTGTTCCTCCCGGGACAGGGAAGGACTACGAGGGGTACATCCCGCTGTGGTTCGAGCGGAAGGTGGACGCCGTGACCGGGGAGCTCATCTGCGTCTACAAGGGCGGCTACTGGGAGGCCAAGGAAAAGCAGGACTGGAGCGTGTGCCCCGACATCTTCTGAGCCCCTGCCCACGCTGGGGCCGCCCCGCAGGACACCGGGACAGCCTGGGCACAGCCCGAGGGACAGCCCAGGGACAGCCCAGGGACAGCCCAGGGACAGCCCGGACACGCCGGCACCGCCCCGCCAGCACCTCCCAGGGCAACCCCCGAGCCAACACATGCAGAGGTCGAAACAGGGATTCCAAACCTATTTTTTTACGCACTAATAAATAGCATCCTTTTTTTTTTTTTATTTTTTTTTTTAAATGATGGCTTTTTCAGCGACTAATTGGGAACGAGGACACGTGGAGCCGGGTTGGGTTTGGGATATTCATTGCCTGTATCCCTCAGTGCCTCGGCTCCATCAGCTGAGACGTCGACTTCCAAAGATGCCCGGGGTGTGGGAATGCCGTGCACTTGTGTGAGCTCTTCTCTTTGCCATGTTTTTTTTCCCCTCCCATTATTTCTGTGTGGACTTTATGGAATTATTTTTTTAAAAAAAAGAATCTGCTCCTGGTTCAGGTTCCTTCAAAGACGGACATGAACAACCCTGAGTCCAGCTCGGAAAACTGTCCCCAGGGGCCGTGGCGCTCGGTCCCGGAGGCTCTTGGTGGTTCCTGCAGTGCCCAGTCATCCCAGTAACACCAATTAGGATATTTCAGCTGGTGACTTTGTTTTTTTGACCAGTTTTTTTGGTTTTTTTCAAGAGCATTTGAGCCGCTTCCCCACCGTCTGATGTGTTCAGTCAAGGCTTGGGACTGTCTTTGACGTGATGCTCTGTGGGAGTGGTTTGAGTGAGGTTTGGTTTGGTTTTCCTGCAGCCACATCGGAGGTGGAATGGCCTTGCCGAGGTCTGGAACGCCAGGCAGACCCAGTGCAGAGGTTGTATCCCAGCGATGCTCCAGGGTCCGTGTCCCTGCCCCGTATCCCGGCATCCAGGGGCTGGCAGGGGCCTGGACCTCGGTGCCAGGTTTTCCAGCTGCGTCTCCCTGCTGAGCTGGGTGGGAGAGGAGGGAAGAGATGCCGTGGTGCTGCTGGGATGGAGCCTTGGGCCTGGATCTCCTACCCCTGTGTCTTCCCCATCCAGCCAGACAGGTCTGGCCACAGTCCCCTGGCATGGGATGAGTCCAGAGGGTCCCAGCGCCCAGCTCCTGGATCCCTTCCCTCTGCTCCCTCATGGCTGGGCTTTCCTTGGAGCAGCTTCAGGTCACTGGGGCCGAGGGAACCCCTCGTCCCCCCTCACCCCTCCTGTGTGCCACGGCCTTCCCATGGCCCTGGACCCGCCGGGAGAAGCGGAGTGAGCGCTGCCGGTGATGGGCCCCGGAGCACCAAAGGGGAGCAGGGCTGGCAGCCCCTGAAAGGTGGGATCCCCTGGGCCAGAGAATATCAGGGAGAGCTGGACACCTGCACTTGCCCTGTTGGATGTCATTTTTGGTGTCCTCTTCTCCAGCTCCTCACCATATCACACCGGCGCTGCCTCCCGGCACATCCCCGTCAGAGGATAATTAGCAATAACGAACTTCGAGGCAACGGTAACTGGAATATCCAGGCTGCACATGGGACACTTATGCAATCAGGTTCCTCATCCATCAGTCTCCTGGTCAGCTTCCAGCACCTCCATCCCCGTTCTCCCCCACAGCCCCCGCGTGTACAGTCCCTCCAGCCCCTGTACAGCGTCACCGTGGGGAGGGACAGCCCCCCCTGCTCTCAAGGGACCCTTTCATCTTATTTATTTGCTTCTAATTTATACATATATATAAATATATATAAAATTATTTTGCTTAAATTTCTATGGTACACAATAGATGAAAAATGATGAAGACAGAAGTGTCTGTCTGAGTTTTTGCAGCACGAGTACGATCCCCCTCGGCTCATCCCCGAGGTCGGGGGATGGTGATGGAGTGATTCCCAAAGCAGGGAAGTTGTGTTTTGCTCCAAAGCTGGATGCAGTAGTATGGGAAAGGTTTTCCAGAGACATTCCCCTCTGGAAACGATTTGTTTGGGGTTTGAGGGGCGGCACTCGAGATCCCTGGGAATGGGATGCTCCAAACTGCTTCCCAGGTCCTGGGTGTCACAGCCGCTGCTCCGGCGTGTTCACTCCCTCCAGACCCTTCCTGGAGCTGTGCCCTGGCTCGGGAAAGTCGATGCAGGTCTTAAATGATCCAGACTTCATTAAATGTGGGATTCAGCCCGTGGAGAGCTGCCGGTGTCCCGGCCCCAGGTGTCCTTCCTGGGAGAGCAGAGGATGCTCCACACTGATCCCGGTGCCGCTGGGTTGGTTTGTGGCAGCACCAAAGTGTCCCGGGGGATTTATCCCACTTGAGGCCTGAATTGGGTTTGTAAAATGGGCTAAAAGTTGAGCTTTTCAGAATGCCTTACTTTTCCTTTTTGCTGTGTCAATGCAACTGTCACCTGGGAGCTTGGAGAGGGGAGAAACTCCAGCACGGGCTGTTCCCGAAGCTGGATCTGGGTGTTCCCGCAGCAGAGGAGGGCGGGGAGCAGGATGTTGCCCTGTAAGTGCTGGCTCCGAGGGTCCTGCTGGGCTCTGGGGCCCTGAGAGGTCCTCTCTGATGTGCCCCCATGGCCACATCCATCTGGGAATCCCCATCACAACCCTGCACAGCTCCATGGAGCACAGGGGAGCACGAGGAGCACCCCCAACCCAGGAATCCCCCGGATTTTAGGCTAATTGGAAAAATTGCTCCATCTTCCAGAGTTCATCTGTCAGCAGCACTTAACCAGAGCACCATCTCCTGGTCCCTCTGTTCCTCCTGGAGGATTTTAGTGTCATTCCACTGTAAATGCTGTTGAATGTATTTTCTTTTTGAACAATAATATATTGTGAGTGATCCCTCTTCTCCTTCACGGAAATAAAACTTGGATTCGGGAGTTTTAAAAGCCGCAGTGCTGAGATGGTCACTGGCTCCCTGGGGCTGCAGGGGGGGGGTCCTGGAGGAGCCCCAAGGTGGGTGAGCTCTGGGGGGGTGTGGGGGGCAGAGGAGGGACTGTGGGAGGTGACCAGGGGAGGAGGAGATCCAGGAAATGTTGATCGAAGAAGAAAGTTGCCCAGAGCTTAAGGAGGTCCAGGGAAGTGGTTGTTCAGGGAAGGAGGAGGATCTGGGGAGGAGATGGTCCAGGGAAGGTGGTTTGGGGGGCAGGAGGTGGCCCAGGGGAGGACATGGCCCAGGGAAGGTTGTTCAGAGGAGGAGGTTGCCCAGAGGGTGAGGAAGTCCAGGGAAGTGGTTGTTCAGGAAAGGAGAAGAATCCAGAGGAAAGTTTCCAAGGGGAGGAGATGGTCCAAGGAAGGTGGTTTGGAGGGGAGAAGATGGTCCTTGGATGGTCCAGGGAAGGTGGTTTGTGGGACAGGGGAGGAGTTGATACAGGGGAGGATTTTCAAGGCAGGAGGCGTCCAAGGGGAGGAGGTCCAGGGAAGCAGGAGCAGGAGAGGTGGCCCAGGTGTAGGTGCCCATGGAAGGAGATTCTCTGGGAGAAACAGCTTAGAGGAGAAAGAGAACCAGGGAAGGGGTTGCCCAGGGACGAAGGAAACTGGGTAAGGAGATCATCCGGGGGCAGGGATGTCCCGGGGGAGTTTGGCCGAGGGAGAAGATGGTGGCCCAGGGGAGAAGGAACAGGGAAGGAGGAACAGGAGAGGTGGCTCAGGGGAAGGTGTCCGGATATGGAGATTCCCTGGGGATGGTGGGGAGGAGCTGTCCCAGGGGACTGTGTGTGGGGCAGGAGGAGGCCCAGGGGAGCTGGGGGAGGGTCTGAGCGGGGGCTGGGGACGGTAATCCCAGGCAGGCTGAGACTGGTCCCTGCGGTCGTTGCCAGGAGACAGAGACACACAGCGCTGCCCGTCCTGGTCCTGCCTCTTATCCTGCTCCTGCCCTGCCTGCCCCAGGTGAGCACGAACCGGGGCTGGGCTGGGGGACCCCGGCCCTGGGACCCCCGAGCCCCGCTGAGCCCGGGGGGGTCCCCGCCTGCTCCGGGTGCGGGCAGTGGGAGCGAGGACCCGGCAGCTCCCGGGGGCAGCTCCCGTGCTGGAATCTTGGCTTTAAGGAAAAGCAAAGCTCTGTCCCCCATCACCCTGCGGCGGGGCCTCGGCCCGGGACGGGGGTGGGCCCGGGCTGTGTCGGGCTCGGCGTGTTCACTCTGGAGCCCGAGGAGTCCATGGAGCTCTCTGGAGTGGGTTCCCCTCCCCGTGCCCTGTGCTGCAGGCCGGGGTGGCGGCCACGGAGCTGCAGGATGGTGTTTTGCAAGGCCAGAAGTGTAGTCAGGGTCACACAGGTGCCCAGCTCTCCCGCAGCCCCGGGCCAGCAACACCTTTGCTTGTCCTGCTCCTCAGGGGAGCTGTTTGCCAGCCCGGGGTGCTGCCCGTCCTGCCTGGACACCCGCCCCCCCGGGGATTTTTGGCCACCCCGCAAGGCTTTGAGACTCTCAGCAACTCTTTCCTGTCGCAGCCCTGGGCCCTGGGAAGCAGCTGGAGTCTGCAGGATCCTGGGCAGGGAAACACCGGGACGGTGGACTGGAACCCGCTGATGCCCCGCTCGGCAGGGGAGGGGTTGGGAAGGGTTGTGGGGCTGAGATGTGGGGCTGCAGCGGGACCACCCGGGGGCTGATGCAGCAGCAGCACTGGGGCGCTCCTGCTTTGTCCCTCCGTGAACCCCCTGTTCCCTTTGTCCCCCCTGCAGCCTCCAGGGTGTGCTGGGCACCGGCAGCAGCACAAACAGGGACACCCTTCCCAACACCGTCCTCGCTGGCTCCGGGATGGCTGGTGAGAGGCAAAGGGGCACTTTGGGGTTTCCTCAGCGCTGCTTTGCCCCCCAACCCACTCTGCCCACCCCCTCTCCAGCTCTCCTGCAGAGCAATGCCTGCAGGGAATGATGCTGGGACAGAGGGGCATAGAGCTGGGAAGGGGCTGGAGCAGCAGGAGCAGCTGAAGGAGCTGGGGGGGCTCAGCCTGGAGCAAAGGAGGCTCAGGGGGGACCTTCTGGCTCTGCAACCCCCTGACAGGAGGGGGGAGCAGGGGAGGGTCGGGCTCTGCTCCCAGGGAACAAGGGACAGGAGGAGAGGGAACGGCCTCAAGCTGTGCCAGGGAGGGTCAGGTTGGACATTGGGGAAAATTTCTTTCCCAAAATGGTTGTCCAGCTCTGGCACAGCTGCCCAGGGCAGGGGTGGAGTCCCCATCCCTGGGGGGATTTAAAAGCCCTGGGGACGTGGGTCAGTGGTGGCCTTGGCAGTGCTGGGGGATGGTTGGATTCAGTGATCTCAGAGGGCTTTTCCAACCTTGCCACTTCTGTGGTTCCATGATTCTGCAGCCAATGCTGTTGATTCCAAACACACACCAGAGGGATCAAACCAGCAAGTGCTTGGAGAGCAAACTGTGCCCTGGGGAACATGCAAAGGGCAGTTTGGGACCAGGTCTCCCTGGTTTGGGATCAGGACTGTCCTGTCAGGCAGTGGCTTCCCATTTTTTGTGATAGAAGATGAGGACAGTATCCCCACCTCGTGCTCTGCTGCCCTGACACTGCCCCCACACTGAGCTGTGCCAACCCTGGGAGCATCATCAGGGTCAAATAGACCCTGGTTTAAAAAGAAAATAAGGAGGATATTGTGGCTTTTTCTTCTGGAAGCAGTTGAGGATTTTGCTGGAGGGGTGGGATGTCTTCAATGTCTGTGCTTTGGTGCCCACCAAACGCTCCTTGATGAGAACAGGGATTTCCAAGGTGTTTCAGATCCAGGTCCTTCCCACCCCTGCCCAGGCACGGAGTGGGCTCATGGTCTGCTCTCCCACACAGAGCTGGAAGGACACAGTGCTGGGTGTCCCCAGGGTGACAGCAGCCCTGTCCCATGGGAGCAGGAGCAGAGCTGGGCTCCTCTCCTGGGCTCCAGCCCGGGGGACCGGAGCAGCTCCAGCTCCATCTGCACCGAGGACTTCGCTGCCAGGTTCCAGGAGGGAATGGTGGAACCCCTGCTGCCTGAGGAGGAGGAAGATGAGCTCACTGGGGTTGTCCCCACTGAGGGAGCTGACCCTGGGCAGGATGAGTCCTTGTTCCCCACAGGGAGAAGTCTGGATGTCCGGAGACAGCTGGTGACGTATCCGGGCAGAAAACTCTGGGGGGACAGGTCTCCATCCCCGATGAGGAGGGGGAGCCTGGAGTCCCTGGGAGCCAGGATATCCCGGCTGAGCCAGAACCACGTGCTGGGGGTGGCCCGGGGGGAGCCCTGCCCAGCCCCCTCTGCCCAGCCAGCCCTGGGCCGGGGGGATTCTCCCCAGGGGGGTTCAGGCTCCAGGGAAGACCTGTTGGCCTTTTCCCTGCCTGGGCATCCCCTGAGGACTCCAGGGATCTCTGCTGGCAGGAGCAGGGCCGGGGCAAGGACAGGCTCTGCCAGTTTGCCCAGTGCCAGGACCAGGGGACATCCCTCCAGCAAGGCCCTGGGCCAGAGGCTGCAGGAGCCACCAGCTCTCCGGGGACAGAGCAGAGGGAATGTCACCCTGGCTGTGGATGACACGGAGGGGGAAGGAGCGGGCAGCAGGAACAGAGCTCCCTGCTCGGATCACCGTGAGCCGGGGCTGGCCGGGGGTGCTGGAGGAGGAGGGAGGGTGGGACAAGAGGGGGAAGGGGCACGGCCGGGGCAGGGGACCTCTCTGGGCAGGGCACGGCGGCAGGACCAGCCCCAGCTGCTCGTGGGGTTTGTCTGGGTTTGGGGCTCCCCCTCCCTAAAACGCCCCTTTCCCCGCAGGTGCTGAGGCAGCACTGGGAGCACCGGGAGCACCGGGAGCACTGGGAGCCCCCGGGACAGGGGTGTCACCTGTGTCCTGGTGGCAGCGGGGGAAGCACAAAGTGGGGCTGCCCTGCCAGGTACAGCTCTGGGCTGGCTGGGGCTTGGGGGGGCAGGAGGAGGGGAGGATGTTCCCGGCTCTGCCTTCTGCTGGGATGTGGAGACCAGTGGGGATGGGAACAGGAGACCGAGCTCGGCCCCGGGCCTTGTGTCCCACGTGGAAATGCCCATGGAAATGTCCATGGAAAAGGAGCAAATGGGTCTGTAACCCCACTCTTGGATGCCAGCGTGCAGTGGCACAGCCGGTGTCACTGCAGAGGAGCCGGGAGGGGACACGAGAGCCGGGATCTGGTGCCAAGACTCGGAGTGGAGGGGACAGAGCCAGGTGTGCCGGGGGCTCCAGGGATGGGTCCTGCACTGAAGCTGGAAAAGAGGACGGTACCAGAAGCCCAAGAGGGTCCTGGACCCCCAGAGGGGGTGGACACCCTCCTGGGAATGTCCAGAGCCGGGGAGTGGTGACACCGGGGATGTGGGTGACGGTGTTCCCAACACAGGGCTGGCCTGGCACTGCTGCCACACTCCTGGGACAGCTGGCACAGGCACCCCACGGACCGGGAGAGGATGGTGAGGTGACCTCGAGATGGCCCAAGCAGGGGCAGGGACAGGCTGGGGGTGCCCTTGGGTGGGGGGCAGAGGGAGGAGCGGCTGCTCCTGCCGCTGATGGGAGGGGCAGAGCTGGCTCCTGGAAGGGGCAAAGGCGTGGGAATGGGAAAAGAGGGGGATTTTCCAGTCTCGGCAGGGGCAGGGAGCCTGTGCCGGCTGCCGGGAGCGGCTGGGGAAGGAGGGAAGGAAAATGTTGGCTTTGCAAGAGGAGAAACTCGAGCTACTGAAGGTCAGTGAACTCCCAGCTTTTCAGTGGGGCCGAGATCACACCAGAGGGGCCGTGGGAAGGAGCACACACATCACACCCCTGCACACACATCACACCCCTGTCAGGGCTCAGCCCCTTATCCAGGCACGCACATGTCCCATGGGAAGAGTTCGGGGCCGCCCAAATTCCTAAAGAGCCAAACTAGATCTATCCCCAGGAAGGTTTTATTGAGGGGCTGGGGCTTTTAAGAGAAGAGTTTGTTGGGAAAACCACCCTTACGGCTGTAGGCAGATGGGGTGACTGGTCTGCAGGTCAGAAGGTCCCTGGAGATCCCCAGCAGAGGCAGAGAGAGCTGGGATGTGGGGGGTGGGCAGGGCTTGATGCCAGGGTGAGGATACCCAGGCTGACAGCACTGACTCACCAAACCTCAGCTCTTTCCTGGGGGACAGGAGGGACTCGGGAATCCTGCCTGGAAACTGCCCCTGGGAAGAGCCTTCCTGGGCCTGGAGGGTGGCCACGGGCAGCCAGAAGGGGTGATGTGACTCCAGCTTCTCTTGCAGAGGCTCCGGGAGCTGGAGCAAAGCAGCCGCTCCCTCCTGCAGCAGAGGCTGGAAACGCTGCACCAGCTCCACGGGCTGCTCCTGAGGGAGAGGGTGGACACCCTTCGGCAGCTCCAGAGGACCCTGGAGCAGGTCAGGAAGGGAGAAGGGAATGACGGGGATATGAGGCAGTGCCAGGGCACCCCGTGGGGGGGCACATCCAACCACAGCTGAGCTGCAGAACCAGGGGCTGTGGCTCACCCTGAGGGGGATCAGCCTGGGGAGTGCAGCAGCCCAGATGTGCTGCTCCCTCCAAGTCATCCAGATGTTTTTCCCTCCCCACGAGAAGGGCTGGTGGGGATGGAGGGCTCTGCCGGGTGCATTGGGCAGCAGGCTCCGGGCATGGTCCGTGCTGGGGATGGCTCGGGGGGAGATGCCCCTCGGGTGCCTCCAGGCTTGTCCTGCTCGTGCCAAACCCCTGCCCAGCCCTGGGTGGCTCCAGGTTTTCCCTGGAAGCTCTGACCCGGCTGCAAGGCCAACAGCTTTCACAGGAGAGGCTGAGCGGGCTCGGGGGGCAGAGCTGGTGGTGCAGGTGCCGCTCTGATCCCTCTCTCCCGACACTGCTCCCCAAGGAAAGGGCTGGCGGGAGCGTCCGGCTGGAGCATCTCCCGGGACACCCACGGGAGCCGGCGGTGCGAGGGCGGGCTGGGCACCCCCCGGCCATGGAGACCCTCTCTCTGTGCCCGTGCCAGCACCAACCCCTCCCCAGCAGTGCCCTGGGACGGGGCCCCTCCCCGGCCGCGGGCGGGTGAGTCCCAGAGCCGCGGGTTCGGCAGGAGGGAGCTCGGGTGGGTGATGGGGGTTCCTGCCCTCTGACACTCCGGCCCCTCGTCCCTCCCTGTCCCCTCCAGCTCGTCCCCCCCGTCCCACAGCCACGTGCTCCACATCCTGCGGGGGCTCCGGGAGCACATCCAGCGTCGCCTCCGGGAGTGGCAGAGGGTGGAGGGAGCCCTGGGACCTGCTGGACAGAGGAAGGAGGTGATTTGGGGGTGGGGAGGAGGGCCTGAGACGTGGATGGAACCCATCAGCCTTTGGAGGAATCCCCCCCATTCCCGGTTCCTGGAGCCCACCCTTGGGAGCGCAGGGCGGGGGGGTGTCCCCACAGACCCCGTGTGTGACGGGGAGCGGGGCCACCCCTGTGTCTGTCCCCGTGCAGGAGGGAGGACAGAGGCGGCAGCCGGAGCAGCCCCGCACGGACCAGGCAGCAGCTCCAGGAGCCCGGAGGGAGCAGCTGCTCCAGGGAAAGGCTTCAGGTCCTGCTCCAGAGCTCTCCCCCGGCAAGGCCGTGGTGGGGGCTCAGGTAGCTGTGTCTCGGGGGGGGTTGGGCTCTCAGTGACCTGCAGGGATCCCCAGCTCCCCCCCAGAGGCTGCATGTCCAGCACTGTTGGTGATGTGTCAGGTGATGGAGGAATCAGACTTGTGATAGCCCCGTGTGCCCACGGCTGGGCTCCAACCCCAGCCCAGAGCAGGAGGGACCTGTGTGAGGGACCCTCCCGGCCCTTCCAAACCAGGGCTGACCATTCCCTCTCTCACACAGAGTGAACATCTGCACCCCACTCCCACCTGGTCCCTGTCCCCGAGCCCTGCCCCCTTGGCAAAGCTGTGGGTCCCCAGGGCTCCTGCACCATCTCCAGAACCACTTGCAGGAGCTGCAGCTGGAGAAGACACAGCACATGGGGAACCTGAGTGTCCTGGAGGGAGAGCTGGGAAGCACAGCAAGGGAAGAGGTGCAGAGACAGCCAGGGGACTCACCCTGTGCCACAGCCTCAGCCCAGGGATGGATCCAAACAAGGAGGAGGTGCAGAGCTCCACCGAGGACCACGCCAAGGACAGACCTGCCTGGTGGGAACAGTCCTGCAGCAGGGCTGGGACACCAGGGCTTGTGTCTGACCTGGGGACCCTGGGCAGGTCCCACCACCAGCATCCATCTGTGCCATGGAATCAGTGACACCAGGGTTGTTTGTTGATCCTGAGGGACCTGCTGGTGGAGTGGCCATGGAGGTCCCAGGGAACCTTCTCCTGAGGTTACCTGGGTGAAGCACAGGGTCCTTACACTCCCCCTCCCACTCTACAGCTTCTCCTCTCCTCAGTCTCCCCTCCCCGGGATACAGCCCTGGGGTCCCTCTCACAGCAGGCTGGAGGTGACATTTCCTTTGCTGTCCCACCACAAGGACACACATTAGGTTGGATATTGGGAAAATCTCTTAACTGAAAGGGTTGTTCAGCCCTGGCACAGCTGCCCAGGGCAGTGGTGGAATCACCATCCCTGGGAGTGTTCAAAAAGGAGCAGATGTGGCACTTGGGGACATGTTTTAGTGGGCACTGGGGGTTTTGGTCAAAGGTTGGACTTGATGACCTTGGAGGCCTTTTCCAACCTTTCTGATTCCATGATTCTGTGTTTTCTCCCGGGACACCGAGGCCCCATCAGGGGCTGCCATGAAGATGAGGGGTCACAGCCATGGAGTTCCAAGAACCTGCAATGAACAGGACAGCAAAGCTCCTGCAAATTCCTCATTATGAGCTTGTGGTGGCTCTTGGAGCTGCCAAGGGCCCTTGGGAAGGGGGATCTGCCTACGCAGTGCTGGGAGCACTGACCCTGGGACAGCTGTGGGCAGAAAGGTGTGATGGAAAAACAACAGGGAATTGTTCTGTTCAGATGCTTTAATTTAATTTTGAAAAGGAGAAACCTCTTCCTCAGTCTCTACACAGCTCTCTGGGGCAAGGCTGGTTTTAATTCCAGGAGAACATCCAAGGGGACTTTCTCCACGTGCAAGGGGGGAGATGAGAATTTCTGGCAGTATTTTATTACTACACTTTGTTCTGGGGGAAGGGATGAGAATTGGAATATCTGTGTGCTTTCCTTCCAGTGAAAAGTGTTTTTCATTTTGTTTCTCTGCAATGTGGGCTCGGGGAGGTTCCTGAAATCCCTTGCTGAAGTTCCTGTGTTATGATTTTCCTTCTAAGTTTCACCAGCAGAATGTGGCAGAAGCTGCATCTTTTCTGCAGAGCTTTTAATTAAAACCCAAATACTTACAAGGCTCCATGAACATCTTTGCCAACATCAGGCTGAGGTTCCTGGTCATGTGAATGAAACCAGGAGAGAGAAAACTGATCCCTCAGCAGAGGATTGATGGACAAATGGCTCCCAAATCTCTGAATGACCATAGCAAGGTCTTTGTTATTGTAGACTCACAGGATGGTTTGGAAGGGACCTTAAAGCCCATCCTGTTCCACCCCTGCCATGAGCAGGAACACCTTCCACCAGCCCAGGTTGCTCCAAGCCCCGTCCAACCTGCCCTTGGACACTTCCAGGGATCCAGGGGCAGCCACAGCTTCTCTGGGCAACCTGTGCCAGGGCCTCCCCACCCTCCCAGGGAAGGATTTCCTCCCAATATCCCATCTAACCCTGCCCTCTGGCAGCTCCAAGTCATGGCCATGAAGGTTTTGATCCTGGCAGAGGCTGAAGATGTAAAGTGGAAGATCCACCGTGGTGAACTTTGGATTGAAACTTTGAAAGCTTTGGTGATGGACTTTCTGGTTCTTCAACAATTCCTGGACACGTTGGGGTTTTTAACACTGGCCTGGGAGAAACCTTTCAAGAAGGTGTGAGGCAGTGGATGGAGTTAGACTGTAACACTTTTGCTCTTTAAAATATCCAGAAATTCACTTTTCTTTTCCCATCTTTGACCTTTTTTCCATGGGATGCAGTTGGGAACCTGCTCAGCACAGACACTGCAGCTCCTGCTCTGGCTGATGCTGCTGGTGCTGCGAGTGTGAAGGAATTGGGATTGCTTTGCTCTGGGGCCATCCAGAGGGTTGGGATTGCTTTGCTCTGGAGGCATCCAAAAGACTGCAGGGAGAAGATTCTTCACTGCCACAGGAGGAAAGAGAGCTGAGGATGGACCTGGGGTGTCACCACACACTCTCCAGGCAGTCCTGGGTTTGTTCCTCCCCTGTTGTGTAGGAAAAATGTTTATTCTGGGAATCCAGTGGGAAAGGTGCAGGTCACTTGGACAGGTGCTGTTTGGTGCTGCTGGAGCCGGATGCAAACACAGCCCTTCTGGTCTGTCCCTGCTCCCATTTGTCCTCCACTTTCTGGGATCTCACACAAACCCTCCCCTTCTCCTCCTTTTTCCTGTGCCACCTTTATCCTTTCTGCTCTGCAGAAGATTTCATTTTCCCCTCAAAACACCCCCATGTCTTGAAAGCCACCTGTGACTGTGCCCAAGTGGCCCCTGGGGAGCCCCCTCAGCCCCCTCCACGGGTGGGTACCAGTGTGGGACTCGCAGAGACAACGCTGCAGTGGAGCCCTGAGGGCACAGGGAGCAGTTCACTGGGTTTGGAAGTTCAGCTGCAGGAGGAGATGGGCTCACAGACCTTTCTGGCCTTGGCATTGGTGGTTTCACGACCCCAGCAGCTCCCTGTCCAAGGGGAGCAGGAAAGTGTTAAAGTACAGCACCTCTGTCCCCCAGGCAGCTGAGAATTCCAGCTGGGAATTCCTCATCCTCTGCCTCTGCTCCAGAGACAGGCTGGGAGAGCTGGGGGTGAGGAGAAGGCTCTGGGGAGACCTGAGAGCCCCTGGTCAGTGCCAACCACCCTCTGGGGGAAGAACCTCTCCCTGATACCCACCCCAGCCCTCCCCTGGCACAGCTCCAGCTGTTCCCTGGGTCCTGTCCCTGCTCACAGGGAGCAGAGCTCGGAGCTGCAGCCCCCGAGGAGCCTCCCCAGAGTCTCCTCTTCTTCCGTGGAGGATTTCAGAGATGCCAGCCAAGGCTCAAACACCACGAGCACCACAGGGCTCTGTGGGTAATGCCGGGGGTTCTGTCCCTCTTGGACCCTTCATCCATGGGCTTGGCTCACTTTTTCAATAAAATATTTTTAATTTAATGTTTCCAAAGCTGCCCCACTTCAAACCTGCTCAGTGCAAAGCCCGTGGATGGGGAATGCCAGCCCTGGCATTGAATTCCTGTGCAGGTGGGGAGCAGTCTGGATTGTGGGGAAGATGCAAGGAGGAGCTTTCAGAAATAAAGTGGCCTGGGTAACAAAGAGCCTTTTCTTCAGGAGGAGAAGTTTAACAGAAATTGCTGTAGGAATGAAAACACCTCTATTTAAACCTCCCTGGGTGAAAGGTGCCCGTCACTCACTCCTGGTACCTGCCACAGAATGGCATCAGAGCTCCCTGTTTTTGTGGCAGAACTCATTTTAACCAGGGGGGAGCTCTGAACTGATGAATTCTTCAGTGCTCTTTATGTTGTCAGTCTTTTAGAATGACCCAGGAAGGGGTCAGGGCTGCCTTTCCCAGGTGAACCCTCTTTTCCATGTGTCCTCTGGTGAGCCAAGAATTTAAGCCTTGATGTTGGAGTAACATATGAAAAACCCCAGAACCATCTCTGCTTTATAATAAAGAGGAAATAAAGCACAGGGGAGCAGCCCTGTAGCACAAGGAGAACCCAAGGAAAATTGGTATTTGTGAGCAGGGAGGTGAATTCCAGCAGTTGTCACTGTTTTTATGTGATAATGGTGACCTGGGTGTGTGGATTTGGCTTTTCCCCTTGCCAGGGATGCTTGGGACCAATCCTTACATATGAATCAATATTTTTCCATGAAAAATGAAACAAAATTAAGCACAATGGTGGCAGGGGAAACCCAAGCTCAGCAGGGCCTGGCAGCACTCCAGACCACAGCCTGGTTTTTGAAGCATGGTTTTGTTATTTGCTTGGGTTATAAAAACAGGAGGTTTAAGGAGAAAACACTTCCATACTTGCACACAGTCAAAAGCCCAGGCAGAGATGTGAGCTGTGAAATCCTGTGCTCCTGTTTTGATTTTGGGACTGGGTCCATCTGCCCCCCTGTCAAGGGTTTGACACATCAGAACTTTCTGCTCAACTATTTTGCTTCTTCTGCTGAGCTCCAGGTTTTCCACCCCCCTTCCACCTGATGATGCACTGAATTCCCTGATATTCCCAACAGGGAATATTCTGCATGGATACCTGCTGCAAGGATGCACATGGCACAGTGAGTTCTCCTTGTTTTCTCTACCATTCCCTGGGATTTACCTTGTTTAGGAAGTAACTCACAGGGATTAGAAAAGGTTCCTCTCATACAGCCCCTATATATTTATAAATCCCAGGATGGTTTGGGTGGGAAGGGACCTTAAAGCCCATCTCATCCACCCCTTACCATGAGCAGGGACACCTTCCACCAGCCCAGGTTGCTCCAAGCCCCGTCCAACCTGGCTTTGGACACTTCCAGGGATCCAGGGGCAGCCACAGCTTCTCTGGGCAACCTGTGCCAGGGCCTCCCCACCCATGTGTTGCATAACTTCAAATGTTACCATATAACATGGTAATATAATATATCTCATATATTAATATATACACTGATACAAACGTAATAGCAGAGTAATAGAAGACACCTCCAGCTCTGTGCAGGTCAGGGAAGCAGCTCTGACACCTCTGGATGTTCCCAGAAGGAGGAGATTTGTGCTGGGTAGCCTGGGAAGGTGGGCTCAAGGCCTTGGGGACCAGTTGTCTGTGACTGTAAGGATGAGGAAATGCTTTGCTGAGGGGAAAAAGAAGGAATTATCCAAACCCAGACAGTGAAATGGGCACGTTGAACCATGAAGGGTTGGGACCTTTGGTTGGAAGTCCCCAGTCCTCCTGTCTCTGGTGGCCTTGGGCCTCCAATGGCCCGAAGCTGAAGATGTTCCTTCATGTCCCCACCTCATGCTGGGATGAAATGAATGGAAGTCAGGCTGATATTGGAAATTTGGTGTTTCCCAGTGTGACAGAGCCACCCACCCACAGCAGAGCTGCTGAGCTGGAGATCATTTGCCTTCTTGGTGATTGATTTTGTACATTTTCCTGGAGATCACTCACCCACAGCAGCTGTTCAATCCTGGAGAGCATCTCTAATGCCTGGGACTGCGGGTGCTCCTCCTTCATGGGTGAGATCTTTGCTTTGTGCTGATTAAACCCCCCCTCTGAGCAATGCAGAGGGATCAGTGGCACCCACAGTTCATGGGAGCAGTTCTGGAAGGAAGGCAGAGCTGCTGAGTGAGGATGATCCTGTCCCAGCCATCCCAGACACTGCTCAATGGGGGCTGGAAACCACAGGCTGCTGAATGGGAACAGATGGCAAATACCATGGAATCATGGAATGGTCCGTGTTGGAAGGGACCTTGGAGCTCATCTCATTCCACCCCCTGCCATGGGTTCCACCAGCCCAGGTTGCTGAGCAGGAACAGCCCATCCAAGGTCTGGAGCAGCACCACTCTCTGCCTGAGGGGCTGGACCTGCCCAGGGCTGGGCTGAGGGGGAGCCAGAGGTGGAATTGGGGGCACAAGGCTTTGGGAGGGGTGGGCAAAGCTCTTTGCAAGGCTGGGGAAGGCTGGAGAGCCAGAGGTGGAAACGAGTCCGATCTGCCCGGGATGGGGCTCACAAGATGCTCTCATGGACCAGCATTCCCACACCTCAGTCCCATCCAGCATCCCCCAGGAGAAGCTTTGGGCTCCAAGGGTCAGAGCATCCATGCAGACTGGCCAGGAGACTGTCAGGAAGGGGCTCAGCTGGTCTGTGCTCACCTCCTGGGCAGCTGGGCTGAGGAAAAGAGCACAGCAGGAATTTGGCCACCCCAGGAGAATGAGGGTGTGTAATTTTATATATTGCATTTATTTGCCTTTTCCTCATTAATTACCCTGATTCTTAAGCCATGCTGGTGAATCAGAGCCATGTGGGGCTGTGCTAACAACTCCCATCATTTGTATGAATTCCAGGGACCAACTGAAGATACATTTGCTTTATGCTGGTCCAGTCTGATGCTCTGGCTGGTTGTTGGGGGGAGACAATTTCTGTCACGTTTGACTGGAGCAGCTCCTGGGAAGTGCCAGGTAAGGAGACAATTCCTGCTTATGATGCAAAACACCCACAGCCCCTCGTCAGCCTCAGCTGAGTGAAAATCTGCCTGCCTTGTGTTAATTCACTAATTCCCACTTTTCCTGGGCAGTAATGGTTAATCACCTGTATTCCTTTGATTGCCATGACTAACTCCAGCCAATCCATTGGGAATGGGGAGCCTGGTGGTTTTATGGAGGGACATTTACCATCAGCTGATTAACTTCTACTCTTCCAAGGCAATATCAGCCTGTAAAAGCCATTTTTATTCTCCTGGGTTAGTGATTAGTCTCACACAGTAATGAGGGTGCAGTAGTGCTTAACTAAAGGTATATTTGCTGCCTACCACTTAATCCCAGGAATTCCTGTAGGATGCTGCTTCATCAGAGCATTTTTTGCCTGTTTTATCTCC
>NW_020898040.1:600700-601543 GCF_003984885.1 Neopelma chrysocephalum
TCCCCTCAGTCTCCTCTGCTCCAGCTCAACACACCAAGTGCCCTCAGCCCCTCCCCATATGGCCCCTCAAGCCTCTTCACCATCTTTAGTTCCTGAACAGCTCTGAAATATTCAGTTCCGAAATGTCATGTGAAGATGACCCATTTTAACACATTTACTTACAAACCCCTCTGAAAGTCCCAAGTAGCAACGAGTGTTTTGCCCATGGAGGGTAAATCCACCTGGAAGGAGGGTCTGGTTGTGGTGTCAGGAGACCTGCTTGTCCCATGGCAAAAACTCCCACCTGACCTTGAGAAATCCACCTGCTCAGCAGTGGGTTTGGTTTCTCTTTGTTTTTTTTTCTGTGTGTTTTGTTGCTTGTGCTTCTCTCCCCGATCAGTTCCCACCATCCATGGGGAGTGATGCTCCAGCAGCTGGATTTCCTTGATAAGGCATAATGGGCTCATTTGTAGGGAATGGCTGCTATTGCTGTTCAACAGGGCTAGGCTTGTTTTATGCCAATTAATTCTCTTAATTTCTGGTTAATTAGATTTATTAGATGCATTTTGTACTCAGATGGAACAACTCCCATTATTATTTATGGCTGAGGCACCAACAGTCAGTTGTCAGATGTTCATCTCGAGCTGCTCATTCCCATTCTCCAGGGATGCCCAAGGATGCTGTCAGCTGACTGAGCCCTTGCTGAGCAATTCCTTGAAAGCCACTTCCCAGTGAACTTTTCCCTTCCCTTCCCTTCCCTTCCCTTCCCTTCCCTTCCCTTCCCTTCCCTTCCCTTCCCTTCCCTTCCCTTCCCTTCCCTTCCCTTCCCTTCCCTTCCCTTCCCTTCCCTTCCCTTCCCTTCCC
>NW_020898040.1:601553-601684 GCF_003984885.1 Neopelma chrysocephalum
CCTTCCCTTCCCTTCCCTTCCCTTCCCTTCCCTTCCCTTCCCTTCCCTTCCCTTCCCTTCCCTTCCCTTCCCTTCCCTTCCCTTCCCTTCCCTTCCCTTCCCTTCCCTTCCCTTCCCTTCCCTTCCCTTCC
>NW_020898040.1:601784-620910 GCF_003984885.1 Neopelma chrysocephalum
TTTTTTTTCCCACCAGGAATGTTCTTTCATCCCTTGTGAAAAGAGAACCAAGGGTGAGAAAATAAAGCCAATCCAAAGCAGCCACCCTGGAGGGAGCAAAGCAAACTTGTTTCCACTTGGGTGAGGTGAGAAACTGGATGGAAAATTGAAGGAAAAGAAGAAAATAAGAACAAGAGGAAACCACTTCCAGGTTGTTCCACTGGAAGAATCACATGAAAAAAAAAAAAAAAGAGGTGGAAAATGATGGGAAAGAAAAGAGAAAAATGAGAAGCAATATTTGCCACCATTTTGTCCTTCGGGGGAAAATGATAAGAAATGAGATAAAAGGTGTTGCTGCCCTGCTGGGCTTAAGGAATTTGACAGACAGGGAGCAGCAGTGCAAGGAAAATGCCCTGTTTTCCAATCCCAGAGTGAAGAAATAGGGGAAAAATCCCTTCATTTTGTCCCAAAGAAAAAGTAAAACAAAAAAAGGTTCAAATCTGGGGAAAAAAGTTTCCCATATTTCATTGAAAAAGAGAAAGTATGAAGCAGGAGAGGAAAAAAATTGAAGAATCAATTAGAAAAATAATGGAAATATGAAAAAATGCATTTAATGAAAGTTGATCTTTTGGTAAAAAATAAGGAATAAAATAAAGAAAGGAAGTAAGGATTTTTTTTTATTAGGTATGAAAAAAATGAAGCAGATCCAAGAGAAAAAAGATGATTAATACAAACAAATATTAAATCTTTTGATCAAAACAGGGAACTGTCAGTAAAGGGAAAAGAAACAAAGAAATCAAGAGGTGCCACCTGGCCTTGCTGAGGAGAAGGAGATCTGGAAAAATGCAACCAAAAAACTTCACCTTCCCCACTGGTGGGTGAGATGATGAAAACTGCACAAACCTTCCCTTGTGGGACAAACCAACCAAAAAAACCAAAATAAGACAAAAAATAAAAGGAAGTTAATGATAATTTGGTCCTGGCAGGGAAAAAAGTGACCAAAAATGAAGAGGAGAGAAAGAATGAGAAAATAAGAAAGGAAGAAGAATAAATAAATAAGAAAAGAAATGCCCCCTTGAGTAGAAATAAACTGATTCCCCTTGCTCCTGATGTGTGGGACCAACCCCCTGTGCCAAGACCCCCATTCCAAACCAGCTCAGGAGGGGGGAACTGAGGGACACGTGGTGACCCCATCACCACAGAACAGCCCTGGATCCTAAACCCCTTCCCATGGAAGAGAGATAGAGATGGATCAACCCATGAAAAAAGAACGTTTAGGGCCCTGGTTTGGAAGCAAAGGGATCCAGAGTGTCCCAAACTGTTCCATTTGCAGGCTCCACGCCCAGGAGGGCACCAAGAACCTTCCAATCCTCCAAACCCTCAGTGCTTGGCTCTTTATTCTGCTGAATCTCTGATTCCTCTCAGCCCTGCTCGAAACAGGTTCATGTTTAATGGTTTCACATCTGTCAGACAGAAGGTTCTTGGCCATAAAGGCTTTTTAGGGGCTCAAGAGAACGAGAACAATGGTTGCCATCAAGTGAAGAGCCTCCCTGCTTAATATTCCAACACGTGAGCTGGTTTTTATTCTTTCAGCAACTCGAATAGAAATGTTTGAATGGTTTTCAAGAGTTGTTTTTACAATAGGTGGAAGTCAGTAATACCCTGACACCCGACATATTTCATGCTCGTGGTGCAACAAGGATTCTTTTATTCTGCTCTGCCTCGCACTTCAAACCTGCTGTTACGTTTTATGGAGTGCAAACAGCCCTGAGTTTGCAGATGAGAACTTCTCTCCACTCAGTAATTCTGGATTTGTGTCAGCATTGCTGGGAAAGAAACTGTGCACAACTCCTTGGGTGATAAAATCCTGCTCTTGCTGTGGTCCTGTGGCACTTCCACCACCAAAACTCAGTGTAGTTATTCCACAGGACCAGGATAGGAAGAGGGAGACTGAGCCTGAGCCCGTTGCTGAGCTCAGAGGTGCTTTTAGACTTCACAGGAAGGACATGGAGCTGCTGGAGAGAGTCCAGAGGAGGCCACGGAGATTCCCCAAGGGCTGGAGCCCCTCTGCTCTGGAGCCAGGCTGGGAGAGCTGGGGGGGTTCACCTGGAGAAGAGAAGGCTCCAGGGAGAGCTGAGAGCCCCTTCCAGGGCCTAAAGGGGCTCCAGGAGAGCTGGAGAGGGACTGGGGACAAGGGATGGAAGGACAGGACACAGGGAATGACTTCTCAATGCCAGAGGGCAGGGATAGATGGGATATTGGGAAGAAATTGTTGGTTGTGAGGGTGGGGAGGCCCTGGCACAGGTTGCCCAGAGAAGCTGTGGCTGCCCCTGGATCCCTGGAAGTGTCCAAGGCCAGGTTGGACGGGCCTTGGAGCAACCTGGGCTAGTGGAAGGTGTCCCTGCCCGTGGCAGGGGGTGGGAATGGGATGAGCTTTAAGGTCCCTTCCCACCCAAACCATTCTGGGATTCCTGGAGAATTTCTGATGCTCGACCAGAGGTCAGCAAGTTTTAGCATCTGCCAAAGCTCTTCAAAATTTGGGATAGTCAGCAGGAGCCAGAGCTGTGGAACTGCCACCACTCTGTGACACTGCAGTCTGAGCACATTGGTGGGTGTTTGATGGACAGGCCCCACCAAAAGGCTGCAGGGGAACACTTTGTTCTCTGCTAATTTGTAGGAGCTGCCAGAAGAAAATGGTCTATTTCTTTTTGTTGTTGTTGTTGTTGTTTAAATCCAATTTCCTGTAGGAAATGCATATAATGGATGTTTGAAATATGCAGAGTTCTCATTTTAATTAGAATCTGGCAATCAGGCAAGAGGTAAGAACGTTTCCCCAGTCACTGAACCCTGCACTGGAGCTCCAGCTGCAGCCACAGAGCCCAGAAGAAAGTCACAGACAGACAGTAAATCCCCAGGACAGTGTCCTGTGGCTTTTCCTGCCCATGGCCAGGCACTCAGGACCTATCCTGCCTGATATTAGAGGGCTCAAAGCAAGTTTGGGGTTAAAACTGGGCACGAAGTCCTTTTGCCATCAGCTTGGGAAGGTCCAGTGCTCATCCCAAAGGTTAAGAGGGAGCTCCGCCTTTCCGATGATCCCCATTAGAGATGGATCCCACTCCGGGGAGCGCTGAAGGCGAACAAACAGCTCTCCCCCACTAGATGGCAAGTGTGCTCTGCACAACACGAGCCCCGAGCGCTCGGGAACCCGCGAACGCGCTCAAACCAGGCAGCAGCTCCTGCCTCCCCGCGGGCTCGGAGGGTTTTCCTTCCGCAAAAGCAACAGGATAGAGCAGCAGCAGGTCCATGAGCCAAAGTGGCACATCTGGACGCAGCTGGGCTTTGCTTGGATGGACACATCAGGCTGGGGGTTGGAGGGATGAACCGGGTCCTCCTGGGAGAGCTCCTGAGGTGAGATGGACAGACCTGCAGTTACCAGGGTCTTCCTTCTTACCCTTCTTGAAAACTGGGACAACAATACTATTTGTATTGTGATATTCCAAAGGGAAGTGAGAATAATACTTGATTGTCTTCCTCACTTGGCTGGGGAATGCTGCAGGAACACCGAGGTTGTGAGCTGGATCCCCGTGTGGGCCATTCACCAAAGAGTTGGACTGGATGGTCCTTGTGTGTCCCTTCCAACTCAGAATGTTCTGTGATCCCATGAACTGACAGTGCACGTGGATACAAAGCCATGGCTGAGTGAATCATGACTGTCCCAGCCTTCCTTTTCCTGGGAATGCTGCTGTTTCCAAAGCACTGCCCTTTGGGGTTTCGTCATCACCTGATGGTGGAGAGCTGAGGGACCTCTACAAGAGTGTGAAGATGTGACGTGGAGAAATGGCATCAGCCAGGGTTCAAATCCCACAGGACCCTTCCCATGCGCCGTCTCTAAGATCCAAACCTTGGATCCAGCACCTGAAAGCCAAGCCCTGAGCTTATGTCATAGAATCATGGAACCATGGAATCTCCTGAGCTGGAAGGGACTCACAAGGATCATTGAGTCCAACTCCTGGCCCTGCACAGACACCCCAACAATCCCACCCTGTCCCTCAGAGTGTTGTCCAAACCCTCCTGGAGCTCTGGCAGCCTTGGGGCTGTGCCCACTGCCCTGGGGAGCCTGGTCAGTGCCCAACCACCTGATATATGTATTTATGTACATATGTAACCCCTAAAGGAGGGATAAGGAACGGTTACCCCTCTCCACTGATGTTTTCCATGTTTCCCTGTGCAGATTTCTCTGGCCAGTTCCAACTGGACCAGCACAGTGTTCACCACCTGCAAGCAGAGCAGCTTTTCCCAACCTCTCAGGTGAGCTTGGGCAGAGCAAATCCATCTCCAAGCACATCCTCTATCCCAGTGAAGCTTCACATGGGTTTTACCCACACAGCCAAGGCAACATGAAGAAAATTCTCTTCCACAAACCAGCAGACTTTTGTGTCCAACCTCACCAGAGCTGAGGGAATTTCAAAGCAGAACATCTTCCTCTCCTTCACGTTCATCTTGTCTCCTTGTTGGCACCCTCTCATCTGGGACCACTCCTGCCTGGACAGAGACTGTTTGAACTTGGCTCAGTCCTGCTTGGAGTCAAAGTCAGCAGCCAGGAGAGGGATCTGCAATAGGCTCCCCAGGGCAGTGGGCACAGCCCCAAGGCTGCCAGAGCTCCAGGAGGGTTTGGATGATGCTCTGGGGCCCAGGGGGTGACTCTTGGGGCTGGGCCTGTGCAGGGCCAGGGGTTGGACTGGATGATCCTTGTGGGTCCCCTCCAGCTCAGCACATCCTGTGGTTCTGTGAAACCTTCTATGGCCCTCATTCATCCAGCAGGTGGAAGGTGTCTCTCTACCCTGTTCCAGCAGCACAGGGCATTGCTGGCTCCTGGGCACCCGGATTGGCATCTGAGGGAAAAAACGGGGCTGGAAAAATCCTGCATTAAATACTCCAGTTGTGAATCATAATCATCACTGACACTCAGGGTTTGCTGGCACAGAGCACACACAGCCCAAGGAGAAACTGGAGCTGCTTTGTCCTCCAGAGCACGGGGAGGGAAGCATTAAAAAAGCAGTGGCACCTTTAGTACGTGGTGACACAGTGACCAGAATATTAATGCAGAGGGAACTCGCTCTCACAGGTAGGAAGTGCCTGTAATAGCGAAGCAAATCCAGTTTTTGCTGGATAGAAATTCCACCGAAGAGCCAAAGCTGAAGTGAAACACTTGAAGAGGCTGTAATTGAATTAGAGCTGCTGGAGAGGCAGCAGCTCCAAACGTGAGGGGCTGGGGGGGAACGTGAGCCTTGGGCCACGTGGAGGGAGATTTTGGGAGCACAGCTGAGGCTCTTGAAGGAGAAGAAGATAATGGAAGAAGAATATGGAGCTGCCTGTGGAGAGCAAGGTGATGTGGGCAAAGCTGGAGCTGTGGCTGCCCCTAGATCCCTGGAAGTGTCCGAGGCCAGGCTGGACAGGGCTTGGAGCAACCTGGGCTGGTGGAAGGTGTCCCTGCCCATGGCAGGAATCACAGAATCCCAGAACGGTTTGGGTGGGAAGGGATCTTAAAGCCCAACTCATTCCACCCCCTGCCATGGGCAGGGACACCTTCCACTAGCCCAGGTTGCTCCAAGCCCCATCCAACCTGGCCTTGGACACTTCCAGGGATCCAGGGGCAGCCACAGCTTCTCTGGGCAACCTGGGCCAGGGCCTCCCCACCCTCACAGGGAACAATTTCACCCCAATATCTAATCTAAATCTCTCCTCTTTTAGTTTCAAATCATTGCCCCTTGTCCTATCACCATCTGCCCCTGGAGAAGCTGCTCACACGTGGCCCCTACAAAAGGATTTGGTTTCCATGCCCTGCAGGATCCGTGTTCACCCCTTGGTGATGGTTGTTGTCATGGGGAGGCAAGACAGGCAGGCAGCAGAAGGGGGTGGCTGGTACCAACATGGCTTCAAGTCCCTGGGTCCTCGCTAAGGAGCAGAGCTGCCCCAGGAAGGCAGGGGTCACCCCTGAGAGCAGCCCCCCAGTGCAGGCAGGGGCTGGGAGAGGCTCCAGCAGCACTGGCCAAGCACAGCCTGGTTTGTGTCTTTCCAAAGATCATAGAATCGTGGAATCATGGAATCTGCTGAGTTGGAAGGGGCCCATCAGGACCATAGAATCCAACTCCTGGCCCTCCACAGGACACCCCAAAAGTTGCACCATGTGCCTGAGAGTGTTGTCCAAATGCTTCTTGAACTCGGACAGCCTTGGTGCTGTGCCCACCGCCCTGGGAGCCTCTTCCAGACATGAGGTTTGCTGTCTCTGGGGTGAGAGAGAACTTCCCAAAATCATCATCCACACCACCCTCTCATCCCTCCAGTGCCCACTGGTAGCTCAGGTGTTACCTGCCGGTTGTATTTTCTTTCTCAAACACATCTGAGCAGAAAGTCAAAAAATAGAGATGCAAAGCGCCGACCGAGGAGGCTCAACCTGCAGCAGGGAAACCAAGCAAAGGTTTCCTGTCAATGCCTAAGAATTTACAGGAGTCCTCAGTCTGGAAACCTTAATGGGGGACAAGTCAGAAAATGTGTCTCAAAGTGATGTTTCAGGAGATGAAGTTATAAAACAGCTTGACAAAATAAACGGTAACACTTGGGTAGTGCCGGATGGTTCTCATTCCAGAGCTCTAAAGGAATTCAAGGATGAAATAGCTCCACTATTAACTGCATTAACTCTACTGTGAAACCTCTCACTTAAAATTTTCTCACCATCAGAGTCAAAGAAAGCAGTGAGACCTTGATTTGAAAAAATGCCTCTGAGCAGATCCAGGAAGAGCAGATTATTAAAAGTGATGTCCAAATGAGGTAGAACTGTACCATGGAGGGGAATTAGGGAGCATGGGAGTGAGACATATTTATGGGAAAATTCAGCCAAGCTTTTCTGAATGGCATCCCTGCCTTAGTAGGGAATCCCTCCTAAGAGACTCTGAAGGAGTCAGCAAGGGCGGGGATCAAGTGTCCCAGAAATCCAGTTGACATAATGTACTTGACTTTCCTAAAAGGTTTTAACAACTCTCTAATCAAAGGACCTGTAATAAACCACTTCACAGACACATTTTTACAAGGACAGGCAGTTCTAGGACAAGAAATGGCTTTAAGCTGATGGAAGGTTTAGATATTACGGAGAAATTTTGTGGTGAGGCCCTGGCACAGGTTGCCCAGAAAAGCTGTGGCTGCCCCATCCCTGGAAGTGTCCAAGGCCAGGTTGGACAGGGCTTGGAACAACTTGGCACAACCTGGGCTAGTGGAAGGTGTCCCTGCCCATGGCAGGGGGTGGGACTGGTGTGGCTTTAAGGTCCCTTCCCACCCAAACCATTCTGTGCTTCTATGAAATCCTGAAGGATCCCAAACTCACCATGAAATGAGAAGGAAGGTCCTGCCAGAGGAGCATCAGGTTAAAGACTTGAAAACAGAGGGAAGGAGGAGGAGATCAGCCTTCCCAGCAATGAGCTCCATAAGGCTTGACCTTCACAGTGTTTGAAAAAAGTCAAGCTCCAGTCTGAGCCCACAGCTGAGGCACAGCAAAGCTGAAAGAGAGACCGACAGTCCCACGTGTGGCCAGAAGATCCAATTGTTAGTGAGTGCCTGTGAGAAACACAGCTGGGACATCCTCAACCAAAGATGAAGCCAAGAGACACCAGGACAAGGCACACAAGAGAGGACAAAGCCTGGGATGGGAGCTGCTGCCCACCTGGATCCACGTGTTGGTGCTTGCACATCCCTGACCCCTGTGGACCATGGGCTGGGCAGATGCATCATCCTGACAGAGTCCTGCCCTGGATCTGCCCACCTGGAGCCTCAAAGCACAGTGGTCAGTGCTCAGGGAAGCCTTTGAGAGCAGCAACAGCCTGTGGAGATGAGATTTCCTTGGCTCCAATGGTCTGATCCTTGGGGACTTCCTTTGACCTCTCCTTAATCACTCTCGATCCAATAACATCTGGTTTTCCTTCCTCTTCTCAGTAAATCCCCTGAATTTGCCCTGTGCCCTCGGAAGGGATGGGGACAGGGAAGACCACAATTTGCTATGTGCAGGAGAACCTCAGTGTTTTCACCAGGGTGGTTTCCTTTTCATTCTCTGTCTGTCGCCAACATTCAATTTTCTTATTTTTCTGACCACTGCAAAGAGCTGTGCTGACATTTTCGCAGAAATGTGCATTATAACTCCAGCTCCTGTTCCTGAGTGGTAATTTCTCAGGGCCCATTATGGTATATTTGGAGTTAGGTTTTGTTTTTCCCGTGTGCATCACTTTACATTTATCTCGATTGGATTTCAGCTGCCATTGTGTCACCCACTCGCTCAATATTACGAGCTCCTCCCGGAGCTCTCTGCAGTCAGCCCCTGCCTTTACTGCCTCCAGTAACTCAGTCCTGCAAATCAGGTTATGTTTCCTTCCATTTCCTTCACAGACCATGGGTAAGTGTCCTGCCTTCAGCAGAGATCCCTTCAAAAAGCCACCTTGCACTCCAGGAACCAAACAGTTGCTCCAGTCCTTTGCCTCCTGCTTTTTTTTAGACATTTAGATCTTCTCTCATCATCTCAGAAGATCCACAAGGCTTTAGTGAGACTGTTTTCCTGCTTCAGCAGCATCTTGCAGATGACCTGCTGAGGTGTTTAGCTGCCCCTGGTGAATCTCCCCCACATCCTTCTCCACTCTTCCCTTCAGCCTGTGCAAGGTTTTAGCACCTGCAGTTTTCCTTGGCAAAGAGTCAGCAGGTCTGTTACCTGTTGCACGAAGAACAAGCTTTTTTTTGTTTGCTTTGAGCTTGATTCCCACTGATTTAATGTTTCTCCTTCTGCAGGAGGAGAAATGAAAAGCTGAGCCCTTCTCATCCTCTCAGAGCTCTTGTGATTTTGTTGAACTTCTTCCATAGCTTTGTTGCAGCAACCTCTTTTCTCTGCTGAAGAGTCTTGTCCTCCAGTTTTCCTCATACAAAACCATTCCAGACTTTTCAGCTTTGATGTTCTCCTGGTTTTAGTGTATCATGGTGAGAATGGACCTTAAAGATCCCCTTGTTCCACAGATGTCTGAGGTGAGGAGATGACAACTGGATGCAGAAGCCAAGGTATGGCCAAACCAGGGATTTATACAGCACTGAAACTGCAATTCCCATTGATCAGGTAATTTACCATTTTCTACAAGGCTTTCAAAGAGGCAACACATCATGTGTTGACCTATTTGATGTTTGAGCTGCTTCCTTACAAATGATCTTCCTCCACTCTCAGTGAGTTTTGGACTCCTCTTGTCACAATGAGTCACTAACACGCTCTTCTCCTGGGTTTGCTCAGTGATTACATCCCTGTGATTTACGGGGCTCCTTTGGCTCTTCCTGCCCAAGAGCTATGCTCTGTCTCCCCCTCCTTGCCTTGTGATTTTATAGTGTTTGGGCTCACATTCCTCTTCCAAAACCAATTTGCAGGGTTGTCCACTGTGCTGTGTTCCTCCCTGCTTGGGAAGCAAGCTGATTGCATTATTAATACAGTCAGTTTTTAAGGAGGGTGGTGAAGCACTAAATCACAGCAGCAGAGAGTGATGCCCACGAGTGGTGTTGTGGCTCAGCCCATCCCTCATGGGACACTCTGATGCTGCTTCATCTGGTGCCTGATGGGGTATCACAGCCTCTTTATAACATTGCAGTGGCCACCTGCTGCACAGTGTGGTCTCTCACCGGGGCTCAAAGGAGATGATGAGTGCTGAGCTCTTGGCTCTGGGGAGGAGGAAGGTTCCCCACACCCACAGCGGGGCAGGAACATCTGATACCTCATCTGATACCTAATATTGCGAGAGATAAAAGGGACTGTGCGTGGGCTGAACACTCTGTCACCCTTTAGAAAGTGGATGCCTGAATGTTTCCATCCTCAAGGTGTTTTTTTTCCCCCATCAAGATATTAATGTCTCCTTTGAAACCATTGAACGGGATGTTTCTTTACCAATGATGAATTACCTGTAGGATACCTCCCTGAAAGCTTCTCCCAGACTCAGAGAATTGATTTCCAGGTATCTCAGCACTTCCTCCATCTTCTCCAAGACAGCAGTTCTGCAGAACTCTGTTTTTGAGATACTCCAAGTACCTGATAACATGGAAATGCCTCTTGTCCATGAGGATGGGCAGCAATGTGAGGGAAGCCTGGAGGCTGGGTGTCATCAGAGGCAGCTTTAGGCACCAGCATCACTTTTTTAACCTTTGCCAGGTAAACTGGGGAGACACTTCAGCTGTTTCTGAAGGATCTGTAGTGCCCTGTCTCTTTCTAATGATGTAAGTACTTGTACTGGCATCTCACACCCAACTAGTGGGGGTTTCATAAAACATTTGAATTTTACCCTTCATTGGAAAAAAAATGATCATTTTGAAAAATGCAAAAACTTTGCAAAAATTGGAAATTATAGGGAAAAAACCCACATGTGTTCAAACACCAACACACAAAAGATGACCATAAATGACTCAGGGTTTTCCTCCACCTTGTAGGCTTCTCTCTGAGCGATGCTCTGAACTTGTCCCCTGCTCTCTGCCAAGGCTGACAGTCTCCTGCCAGAGCTCCTGCACCGTGTGGGATGCACTTGGTCTCGTGGAGCCACACAGTGGGGCTGTTCTCCCACCTCATGGAAGGCTGTCTCTGTGAGCCGAAGCTCAGGCTGCCTGGGCCCCTCCTGCAGCTGCATTTTGTGGCAAACACACCCCTAATTTGCAGCTCATTGTGATCCCTCGAGGTGTGCTGAGCACTGCAGTGCCTCAGGCTTCTCCCACGGCAGAGCTGGTGACCCCTCTGGGTGCCAGTTTGGGTGGAGCCAGGGGTTGAGGTTTTCCTGCTGTTCACCCCCATTTGTGGAGGAGGCAGCTGAGCCGTTCATCTTTGTGGGAGGGTCTGATATTGGAAGCTGGCCTCCGTGAGGAGGAGATGAGCATCTTCACAGTGCTTTGGGATGACCCCTGGCACGCCTGATTTGGGTTCTGAGGAGCTCAGCTCCTGTTTGATGGGATGGTGCCTATGCACTGGCCTTCTCCTTGACTCATCAGCAACACCTCACTTCTCCTTGGACAGCCCTGATTCCCCATCTCTTCCCAGGCTCTATAAAACCCCAGGAGCATCCTGAGCTGAGGATCATCCCAGCAGCCCAGTGGGCAGTGCCCCAGCCCTGCATGGCTCAGGGCTGCACCAGCTTTCAGAGGGGCAGAACCCAAATTTTTGGGTGATGCAGGTGCTCACCTGCACCTCTCCCCTGCCTCTGTCCCTCTGCTCCCTCCCTCCCACTGACCATCCCGTGCTGGGGAACTGCTCCCTGAGGTGATTCCCTTGTGTGAGCCTGTGCAGGAGAAATGTCACCAGCCCCACGTGTGTTTGGGTGCCACCACCCTGTGCTGCACCTTGTGGTCTGATGGTTTCTTCCCCTGGTGCCTTCCCTGTTTGCCTACCAAGGGTTAATTTGCCCTTCAGTGCAAGACCCAGGGAGAAGTTTGCAGGAGCAGTTCCCAGGCCATATGCCGAGGATTTAGCTTTATAATCATCTTGGCTTTAGCAGCAAAGCTGGAAAGAGAAGCATTTTTGTGTTTATTATACATAAGAAGATCTCGGTGGTTAAGAATATACAGGGCTGAAAAGGGGGGAAAAAACCCAACCCTTTGATAAGCCTTAAAGATTTAAGAGATGGAATCTGCATCTGTGTTACCCAAAATATCCTTGTTAAAGCTCCTGGGCTGGGAGAAGCATGTGAGCCGTGACACCCCACTGTGGTGCAGCACTGCCTGGCACCACCATTAGTCAAGCAGCTGTCAAACCCCACTGTTCCTGTGCAGGAGCATCAATCCCTTCAGCCTCCAGGATCACTTTCAAGTCAAATCTAAGCCCAGTCTGTTTGTTTTCACTTGGTGTTTTTTTCTCTAAACGAATCCGTATTTTTCTCTGGGAGAATCCCCCGGAGGAGCACACAGGTGTCAAGAGCACACGAGTGTTTTCCTTCTGCAGATCGAGGAAATGAATGTGGTGGTTGAGTTTCACTGTTCCCCACATGGTCCCACAGCCCTTCCAGCTCCTGCTCTCGCAGGGCTGTGCTGACTGGGGTGGCCTCACCTCAACATTGGGGCAGTTTGGGGGGACACAATGGAAGGAAGGGATTGAGCCATTGGAAAGTGTCCAAAGGAGGCAAAGGAGATGGGGAAGGGCCTTGATTTGAAGGCGTGTGAGGACACTGAGGGCACTTGGTGTGTTCAGCTGGAGCAGAGGAGACTGAGGGGAGACCTCCCTGCAGTTCCAAGTGCCTGGGCAGGGGCAGAGGAGGGGCAGGGACTGAGCTCTGCTCTGGGGGGACCAGGGACAGCAGCCAGGGAATGGCTGGAGCTGTGTCAGGGCAGGCTCAGGTTGGATCTCAGGCAAAGGTTCTTCCCCCAGAGGCTGGTTGGGCACTGCCCAGGCTCCCCAGGGCAGTGGGCACAGCCCCAAGGCTGCCAGAGCTGCAGGAGGGTTTGGACAATGCTCTGAGGGACAGGGTGGGATTGTTGGGGTGTCTGTGCAGGGCCAGGGGTTGGACTGGATGATCCTTGTGGGTCCCTTCCAACTCCCCAATTCCTGTGATTCTGGGATTCTGTGATGCATCTTGTACCTGGGCAGGGCACCATCGGATGCTGCAGGTCCCAAACTCACACACCTGTGGGAAAACAACACAGTGTGGATGTCCCTTGTCTCCTTCCCCATCTCTCCTCTATGACCTGGAGTCACAGAATCACAGAACCACAGGATGGTTTGGGTGGGAAGGGACATCAAAGCCCATCTTGTTCCACCCCCTGCCATGGGCAGGGACACCTCCCACTAGCCCAGGTTGCTCTAAGCCCTGTCCAGCCTGGCCTTGGGCACTTCCAGGGATGGGGCAGCCACATGCCAGGGAGATTCCAAGTCCCCCTGTGCTTCAGATCAGAGTGCCTGGAGCTGTGCTTCCAGGGATGTTCACACTCCATTAGCCTGAAGTGCTGTTTATACAGTGGCTGCTCGGGAAATCCAGGGATCCTGTTGTGTGTTTATTCAAATGTGTGTCATCGAAACAGAAAAGCTACAAATGAGAACAAACTCCTCAAACACTGTGGCTGCTGATGGCATTGTGATGGCTTTGCTTGAAGAATTGTCCCCTTTGTCCATGGGGATCTCCAGGACCCAGTTGAGGACTTGCCCCTTCACACCCCTGAATGCTGGTACAGGGGGACTTGGCAAACAGTTCCTGCAAGCCACTATCCAGAAGAAAAATGGAAAAAAAGCCACACTTGTATTGAAGGCTCTGTGTAAAATTCTTCTGAGGTGGTCTGGCTCCAGCAATAACCCTCATTTTTCTTTCCCACCCTCGCTCCTCTGCCAGATTTGTCTTTCAGGGATTCAGTCAGGCCTCAGATGTGGCCTCATGCCAAGGCTGTTACAAGTTTCTGGGTTCTCTGGCTGTTTAATAACTCAAACAGGATTAAAGTTCAAGGGTGAGGGTTTGGTGCTTTCTGAAAATCAGTTCCCTCTTGACTGGGCCACCCCAAACTCAGGGATATGTGAAATTAAAAAGAACTAACCAAAGCCTGGAGGTGGTTTCTCTGCTAGGCCATGGTGATGAATGAGAAACCAAGTGGTAGAAAGTAATTCTTGCTTGTTTGCTTCAGGTTTTCACACTTCCAAGGCTCATTTTTCTCAACATGGGATTGTTAAAGGCCTGTTCCTCCCATCCTTCGCTGTCTTGGAGTTGTTCACTGTGGTCTGGGACACTGAGCATGAGCAGTCAATGAACCAAAACGTGTTTCCTGGTGATTATTTTTGATTTCACAAATTGTAGCTCTTCCTAAAAATGCTGCCTTCAGCCTTCAAACAATTTACGACCCTGAGCTTTATGGAAAGACACATCTTTATGCTCTGCACACCTCCAGGCACTTCTCTGGAGTACTTTGCTGTGGTTCCTCATGAGGACCTGTCCCTGGAGCCTCCCAAACCCCTTTGGTTACAGGTCACCTGTGCCAGCTGGTTTTCCTCAGCAGCCCCAGTCATTCCCATCACTGGGTGTTGTGCCAGGGATGGGCCAGAGCTGCTGGGAGATGATCCATGGCCATGCTGTTCCCACAGGGAGGTTCTATTTCAGGATATTGAGCTTTCTGTGCACTGGTTAAAATATACGAACCTTTAATGTAAATTGTATGCCAATGTCTAATTAAATTTGGGAACAGCACTTTCCTGTTAAATTTTTCAGTCTTGTCTCTTCAGTTAAGACATAGAAAAGCCCAAAATGCTTATTAGTGGCAGCTTCTCCTACTCTCTTCCCACTGTCCTCAACCAGGTCATGTTATAGTTTTATATTTAAATGGATAAATCTTTTCCTGGGGGTGCACCCCAGCAGAGCTGGGTTTTCCCCAGTTCAGAATCATCTTCCACATCATCATCCTGCTTCTCCACCCCTGGGGAAGGAGGTGTGGCTTTGGTTGAGGGGAATCCATGACTTTGGGGTGAAAATATCTGCCGTGGACACTTCCTGCAGTCACATCCCTGTCCATGCCCGGGCTCTTCCTCCTGTGAACTGGTTGCACATCCCAGTTGTAACTGAATCCATTTCAGCTTTTTGGGGTCTGGGCTTAGTCTACTCCCCCATATTTTGGAGGGAGATGAACAGCTGAACAATTGCAGCTCTCACTGTCTCTTTCTGGGCTGTAACTCTTGTGATAAACCCACCACTCCTCCACTTTCTGTGCTCCCAACAAGGGGGAGCTCCCATGAGGAGAAGCTGAGCTGGTTCTGTTGTCTTTCTCGGTGGCCCTTTGACCAACCTTGGTCAAAGGTGAGTGTACCTCCTCTCTTTGTGCTGAAATCCCCCCCAGTAAGTGGCACAAACCTCACACCAAAGTTGCTACAGAAATTTGCTGCCGAGAGACGTCAAAATGCAAACAAAGCCCCTGCATTTTGTCACTCCCAGCAAGTAAGTGCAGGGGGGGTTTTGCATCTGATTTATTACATTAAAATGTAGAACAATAAAATCTACTCCAGTCATAGAATCACAGAATCACTAAGGTTGGAAAACACCTGTAAGGTCATCGAGTCCAACCCACAAACCAGCACCTCCCCCATGTTCACCACCAACCCACGTCCTCAGGTGCCACATCCACAAGCCTTTTGAACATGTCCAGAGATGGGGACTCCACTCCAGTCTGTTCCAATGCTTTACAACCCTTTCAATGAAGAACTTTCCCCAATATCCAACCTAAACCTCCCCTGGCACAACTTGAGGCCGTTTCCTCTTCTCCCATCACTCGTTATCCAGGAGAAGTCCCATGAACAAGGGAAGGCAGGGAAAGTGTGAGGGACCAACAAGGACCCTCCAATGGTTTTCCTCCCTGTCAGTAGTTCCAGTGACCCCCCAGTGGTACCTCCACATCTGCACTGTCCAAGAGTTGTCAGGTTTGGCAAGGAATTCTGCTGCTTCCTCCATGGCAACCACAGCCCTTCCTCCTCCTCCTTCAGCCAGAGCAATGCAAGCACATGAGTCTGGCCAAGACCTGCTCTGGCCAAATTCAGCTCCTGCAGCCTGGCCTGTGGCTCTCCCTGTGGGCCAGGGAGCACATCCAGCCCACCATGGCCACGGATCCAGCTTCTCTCAGGGATTCCCATGCAGAGGTTCCTCGGGCAGCACTGGCAATGCTTGGTGGCTTCTTCACCTTGGGTCGAGAGAGGACAACCCACAGGAGTTGGTGGGGAGGGTACTGATGGCAGTCATGGTGTCCATGCCTTCCAGCAAGGGTGGGAAGATGGTTTCCTTTCTAACAACACAAGCATCTGGCTCCTGGGCTGCTCTTTTTCCCTTCCCTCAGCGGGTTGTCAGTGTAGGGTACTGGAAATGTCCTTTTTGGGGTGGGTCTATCAGACATGGAGCAAAGAGGTCAGAAACCCTTTTCCCTTCTCTTTCTGTGGGTGTGTATCCAGATCTCAGCTGTGCCTCCAGGAGCAAGGAGAGAAGAAGGTGGATGGGGCTGGTTCTTCCTGAGCATTGTCCTTCCTGCTGTGACCTTTCCATGCTGCCTTTTACTGAGACCCTGCCTGGTGCCCCTCCCTCTGAGCCCTGTGCTCCTGGGATGGGTCCTGCTGTGGGAAAAAGGATGGAAAATTCCCACCACCTGCCTGGGACTGCAGGATCCCCTTCCCTCCTGCAGAACTCCCCCAGAGCCGTGGCTGTGCCCATCCCAGACAGGGCAGTGGAGGAGGCTGATTCCAGAGTGGAATCAGGTAAAGTTTATTTTGAGACTGGCTGGGCAGCTGTGTTTTGTTCTAAAGCAAAACTTCTGAACCAAAAAATTAATTCTTTCCATATCACATTTATTATCTCCTTTATTTTTACATAAATTCCATATTATGGTCAAGCTTGAATTCTCCACGTTGGCTCCACTGCATCGCTCCCCATTTATCATTTTACTGTACAGGATAAATTTTAAGTGGCATTCTTTTGAGATATGTCTGTGAGGACATAGTTCCACTCAGGATGGCTCCTCTACTGTTTTGGGTCCCTCATTCTTACTGGGCACAAGTGACAGGAGCAATTTCCATAGTCAGGCTGGGTAAGCCTTTCCCAAACTGTCTATTGCTTTCTTTTCTGGCTGACTTGATATATAGTCCTCAGATACCTCTGAGTCCCCTCCCTGGAATAGTTTGCTGGGGATATAATGTCCCCAAAAGGTCATAAACTCCTGCAAAGTTGGTACGAGTTCCTGGGAGGGTTCTGGGAAAGTCTTAATCCTTGTCAGCGCTCCCGAGCCAGCCATATATTAAATCATCCCATGAATTTTGCAGGTGACACAAAATTGGTGCCCAGGGACAAGTGGGTTTTTACAGAGTGTTCTGAGTTACCTGACAAAAGGGGCCACGGTGACCATGTATTTTAATATTTCTAAATGCAAGGCTGTATTTCTAGGAGTGAAGTGGGGGCTGTGCCCTGCAGGGAACAAAACCTGGGAGGGCTGTGAGGGTGCTGAGGACCAAAAAATGTGCAATGCAGTGACTGCAGAGCCCATGGGGTCCATAAAGGTGCTGGCTGGTGATCCAGGGAAAAATAGTGAGTTTTAGGTCTCATCCAGAATGTTTTACAGCTATTTTACTTTATTGTCAGCAGCATATGAGTCCCCTCAATCAACAAAAGAGAAATAAATTGCTAATGAGTGGCAGATCATGAAATCACAGAATCCCAGACTGATTTGGGTTGGAAGGGACCTTAAAGCTCATTTCATTTCAACCCCCTGCCATGGGCAGGGACACCTTCCACTAGCCCAGGTTGCTCCAAGCCCCGTCCAACCTGGCCTTGGACACTCCCAGGGATCCAGGGGCAGCCACAGCTTCTCTGGGCAACCTGTGCCAGAGATTTCCATTGCTGCTTTTTTTCCTTTTTTTACTCTTTACAGTGACATCTGTGACATGTCACTCTTTTCTTTCCATTCCTACCACAAGCTACTCCCATGTTTGTGACTGGTTCCTCTAAATGAGTTTTCTTCTGTTGTTTTCTTAGCATCTGAAGGCCTTTTTTTCTTCCAAGAAGTGACCAAAACTTCCAAATTCCCAAACTGGAAATTGACTGCTGGAGTTATTTTTTCAGGTAAGTTTGATCTGAAAGCCAAAATGTTTGTGCTGCCCATTTTCTGGGGGCAAGGCTGCAGCAGCCCAGACACGCCTCTCAGAAGCTCTTTAACTCCTCATGGGGTTGAGGGCACTTCTGTGGTCATGCCTGTGTCCCTCCTGCCTGAACATCTCCTTAAGCTGCTGCTGAGGGTCCAAATGTTGGACCAGATGACCCCAACCTGAACCATTCTGTGAGAGATGCTCCTTCTGCAGCCCTGCCTCACACCCAGCTGGCACAGGCACAGACTCAGCTGTGTCCCAGGTGGGGGATCCCAGATCAGAGAGGAAAGAGGGGACCCCTGAGAGTGAGAACCCATCACACCCAGTATGGACCCATCACACCCCGTCTGTCTGACTGTCCTGACACCACTCACTTCATCTCCTGGGGCCCCACAGGGCAGCAGCACCCTCTGTGACACGCTGGGTGTTCAGGGAACAGTGGAAGGTGTCCCAGGTGTTCTCCAGGCAGCACCAAGGATGCACAAAACCAGGTCACAGAGCACAGAGAGGAGTCTCCCTCACTGGGTGAGGGCCAACTGGACACAGTCCACAGTCCAGAGACATCTGGACACAATCCTGTGCCATGTGCTCTCGGAGAATCCTGCAGGAGCAGGGAGGTGGGACCAGGTGACACACTGTGGTCCCTTCTACCCCGGACTATTCTGTGGTTCCGTGAGAGATGATCTCTTCTTCACCCTCCTGGGTAAAGTATCTACTGCAGGTGGGTTTTGCAGGTCAGACCATGGTGATCTCAGTGGCCTCCCTGTTCCTGAGAGCCCTGCGATGGTGATGGAAGCTCTGCCTGAAGACACACCACACCTGAGGACTGGTGTGGGGCTGGGGACCTGTGCACGTGTGAAGATACAGGCAGGGGTGGGAGGAGAGGAGGACTTTGGACACATCAACCTCTTGGGCCTTTCCACTCTCATGGGACTGGTGAGGGGAAGGGCAGGAAGGGACATGGGCAAGTCCACAACCAGAGCAGGAGGGAGCATTACACCAGAGCTACGGCTCTGCTCTGTGCTGGAAGGGCTTTGCTGAGACAGGACGAGAGGAGATCTCACCAGGAAAACCACTTCTGTAACCTTGGATCCAGAAGCTGATGCCCAGAACAGCTGTGGCTGCCCCTGGATGTGTCCAAGGCCAGGTTGGATGGGGCTTGGAGCAACATGGGCTGGTGGAAGGTGCCCCTGCCCATGGGAGGGGGTGGGACAAGATGAGCTTTAAGTTCCCTCCCAGCCCAACCCATTCCATAATAATGTGATTCTAGGTGGTGACCAAAACAGGGATGAACTAAAACCACAGATAAAATGCTGTATTTTCTACTCCATTTTGGGCAGTGAGAGTTGGTGGAAAGCTCCAGCTAAAAGCAGGGACCACCATGGAGCCTTTCCCAGACCTCTGGGCATGACACAACAGTGATGGGCCAGAGAGACATTGGGGGTTACAGAGCTGCTGGTGTTTAAAGGTCTGAAGCCATTGGAGAGTGTCCAAAGGAGGGACACAGAGATGGGGAAGGGC
>NW_020898040.1:621310-659222 GCF_003984885.1 Neopelma chrysocephalum
GGGGGGGGAAATAGTTTAGAATTTGCACATCAAAAGAAGGCCACGTCTGCTATCAGGAAAATTAATAAGAATTAGGACCCTTTCAAGAGCTGTGCAGCCCAATTTTTGAAATGGAACCAATTAAAAATATTCTTGAGCTGGAAATGCTCTAGTGTGCTCGGTCCAGGTTGAATAGGCTTCTTCATTGATGAAAGGAGCTCTTTCCCCAGCTCAGACAACCAGGAAAACATCTAACAACTGTTTTTTTAGGGAAGAATAGTCATGAATTTCTGACTGGGAGCACACTTCCCATGAGCTGCAGAGAATCATCTTGTAAGAGAATAATGAGAAGAGATTGCAGGCACCAGCATGCGACAAATTAAGAAAACAATTTGTTTATAGGGTGAAAGAGCAGGAAGATAATCCTTTGTGATATGGCTTTAAGTAGGGAAAAGACTGTCAGTCTCTGAGAACAGGGGCTTTGTTTCAAACAAGAAGAATATTTTGGAAAATGCTGCACTCATAAATCATGTTATTATTTATCTGTTAGAGAAACTGAGCTGGTTACTAGAACTGCATTTTATGATCTCTGCCTTGATCTGGGCAGGGCAGGAATGTCTGGCAGCAGTGGGATGGGTGTGGGTTGAGCTCAGGGAAGGAGGAAGACACAGCCCTGGAGCAGCACTGACATTCCTGGCTCCTGCTCTGGAAACTCTGGGGGCTTGTTCTTCCCAGGGCTGTGCTGAGCTGAGGGGTTCAGTGCTGGATTGTACCTCCCTTAAGTGGGACTTGGCTCCAAGGGAGCGACATTCCAGTGTCTGTTCTGGAAGTGTCTGTGGCTGAGATAACCCTCCTGGGGTCTTCTCGTGGGCAGAGGCCCCTCTGTGACTGTGCCCTGTGGGGTTGGGTTCACCTGAGATGGTGAAGGACGTGCTGGGCTGTCCATCCCTGCCCCACCTGGGCCATCCCGTGGCCTCACTGTCTCCAAAATGAACCAGTGGTGGGCAGGAGGGAGGTGCCCACGTTGGAGACACCTTCACTCGCCTGGAGAGATTCTGCTGCTGGTTTGGGATTGCTGGACAGGACTTTGCTGCACCTCACAGCACCAGTCCAGCATCAGAGCATGGTGTAGGATGAGATGTTTCCTCAGGCACTCCAGGACCCCACAGGAAGGTGTGCTGAGTGTCTGCCTTGACCTCCTGCAGATGGGCATTGCCTTCTTCTCTCTCCTCAGCACCTGGGCTATAGATCTCACCACCTCCTCCCCTTCCCATCCTGTTCCCCCCAGCTCCCTCGGCTGCTCCTGCTGCTCCAGCCCCGTCCCCAGCTCCGTTCCCTTCCCTGGACATGCTCCAGCCCCTCAATGTCCTTCTGGCAGTGACACTGTGTTTGTGCCCGGTGCCGACTCCCAGTGTGAGATCTCCCAGTCCCAGGTCTGGGGCTGTGCCCACCTGAGGCCCCTCATCTCCCACCCCCTGCCCAGTTCCTGGGCTCAGCAGGGTTGCCATGAGTGGTGTCAGGGGAGTGTTGCAACCACTGCTTTGCTGGCAGAAGGTCCCAAAACCCCTGCCAGCTCTTGTCACAACTCCCCAGAACAACCAATGCAGTTTTTGTACTTCTGGATCTCAGGGGCCCATTTTGGAAACGATGTTTTGGCAGCGGCTCAGCTGGAGAGGTGGCTGTGATTTCATTCCTCAGCAGCCAAGGAACAACTCCTGTTTGCAGAGGCTGCTCTCTGTACAGGTTTTCCATCCTCCCTGTGCCCACACTGTGCCCCCCAACTTCCCCCAGCCACCAGTCCTTGAATCATGGAATCCTGGAATGGTTTGGGTTGGGAGGGACCTTAAAGTCCATCCTATCCCACTTCCTGCCATGGGCAGGGACACCTTCCACTAGCCCAGGTTGCTCCAAGCCCCGTCCAACCTGGCCTTGGACACTTCCAGAGATCCAGGGGCAGCCACAGCTTCTCTGGGCAACCTGTGCCAGGGCCTCCCCACCCTCACAGGAAGAATTTCATCCTAACATCAAATCTAAATCTCTCTTCTTTTAGTTTAAAACCATTGCTCCTTGTCCTATCACTACCTAACCCTGTAAAAAGCTGCCCTTCCTCTGTTTTGTGAGCCCCTTTAAGTGCTGAAAGGCCACAATGGGGTGTCCCCGAGCCTTCTGTCCTCCAGGCTCTGTCTCAGCTCTCTCAGCCTGTCTTTGCAGGAGAGGTGCTCCAGCCCTCTCATGAGTTTTGCCTCTTTCCTCTCACAGAATTCCAGAATATCCTGAGTTGAGAAGGACCCACCAGGAGCATCCAGTCCAACCCCTGGCCCTGCACAGACACCCCAACAATCCCACCCTGTCCCTCAGAACGCTGTCCAAACCCTCCTGGAGCTCTGGCAGCCTTGGGGCTGTGCCCACTGCCCTGGGGAGCCTGGACAGTGCCCAACCAGCCTCTAGGGGAAGAACCTTTGCCTGAGATCCAACCTGAGCCTGCCCTGACACAGCTCCAGCCATTCCCTGGCTGCTGTCCCTGGTCCCCCCAGAGCAGAGATCGGAGCTGCCCCTCAGGAAGAGCTGCAGCCCCTGGTGAGCTCTGCCCTCAGTCTCCTCTGGACCCTACTCAGAGCTCCCCCCTTTCCTGGGATGTGCCCCAGTAACAGGTTCTGCTCCATGGGCTGTGCTGTGTCACTGCAGGGTGGCAGGGATGGTTGGCAAAGTATCCTGGTGTCCTTGGAAAGAAAAAGGAATTCCTTTTCCTGGCTAGTATCTATTATGCAGTGGAAGAAGGACTAACAGCCCAGCAGAGCAATGAGAACACAGCTTTTGAATAAAATCAGCCCCAAGTAGGAGTCTAAGTAGAATAGGATAGAACAGAATAGATCTTTTCCACAACAGAAAAGGGTCCATTTGCTCCTCTCCTGAGGTGCAGCTGTTAACCTTGCCCAGGACACCCTGGAAAGGGCAAAGGGAGCAGAATGGCTCAGTGTTTTCCTGCCTTGCTGGTCACTCCTACCCTCTGCAGCACAAAGGCTGGGCTGCAGTGCCCCAGGAGGACATTACCCCCCTATTCATCCTTGGCACACAGAGGACACAGATATGTCACATTTCTCCCTGAGATTATTGCCTTGGTGTTGAATGGAATTTCTGTCTCATTTGAAACCTCTGTGAGTGGCAGCAGCCTCGGTGCTGGCTGGGCTGTGGGACCAGAGCTCCCACCCCTCACAGGAGAGCACATAGATCAGAAAGCACAGGCAGTTTTAATAATGTGTCCACACACAGTCTGTCTTGGAGGCTCTTTGCACGTTCTGTTGTTCCAGGCAGATAAGACTTCACGGGAGCTATAAAAGACACATCATATCTCAGTGACACTTTGGGACAATGCAGGGTAAAATTCAATTAAATGCAAAATCCAAAAGAAGTCTGACAGAGTTTCAGGTGCTTCTCAATTCGTCACTTTTCAATATTTCTTGAAATTCCCCAGAACCAAATATCCAGAGGTCATTGCAAAAGCTGCCATGACGAATGTGCCAGAGGAGCTTTCCTTGGGGACCCAGACTTGCCTTATGACAGAAAACTCTCTCCATGAGCCCGAAATGTGGGACTGGAGAAATGTTTCTCTGTGTCATTACACCCTCTGTATCTCCTTCGTGTATTTCGATTTTCCTGGAGCTGATGCTGAATTGGAACCAATGTGTTTTCTGGTGCTTATTTCAGGTTTGCTGCTCTCCCCATCCCCTGTAATTTTGTGATTCTGTGCCTTCTGCACCCAGGGAAAACCTTCACACCATGGCATGTGATGACAATTAAACTTTATAGTAACTTAAACTCCCTAATTTTGCACACACTAATGAAATCCATTTACGTTTTCCTTTGTATTTGGAATTCTATATAATGGGAAAACTGTGCTTTTCACCAAGGTAAAGCCCTAAAATCATCACAGGGAAAACTAATCCTACATTTTACATTGAAATGATTCTGAGGAAAGAGCTACTTGTTTCATAGACTACCCCAAAACCTATGGCGTGTTTAGGATGATGTATCACAGCACCAATAAACTCCATGCTGCCAACATGATCCCTACTCCAGTACCTGAAAAACCTGTATTGGCTGCAGCATTGATCATCTTCAATATCAATTACTTCTGTTCACTGAAGAAACATTCACAGTAAAGAAGGGCAAGTTGTTAAAATGTTGTTAATCTGCAATTCTATGGAGAGTAAATACTGTACAAGGGCAGTAAACTCAATTCCACTGAGTTTTGAATGTTTGATTTCACAGAGAAGCACAGAAATTTGTGGGGCAGGGAAAGAGCAGCTGGATGAGTTTGCTGAGGGGTGGAGGACAGGGATTTTGTTATGTATGGGGTTGAAATTCAGCCCCAGAAAGATTGGTAGGCTGACCATGAAAAATATCTCCCTTGAACACCACCTGCTGACTTTTTTTATGGTCATCTCTTCCTTGGTTTCTGCTGCTCTGACAAGCTGTTCGTCTCTTCTGTACCACACTGAGACTCACTTCTATTCTAAAAGAAAAGAAACAAACAGTTCTCAGAAGCCACATATTTACATTTAATTCATCTATGAGCTCCTCCATCCTCTCCCTGAGCCCTGTAATTTGTGTCCCTGCAATCCTGTGGGGTCACTTCCACCACAATGACTTTGTTTTCCACTCGCAGCCACTGCTTTGACCCCAGAGATTTCAGTAGGTGGGAGATTTCATCACCTCCTGGGGAAGGAACATCCCTCCCTTCATCCCTCCCTCTGAGAGCTGCCTCTGAGACTCCCAAGAGGGAAGAGAACCCACAATCTGAGCACAAACAGATAACTCATACCATCCATCCCAGCGGAGCCCAGGGAGCGTGGCATCCCTGCCTGAGGCAGGGGAGTGGGACAAGATGATTTTTAAGGTCCCTTCCAACCCAAACCACTCTCTGATTGTAAGATCCTTGAGAAGAGGGACAATTTAAAGCACAAAAAGCCAGAGGAGCTGCCATCACCTTGGTTCAAAAACAATCAGAGTCTCTGGAGTGTCAGATTTGCTGCAATGTTGAATTCCCAACCAAACCCTGCAGGAATGGCCCTGCAGCCTGTACAGGAATTTTCTACTGGCACCTGGTGATTATAAAATTACAGGGTAAAGGTGGATTTGTTTCTCAAAGGGTAGGTGATACATATTTATCTCTGGAATAAATCAGCTTCACTAATGCAGATGTTATATCACTTTGCTCCTCCAGTTGCTCACTGGTAACTGATTTAAGAATCATTCTCTGCTGATTAATGCCTGGTAATATTAGGAAGACAACCAGCTGCTGAGCTGTGTGCAGTAAATCTGCTGATTTGTTTTAATTAGTCTAAGAACCATTATTGGGTAGTTGAAAAGAAGTTAATCTCTTCCTTCCCTGGTTCAGGCCTCTCTGAACCACTGAGACACAAAGGAAGAGGACGAGAGTGGTGTTTGGGAGAAGGTAAATTATTACACACATCCATTTTACCTCCAAAAAACGTGCACACTGGGCATTTGATTTCTGTGTTCTAGGGATGCACGGTGAGCCAGCTTTATTTGTCAGAGCCCATACAGGTGCTCTGGGAGAGATAAACCCACAGAGCTCACAGTAGCTGGAGCAGGATGTACGTGCTGAAGCATCACAGCCCCGTGTCCCTCCTGGGGTGTCACAGGGAGGGGCTGCAGAGAGACCTGGACAGGTCCGAGGGCTGGGAATCACCAACCATGGGAAGTTCAACATGGGGAGGGTCGGATTCTGCCCCTGGGATGGGGCAACCCCGGATGGACGGACAGAGTGGGAATGAGAGGCTGGAAAGCAGAGCCGGGAAAGGGCCCTGGGGGTGCTGGTGGTGCCAGTTGTCCCTGAGTCAGCAGTGCCCTGGCAGCCAGGAGGGACATCCCTGTCCTGGGGCATCAGGGAGGGGATTGTCCCGCTCTGCTCTGCCCTGGGGCGGCCTCACCTCAACATTGGGGCAGTTTGGAGGGACACAATGGAAGGAAGGGATTGAGCCATTGGAGAGTGTCCAAAGGAGGCCACGAGGATGGGGAAAGGCCTTGATTTGAAGGCGTGTGAGGACACTGAGGGCACTTGGTGTGTTGAGCTGGAGCAGAGGAGACTGAGGGGAGACCTCCCTGCAGTTCCAATGCCTGGGCAGGGGCAGAGGAGGGGCAGGGACTGAGCTCTGCTCTGGGGGGACCAGGGACAGCAGCCAGGGAATGGCTGGAGCTGTGTCAGGGCAGGGTCAGGTTGGATCTCAGGCAAAGGTTCTTCCCCCAGAGGCTGGTTGGGCACTGCCCAGGCTCCCCAGGGCAGTGGGCACAGCCCCAAGGCTGCCAGAGCTCCAGGAGGGTTTGGATGATGCTCTGGGGCCCAGGGGGTGACTCTTGGGGCTGGGCCTGTGCAGGGCCAGGGGTTGGACTGGATGATCCTTGTGGGTCCCTTCCAGCTCAGCATGTTCTGGGATTCTGGGATCCTGTATGATGAGTTGTAACACATTAAAATTGGTAACTTGAGCGATTTTTCTGATGTATCCCTTCTTGACAGAGGCTGGAGAAAGTCCAATAGCCCCCTCTGAGGACAGACTTGTAAACTCCAGAGTCCTTCAGGAGCCTCCAGGCTCTTCCCCAGTGCATGAAAGCGTGGCTTGGTGGGTGGGCTGGGGAGGTTGGGGCTTGGTGGATGTTTGGGTGCAACTCTAAGTTAAAATTCAGCTGTTGATGTTCCTCCAGTGGGACAGCTTGGAGCAGCAGGGATGTAAAAGCACCCTGACAGAAAAGACTCCATTCTTCTAACGCTCCCTCAGTCATGTCACTGCTGTCTCAGGTTCATAGAATCGCAGAATAATTAAGGTTGGAAAAGACATCCAAGATTTTGACCCAGAAATTAGCTCAGTTGGTCAGAGCATGGTGGTGATAACACCAAAGTTGTGGGTTTGAGCCCTGTATGGGCCAATCACTTAAAGGTTGGACTTGGTGAGCTTTGTGTGTCCCTTCCAGCTCAGAATATTCTGTGATTAAGTATCTATGATCAAGTCCAACCTTTGATCCAATACCACCATTCCCACTAAAAAATATCAGGAAGAGCCTTGTCTCCTTGTTTTTTGAACACTTCCAAGGAAATCTCAGCCAAAGGTGACACATTCAGTTCTGCTGGTGGCTCCAGCCCTGCCTTTTCCATCTGTCGGGGACCTGCCCCACCCCTTGGCTCACAAGCTGTGCCCGTGGAGGTCATGGAGATGCTCTCAAGCCCCATTTCAGCCACTGTACAAAGCAGGACTGTGGTTTTCCTGGGCCAGGTGGTAGCTCTGGGGACATCTAAATTCTAGTCCTGACATGGAATGTTGTACAAGAGCAGGAGGACCAATCCATCAAGGCAGGGACAGGTTAATCTGATTTATCAAGTCTCAGCTGGCAGACTGAAGAGTAATTTCTTCTCTCTGAAAATGTGGAGGAGTTGTGTGCTTGGACACACAGACAGGATCCCACTTCATCACTTAAGGAGCCATTGAGCAGTGCAGCAGCTGGGTTCAGCTTTGGAAGGGGGTTGGCTGTGTTCCCTGCCTGCAGGAGAGACACCAGGGTGGGGAGAAACACCAGCAGAAAGACATTCAGAGGACAGGAATCATCTCCCTTGTGCCCCTGCCCAGCAGCTCCAAGAGAGAGCTTAGATGTCCCACCCAGGAAGGGTCTACAGCCATGGCTGGGGTTCAGAAGTCCCAGATGGGTCTTTCTGGTCCTCTGGGAAGAGTTGGCCACTACAAGCTCCTTCCCAGGGCTGGGCATCATTTCCCCCTCCTTCCTCCTCAAACACAGCAGGTACAGCCAGCCCTAGACCAGGAGAGACATGTAAGGTGAACATTGCCATCACAGCCAAAGGAGAGAGGACAACGCTCAGAGATCTGTGGCTCCTTCGTTCTCTTTCTGCTCCACTTCAGGACTTCAGATGATAATTCAAAATCTTCTTCCTCAGTATCTGTGTCTATCTTATTTTACTGACATTTCTGCTCTCTTTGCTTCCTTGGGTAGTGAGAGCTGAAGTAAAGAAACTTTTCTGTGATATAGGGCTTGCTTGTCTAAAGCAAGGCAGCAAGCTGAGCAAGATGGGGATAAAGAAAGAGCCAACGTTAGAGGAAATGTTGGGGAGATACTGTGCAAACTGGAATAGTTTAGAAGAACAGCAACAGAGATCAGTAATAGATACAAGTAAATCCAGTCCATGTGTGTCCTGTCACTCCAGGTTCTTGTAAATAGTCTCTTGTAAATGGCCTGGAGCTGTGTCAGGGCAGGCTCAGGTTGGATCTCAGGCAAAGGTTCTTCCCCCAGAGGCTGGTTGGGCACTGCCCAGGCTCCCCAGGGCAGTGGGCACAGCCCCAAGGCTGCCAGAGCTCCAGGAGGGTTTGGACGATGCTCTGAGGGACAGGGTGGGATTGCTGGGGTGCCTGTGCAGGGCCAGAGGTTGGACTGGATGATCCCTGTGGGCCTTTCCCAACTCAGCATGTTCTGCGATCCTGTGATTCTACCACCACTGTTTAAGAGTCACATGCAGAACCTGAGTTTTCCAAAGGCATTATCCTCCAAAAGGCTTTAATCCTGTACTAAGAGGAACAGACATGATAATTCCTACACTAGGGATGCTAATTAATCTGAATTTGGGATTGGGGACTGAATTCACCCATACAGCAGCTTTTTCATCAGCCCTGGCACTGAACCAGTGCATGCACAACTCAAAGTTTGCCCCCAGCAGTGGCCTGGCCAGCAAACGGCCCCTGGCTGTGGGTCTGGAGGCTGCACACAGCAGGAGCAGAGTTTATGAGAGATGCAGTTCTCCTGCACACAACCAGCCCAGCAGTTCATTTCTCAGACAACTCTCTAAAAATAATCTACGTTCGATAAGCGACACAATTTAAGGACTGGAAGTGTGTTCGTTCTGGGAGCGGGAGCTGCTGAGCCATTTTAATTCAATGCTCCAAGATTCCCTCGTGACTGAGGGGAAGTTTGGAGCTTCCCAATGTTGGGGAATGTTGATGCTTCCAAGGGGGACGACCAGCTCCTGTGACAACTTGATTTAAATGTACAAACTTACTCTACCCAGCAAATCTCAGCATGACAAGAGAGGTGATGGCATTGCTTAACTGGGGGGACAGGACAGACTGGAATTCTCGTGCAAAGAAAATTATATTACAGCTTTTATGTACATTTTCATTCACAGGAGCCTTGTGTAGATATTCTGGCGTTTTTCAGTCACTTATTTCTGTAACTGGCTCACCAACAACACTGACATCATGCAGTGATCCCATCCTTCATGCTTTGGGAATGTGTCTTTGCAGTGGAATGGCTCCTTGCAACAAGTGTGGAATTTTAATAATTGATCACTTTAACCTGTTTCTGCACCATTCCTGTTCCGCCTCTATCTGTCCCAAACCTGCCTGACCAGCAGAAAGGTCATTCCTGTGGGATCTTCCTGAAGGGGTTTTCTGGTGTATTAACAGTTCACTACAAAGAATCACAGAACATCCTGAGGTGGAACAGACTCACCAGGAGCATCCAGTCCAACTTCTGGCCCTGCACAGACACCCCAACAATCCCACCCTGTCCCTCCTGGAGCTCTGGCAGCCTTGGGGCTGTGCCCACTGCCCTGGGGAGCCTGGGCAGTGCCCAACCAGCCTCTGAGGGAAGAACCTTTGCCTGAGATCCAACCTGAGCCTGCCCTGGCACAGCTCCAGCCATTCCCTGGCTGCTGTCCCTGGTCCCCCCAGAGCAGAGATCGGAGCTGCCCCTCAGGAGGAAGGTGAATGCAGAAGGTGATGGTTCAGCCCCTCGGCACCTCCAAAGCTGCATCATGAGGCACTGGAATATCAAAGCCCTGATCCACAGAGTCCGAATACAACGCTCTCCCTGCTGTAAGCAGCAGGTTGAGAGACCTCCCGAGCTTCTTTCCAACCTGCTTTGTTTATGATTTTATGTTCAGAGAGTCCTTTCCTGCCTGCAGTGCCTGTGCCTGCTCCTGTCTCCCGGGGGCACAGCTCTACCCGGGTCTGTAAGAGCCCCAGGACCCCAGTGCCCCCCAGGGGCACAGCTCTACCCCGGGTCTGTAAGAGCCCCAGGGCTCCATCGCTGCCGTGCCGGTGGCTCTGTGCTGTTGTGCCGCTGTCCCTGTGCCGCGGGAGCCGAGAACCAACATCCTGCGAGCTGCAGTGTCATTGTTTAGCTCCGAGCTGGTTTCCCTCCCCCTGCTCCCAACCTGGCAGCACCATGCCCGCAAAACCACCTGCTTGTCTTTCTCAACACAGGTGACATTGTGGAGTGTTCAGCTGCCACATTCATTAGAGACACGGAGGTTTAACACCACAGCCTTCTGCTGCCAGGCCCTGCCCGCACAGAAAACACTTTCAAACCCCAAGGAGCCCTTTGTTAGACTGGGGTGTGATGCTTTCAAACACTGGGATTGAAGCATTAAAGGGCAACAGGGGCAAAGCTCTGATCTCCTCTGAGAAGCGTCTCTCTGCCCTCAGGTTTGGTCCATGTGGGACCAAATCCTCTCTGCTTTTCCCTTATTTTTGCTTGGAGTTGTAAGGACAGAAGATGACTCTGGTGAGAGGCTGTAGTTGAGTCCCCTGATGGGTACAGGTGCCTTCTCTGAGGAGGAGGAGCAGGAGGACCCACCTGCAGGATCACTCTGTGGGGTAACTGTGGTCCCCTCTGGGTGGGAGGGCTTCTCCCTAATTGTATTTTGAAAAGGGGAAATGCTGATGTTAATCACTGTCAGTTAGGGATTATTTTAAAGGGGTTGTTTAACAGCTATAGCCAAATGTGGTCATTTTAAAATCAGTGCATCCAGATAATTGCAACAAAGGCTTTAAAAAGACCAGGCCAAGGAGTTCTCTGAAACACTAATGGAGATCTCCAGTAAATGTGAAGCAAGGAGGAAGCTCCAGAGAGATGGGGAAAAGGTAAATGACTGTTACAGGTAACTCCAGCCATGGGGAAAACCACAACAGGGCAGCTGAGTAATGCAGAGTTAAAGGAAGACTAATAATTGATAATTGATGTTGGTTTGAAGTTTGGTGGTGACCAACAGCTTTTCACTTTGATGGGACTGTGCTGAGATGAGGCTCTTCTGCACAGGCCCTGACTTGCTGTAACACATGGTCTTGCAGGAGAAATGCAGGTGATGTCCACCCAACTAATTGGAATGGGGGTTTCTACACGGTGATATCAAAAATTGCAGCTGCAGAAAGTGTTAAATGCATTTGCTGGACAAGTTCAGGGCTGCAGAGCTGCCCAGGAGTCTGAACATCTCCACAGTGCAGAAGCACCAGAGGTGAAATGTTGGGAGCAGGTGGAAAGCCCTCAAATGTCAGCAGAGATCCCCTGAGGGATCTGGTTTCCCAGGAAATCCTGTCACGTGCCAGCAATGGGACAGAGGAACATCAGCAATTGTTATCCAAGGAGAACTAGAGCTGAGCAAAGCAGCACCTGCCTCTTGCTCTCCGGGCTGAAGGATGGCAACCCCACCCCCCTGAAGGGGAAGGAAGTGAGGATGGCAGGAGTCTGTGTCCTGCTGTTTGACGCTGTTGGACAGGATAATTGTCACCCATTTAATGGAAATGTAACTGGTTAATGGAAAACAAGGAAACAGCTCAGTAAAGAGGTTGTGGCACCTGGTTGTGGGACTACATTCCTGGAAAATACCTGGAGCAGGGAATGCGGGAACCAGAGGGTGTTCAGGGAAAGGAGGTGGTGGGTTGGAGGGGGCTTCACAGATGCCTCTGCTGAATCCTTGGGTGCCCCTTGGCTGCTGTTTTCCCACTCACAAGGGTCAGGAGAGGAGCCACAGGAGATCACGTGGCTCTTCTTAGACAGGGCTCTGAAGGTCCTCTTCCCCTCTAAGGGCAGTGGGGCTGGGTGTGATCCTCAGAGGAGAGCTGATTCATCAGGTGCCACATAAGGCATGATATCCAACAGGGATTGAACATGTTCCTCAGAGGATGGTGAGATGATGGCAGGCAGGTTCACCCTCTTCATTACAGCAGGGACTTGGAGCAGTGCAGAGGTGCCTCACACAAGATTCAGATATTCACGGAATCATGGAATGGTTTGGGTTGGAAGGGATCTTAAAGCTCATCTTGTTCCACCTCCTGCTGTGGGCAGGGACACCTTCCACGAGCTCAGGTTACTCCAAGCAATGTTGAAGAGAAAGAGCTGAGGGAAACGTGGGGTAATTCATCACCACAACCCCTTTCCGAAGGCCCTTTGGGTTCACAGAGATTGCACATTTTTAGTTTAGCCTTTGTTCTTTTCCTAAAAGAACTGGCCTGATTTTGCTGCAGATAGTAGACTTGAAGAGGAACAAGCACAGATAATACCCTGGAAAAGTGTTTTATAGGTGATCATGGTGGCCTTTCTTATCTTTCTACCTGTGGGGCTCCTTTTACTTCGTGTGCTGCACTCTGACTGTGGGTGGGCAATGAAGGCAGAGCCTCCTGTAACCATCTGTAAGTCTAGTTCTGAAGCAGAAATTTGAGAAAACCTAGAGGAAGTCAAAATGTGAACTTCTAATTTGCAGATGTTATCCTGAGTGATTAATGGGTTCATTGAGAGGACTTTATCTTACAAGTGTTATCGTGTGGCCTGAAGAGAAAGGGGAATGCATCTATTTGCAAATGGCTTGCAAGAGACAACTGATAAGAGGAACTACACTGGAAAGGTTTCTCAGCTTCTATGGATCCCTGTTTTTATGGATCAGTTCATAGGCTGAGTGGTACAGGGTCTCCAGGAAGCACTGGGAATCAGCCAGGGAAACACTGTCTGTGAGCACAGTGGGGCATCCCAGGACATTGGTAGCACGGGCTTGGTGGCAAAAGGTGTGATCACACAAGGCCTCAGATATTGTGTCTTTGGGACTGTCACTGTGAGGTTCACAGCTCTCCAAACAACCTTTTCGTGGGCTCTGTTGGAAAAAAATCTGGACTCTACCACAGGGTGACAACACAGTTGTAAACCATGACCTAGACTGAGGAAGTGTTTGTAGAATCATAGAATGATGGAATATCCTGAGTTGGAACAGACCTACAGGGATCATTGATCCCTGTGATCCAACTCCTGGCCCTGCACAGGACAGCCCCAAGAATCCCACCATGGTTATGTTGGTACCAAAAGTTCCTGAGGGCCCTCACCATGTGGTGCTAGAACACCAGCATTGCCACTTCCCAGCAGTTTAAAGCTGAGCAAAGGTTGTCACAACCCCTGAAAAGAGTATTTTTCTTTGACAGTTTGCTGAGAGCTTATTAAAGCCCGGGAATAGTCTTAACTGACTGTTTTCAGAGCAAATAAGAAGTGCAGCAGCTCAGGCTCAAGGGACACTGGCACATTCAAAGCCAGGGAGAGCAGACGATGTTGTAGACACAGGAAAGGCCAATCTTTCCTCCTGCAGAGAAATAATTGGGATGGTGGGAGGTCCAGAGAGGGGATGGCGGGAGTGTCAGAGGGTCCAGTTTGGATAAAGATCAAAGACAGGCCTATGGTATTAAATAGAAGAGTCTTTAGTATGGAAATGCTTTCTGTGAGGACAGACTGGGGACATAAAAGTCCCAACACACTCCAACCAGGACACCCAGTGAGTGTGTTCCTGTGCACCTCGTGCAGCAAGGAACTGCCCATGAACTGGGAGATAAACATAAAGTAGTTCTGTCCAGCCACCCAGGGCCTCTCACGTCTTCATAATCCAGGATTCTGAATTTGGCAAACAAATATTCCTCTTGGCTTTTCAGTGCACAGCTCAGGGCTTTAAGGGATCTGTCTCATGTGCCTCATGATCCCTCAAACCAGTGAGCCAGGGGAGTGCAGCACTGCCTGGCTCCCCACCTCTGCTCCAGGTACTCAGGGGCCTTCTCAGTCCAAGCAGAGATCTCAAGGTGCTCCCCTGCCCCAGCAGGGCAGGTCTGGGACACCAGTTGCCATGGTAACTGAGACAGTGGGATCACAGAATGTGATGGATTGGAAAGGACCCACAAGGATCATCCAGTCCAACCCCTGGCCCTGCACAGGCCCAGCCCCAAGAGTCACCCCCTGGGCCCCAGAGCATCATCCAAACCCTCCTGCAGCTCTGGCAGCCTTGGGGCTGTGCCCACTGCCCTGGGGAGCCTGGGCAGTGCCCAACCAGCCTCTGGGGGAAGAACCTTGGCCTGAGATCCAACCTGAGCCTGCCCTGACACAGCTCCAGCCATTCCCTGGCTGCTGTCCCCAGGATGGGCCAGAAGATGTTCACTGGCAAGGAAAGAGCCTGTTAATGAGCTGATCTGCTGAGCTGGATTATCCACTGAACTTTGGGGTTCAGCTTCCCAGATGCACGAGGACGGGGTGTCCTGGCAGATGCTGCTGTGCTGCTCACAGCAGCAGAGCTTCTGCAGCAGAAATATTCATGTTCTTAGAGAAGGTGGAGAGAGGGGAAAGGTCCAGCATGAAAACAGCAGGGAATGGTTTGTCCAGAGGGATGGTGAGGTGGAAAGGTGGAGGAGAAAGGAGACTGCTGTGGGATTGGGAATCCCTGGGAAGGACTGGCACAGAGGGAAGTGGAGGAGAGGGTGGAAAGCAAGCCTGGGTGTGCAGACAGATCTGATCCTCCAGCCAGGGGAGCCGTGACAAATGGGGTGACTGAGGTACAAAAAGGCAAACCTGCCCCAGCAGCATCGTTCTGTACCTCTGTGCTGCTCCTCCAGCCCTTCCTGGGTCACGGGGAGGAGCATGATGGAATGGTCTTTGCCAACTGCTCTAAAACCCCTGACAGCTAATGTATTACACTTCCAGGGCCCAACATAACTTTTTCCAGAGTAATTACTTTCGATTTCCTCACAATAAATACTCGGCTATTTTTTCCTTTCCAATAATCGAGTGTATTTATTCTTAAGTAAGATTAACTGTCTTTTGGAGCCCAAAATGGATGGGGTTGCCTTGGCAGATCAATACAAATGCTCATAATAGTTGTCTCTTTGTGAAGTCCTGAGGACCCTCCAGCTGACCTTAGATGACCATTTCTCCCTTCTTCTTGAGCAACCTGGTCTAGTGGAAGGTGTGCATGGCAGGGGGTTGGAATGAGATGAGTTTTAAGGTCCCTTCCAACCCAAACCATTCCATGCTGCTTTTGATGGCCTACCCCATCCATCAAATCCTGTGGGAAATCTCTGTGTAGGTTGGACCTTGTGGGTGTTGTGTCCTGCTGCTGTCACCCCTGGGATAAAGCAGAGGTTTAGATTCATCTGTCACTTATTATTCTGTTCTTTCTCCTATTTTTGTAAGTTGTGCTCATCTTCCCTCTCCCCTCAAGTTTGGTGGCAGTGTGGGTTCCTCACTGCCACAAGAAAGGGAAGGTGGTTCCATATTATAGAGTATCTTCTGCCTGAGGAAAACAAGAAAACAGGCAGCAGACATGGACTTCTGGAAAGCAGGTGGAGGCCTCAGTTCTGAGGATGTGCCTACAACAAGCCAGAAGGGTGGGTTGAAATCCCAAATTTCAAGTTTGTCTTGAACTTCTCAGTAGAAAATGAGAGAATGCAGCTGAAACAGGTTTCTTTGGTCTGAGAAAATCCCTTTCTTTGGTCCTGGGATGGCCCCAGTTCTGGTAGGATCTCAGCCATGACTGTCTGTGAAGATTATCACATGAGTTCACTGGAGAGTTACCTGACAATCTATCTAAAAACTCAAAATAAAACTAAATCTTGGCCTGCCCAACCCTGCAGATGCAGAGCCTTTCCACAGCCTGTACCTGAAGGGATGCTAAAACATGGAGGTGAAAATGCCAGGGAAAACCAGCTCTGGGCAGTTCTGAGCTGTGATTCTTGACTTCAACAAAGCCAGTGGGAACAGGGGCTGTGCTGTATAAGCTGTTGGATTTGCTGCTATTATTGAATCAGCATCAACTGGCAAATGTGATCCTTGCAGGGCTCAGTTTTCCCCTCAGTGACAGGCACATGCTGATAAAACGGAAAAGGGTAATGAAGGCAGGATGATACCATGAAATATTGCACTGCAAGACAAATGACACCTCCACAAAGCCAGCAGGGCCTCATTTTTCTTTCAAGGGGGATAAATCTGCTCTTTTCTCGTCTCTCCAAGGCAGCCGGAGTCGTGTGTGACCCCCTCCTGTGTGTTCCCAATGTTTGGCCTTTCAGTGGCAGTTGTTGGAGGCTTGAAGTTCATGGAGTGATGTCTGAGCTTCCTGTTCCCTTCTGCACAGGGGGAAGAGCTCAACCTGCTCAGAAAACGCAGGAATCAAGAGGTAGAAGAGTCTTTTGATCCACAACAAAAGTTAAGACCATAAAGAGTTGACGGAGCCAGCTGGGCTTGGCCTTAACTTCTCCACCTGCCACACACAGGGAATATCCAACAGGAGGAAGGGAGAGCTGGCAGGTGTTTTACAACGTCAATGATGCAAACACCGATTTTGGAACATTATCTGATCTCTGCCATGGGTACTTTTAATACAGCTTTTCGAAAATGGCAAAATGTGGCAAAGAAGTCCCTGCACACCAGGAAGGACTGGGGCAAGAGGGGAAGACAGTCACCATAGCTGGCTGTTAGAAAGATTGGGAGGACCCCTGTGATATATTAGAATGCAAAAAATAGCTCTATGGACTTTTGCCCAACAGTCTCTTGGAGGTTCCACAATTTACACTGTGCTCATTCAGGTATTTTTAGGACTATTATTAAATATTAGCTGTAAAATCATCATATGAGGATTTCTTTCACTGTAGATACTCTTAACTACCTAGTTTTCAGCTAATTGCCTTCAAAAGTTTCCAGGTTTCTAGGTCTTCAGCAGAAGTCCTCTTAAAGAGACATGGTTTGATTACCAACTTTTCTCTGCCATCCTTTTCTTTGTGTTTTTGCCCCGGGATTTTGTCCCATCCCTGGAAGTGTCCAAGGCCAGGCTGGAGGGGGCTTGGAACAACCTGATCTAGTGGAAGGTGCCCCTGCCCATGGCAGGAGGTGGAATGAGATGTTCCCCTGCAGACCTGGCTGGGAACAGAAGAAAAGGCCACAACCCCCGGGACTGTTTCAGTGGTTCCTCTCCCTCTGGGGCAATTTGTGACAGTTCCTAATGAAACAATTTAAGACCCCCGGGGGGGGTCAGGCTCTGCTCCCAGGGAACAAAGGACAGGAGGAGAGGGAACGGCCTCAAGCTGTGCCAGGGGAGGGTCAGGTTGGATATTGAGGAAAATTCCTTCATGGAAAGGGTGCCCAGCCCTGGCACAGCTGCCCGGGGAGCAGTGGAGTCCCCATCCCTGAAATGTTCCAAAAAATGTGTAGATGTGGCACTTCAGGACGTGCTTTAATGAACAGAGTGGTGCAGGGTTGATGATTGGACTCGATGGCCTCAGAAGGCTTTTCCAACACAGTGATTCTGTGATTCCACGATTTCCTCTGGATTTGACTGGATCACTGCCAAGGTCAGCCGGGCCCTCCTGAGGAACAAAACTTAAAAAAAACAGTTTTTAAACCCCCAAGAGTCTGGAGGGCACCAGCAGAGGTGTCTCTCTAGTGACCCACCAGCAGGGGCTTTGCTCTCCCGTGTCACAGGTCTCTTGTCCCTCCAAGTTCACATCCCAACTTCCTCTGCAGCAACCTCAGCACTGAGGTCAGGAGAGGCCTGGAGAGACTCTCATCTCCCAAAAACTTTGTGTTTTCTATCACTTTCCTGCCTCCTCAAAGGGGAAGCTCAATGATTCCATTCCACCTATTACCAGGCATTTAATAAGCATTAGTAATTACTGGACAGCATAAATTTTAATTATTATTATTATAATTCCTAATGCAATCATTAATCAATTCCTTATTATTGAGATAGCAATTACACAAAGATTAATAACTCCATTTAATACTTTTTAATTAAGTTAATTTGGAGAGGTGAGGAAGTGAACTGAAAACTCTGCATTGTTGGCTTTTCTGTGAGGGACTTTTCTGGAACTGCCACTGCCCTGCATGGGATCCTGGGACCTCCAACTGGGGATGGGACCGAGGGGTCATTGGGTTGGAACTGTCCTGTTCTTCTTAACAGGAGACCCTGAGATGAGGATTTGTCTTGAATGATCCCACAGTTTAGGCCCCATGTCCAGACTGGAAGGAGGAGGGGGATTCATGGCCTTTAGTGGGATCATGGCTTCATGATAAATTGGATTAATGCCTGAGGAACACTGGGAATGGGATGAGTATTTACTCTTTGATAGGAAAAGTCTCTTCCCTGGTTCCTGCTCTGCCATGGAAGGCTCCTTCCCAATGACCACAGAGACATTCCTAAATCCTAACTTGTTCTGCTTGGGGTGTTCTTTCCTGTGGAAAATGTGCTACTTTTCATGAAAAAAATAAGATCCAGGCACTGTGGAAGCTCAGGCTGAGCCTGTCCCACATTCCCACATCCTCACTGGGCAGGGCAGCCTGGCCTGGGGCCTCTGCACTGAACTCACCTTCAGGATTCAGGTATTTGAACATCTGGATGTGATCTATGTATGCTGGAATTAGAGAATCATGGAATGGGTTGAGTGGGAAGGATCTTAAACCCATCCAGTCCCACTCCTGCCATGGGCAGGGACACCTTCCACTAGCCCAGGTTGCTCCAAGCCCCGTCCAACCTGGCCTTGGACACTTCCAGGGATCCAGGGGCAGCCACAGCTTCTCTGGGCAACCTGGGCCAGGGCCTCCCCACCCTCACAGGGAAGGAATTCCTTCCAATCTCCCATCTATCCCTGCCCTCTGGCAGTGGGAAGCCATTCCCTGTGTCCTGTCCCTCCATCCCTTGTTCCAGGGCCCTCTCCAGCTCTCCTGGAGCCCCTTTAGGCCCTGGAAGGGGCTCTCAGCTCTCCCTGGAGCCTTCTCTTCTCCAGGCTGTTTTGATGTTACTAAAGGACTGTGGTAGTTTGGACTTGGCTGCCCCGCCAAGCCCTCAAAACCACAGCAAAAGGGTTTCCCTCCCCCTCCTTTTATGAGCACAGGGGAAAGAAAGGGAAGAAAAAAAAACTACCAAAAGACCGAAATAACAGAACCAAAGCAGTATGTATACATTTTACACTTATATACAGTTACAAAAACTATATACATATAAGAAAGAGAACCCCAACACCCTAAACCCCAGAAAAACAGACATACACAGCCAATAAAGAGCTAGCAAACAAAATCTTAATGCTTTCCTTAAGAAAGCAGAGGCCACACCACCAGATCTCTCCTCTTGAATGGGGAAGAAGCAACAGCCTCTCAAAAACTCACAGGCCCACACTCCCACCCGAGGAGCCCAGCCACAGGGAGGCTGCTTTGCTTCCTCAATTGTGCCAGAAGAGATCTCCCCTTCAACCTCCCTCCCCCTTCTATTTATATTTCTGCTTGCCTGAAGAATATAATGGAATATTGGGATATGGGGACTTCCTTAGTTTCGACCTGGTTGCCAGGAAGAGGCCTAAACCAAACCACTACAAGGACACATCCAGGACATCCCCAGGACGTTCTAATCCAGCTCCAATACCTGAGAGTTCCCTGCCCAAGTCCTGTATTTCCCTCTGGGGCCACGTGGTCTCACTTTCAGCACCCAAGTTGGGAGCGATGAACTGCCCGTGGGACATTGGCCAGCTCTGGGCAGGAGGGTAAAGCCCAGGCAGGACTTTCTTGCGGGATGAGGGAGAAGGGGAGCTGTGCTTGGAGAGCTCATTTGGTGCCAGCTGGAAAGAGCCCCTTGAGCAGTTGGAGGGGCAGCAGGAACAGGGGAGAAGCAGGAGCTGAGGGTCAGCACAGCAGGGGTGTTACAGGATGCTGGCCAACAGAGCATCCCAGCTGGTGGGTGGGCATCACACCACAAGGATTTCTCACCAAGCTCTCGGCACTGACAGGGCTGGTGGGGTGACCCTGGACAGCAGCAGAGCTTTCATTGATGACCAGCCCTCTCCTGTGGAACTTCCCTCTGCTGAGGCCAAATGAGTTTTCATTGTGGCATCTACATTCTTCCTGCTGAGCAGTTAATCTTTAGGAGTTACTTCAAAGAATCCCTTTACTGCTTCACTGATGAATGGGGCCTCTCTGAGAAGCCCCCCAGGTTGGAAATCGTTTCAATTGATTGTCGTTCTCTCCTTCATGCAGAACCCTCCTGGTCCCCTCCAGAAGCAGCACCGTTCCTTCCTGCAGAAAACGGAACGTGGCAAGTTTTTAATGGCAAATTGACATTTATGTGGGATTTCAGGTTGAGTTAAGGTCTGATGGCGGTTTCCTTTTGTCAAGGGTAGGTGTTGGGCTGGATTTGGGAATCACAAGAGGCATCAACCCTGGGAAGGGGCTTCCAGTCTGTTCTTTTGAGAAGGGATCCTACCAAGCTTTTCATTTTGCTCCTCCAGATAAAGTTATTTAATAGAGTAACACAGGAAGATAAAATAACTGCATTCAAACCCCAAAATCTGAGATTACAAATTCCACTGGGTGTGGGGTTGTTCTGGAGTTAAATTGTGCCATTTTCTGCAAATGGCACAATTTTCCATCTGCTTGTGTTTGGGGTCTAATGACAACAGCACAGTGCAAGAGAAGAGCTTTCCTCTTCCTGCACAACTTCATGAACGTTTCCAGCTCCAGCTCCAGCTAAAACACTACCAAAAGAACGTATACAGTTAAAAATCAGGGATGTCCTCATGAATTTCTCCCTCTTGTTCCATAAAATACTCCCAAGTCACAAGCTGGGATGACCCCTGAGGAGCGGGTCTGCAACAAAGAGGGTGGAGCTTGTCAAGGACAGGGACTGGGAATAACTGAATGGCATCAGCATTCCTCATACTCAGCATGGTGTGGATACAATTCCCCTTGGCACTCCCAGGAGAGCCTGAAGAAGCTCTTTTGGAGATGTAGGAGAGGGATATGATCCAGCATCCAATGCTGTTAGGAACAGAGGAGCCAATTCTCTGCTCCTTGGTGTTGTTACCACCCTTCTGCAACTCACCTTCCTCACAGGAGGCTCAGATTCCTCTGCAAGGATTTACCTTTATGTTAAATTAGTACCCCAACACAACATGTTTGGATGATCCTCTGGGGCACAGGGGGTGACTCCTGGGAATGGGCCTGTGCAGGGCCAGGGGTTGGACTGGATGATCCTTGTGGGTCCCTTCCAGCTCAGCATGTTCTGGGATTCTGTGACTCTCTGTTCCCTCACAAAGGGGTGATTCCCTCTCCAGGAAGCTCAAGATGTTTGTTTATAGCCCACCTGTGGCATGCTCTGGAATCCATCCACAGGGCAGGAATCTCCAGGGGTGGAGAACACTTCCAGCCTTTCCAGTGTGGGACCATAGAATCATGAGGGTTGGAGAAGACCTCCAAGACCATCAAGTCCAGCCTTCTGTGTCTGTATTTACTTTGTTCTCCTTCCCTTTGTGGCTTCTTCTCATCTTTTCTCACCCCTCTGGAATCTCAGGGATGCTCCCACTGGTGTTCACAGGGCTGCAGTGCCACTGCAGGAGAAACTGCTCAGCTCTGCCCACTCAGCCTGTCCCAGCTGGGGACTCGTCTAACATCTTACATCTTCTTTTGTCTTTGTGATTTTGGGTCATGGAACCCTCCTGGGACTCACAAGTTATTTAAACAGCCTCTGTGCCGAGCAGAACAACCAGCATTTCCTTGCCTTTTTTTTTTCCCAACTAACTTCCTCATTTAGTATTTGCACAGAGCAGCTCTGGGGTTGGGTTTCAAAGGAAAATCCGGGAGTGTTTTGCTGTTCACTTCGCTTGTGCTCCCCCTGTGCCACGGCAATTGCACAGAGACTGACTTTTAATTAGCTACAAAGCTGTGTGATATCTTTGGGAACAGTCAATACAGCTGTTGGGCTTCCTTTAGTTGTGGAGAAAACGTGGAAAATATGCTGAATAGACTGTATAGTTTCCCTCCAGAAGGAAGGCAAAGAAACACTCCTGTTTTATGCAGCAGCAAGTTTTCTTCGAGTTTGTTTTTGCAAGTAAAAAAAAAAAAGAAGGGAAAGAAAGGAAACAAAAAGAAAGAACTAGGAAAAAAACGAAGCATTTATTACACTCTAATGAGGTAAAACTGAGCTCACATACCAATGGGGGAGCTGACAATAATATATGGCTTTAATTAGCAATCAGGATTTGAGGAACAGATTATTATGCTAATAGTTTCAAAGCTTCCCAGTAAAAAAGTGCCTATGGAGAGATTTGCTAATGACAAGGAGATCTCCATTTTGTAATATAATCATGAAATGCTCCAGACAATAATTACACATTTCCTTGCATGTTTGTTATGAAACTCTGGACTTCAGACTCTGTGCTGTGGACTCCCAGTGGACCAAGGAAAAATATAATGACCCAAAACTTCTCTTCCTAAAGGCAGAGAAATGAGTTCTTTTGCTTGTCCTAAAGAAAATCTGCCATGCCCTGGATTGGAGTGGGAAAAGCACCAAAGTTTGAATCTGAGCTCAGTTAATTGGAAATAAAGCAATTTAAATAAAGTTGCTTTAAATAAAGCAATTAAGCTGCTGGAGTGTGTCCGTGTCGGAGCTGGAGGAAGTTCCCGGTTGGATCTGTGCTTCCAAGGCTGAGCAGTGGCTGGTGGGGAGGACACACTAACGAGGTGTTGGCTAATTAAACTCACAGCTGCAGGATTCCCAAGGGAAGTCACTCTGGAGCCCATAAAAAGGATTTGGTTATTTAGAATAAATGCTCCTGGGGGCACCAGGATTTATCCAGGCTGGAATGATGGGGGCTAAGGGGAGAGGAGCAGGGGAGGAACTGCTCAGCTGAGGACAGGAGGCACTCAGGGGGCTGGTGGGGAGAGGATGGAGCCACCAGCTCCCCTGGGAGGGTGAAAACCGCCTGCCAGCTCCCCTCTGTATCGATCCCTTCCCAAAGGATAATCAGGAAAGGCCCGGGAAGCCTTTTGCATTCAGCCCAAGGCCAGGAGCTCAATGGCCAAGCTGCCAATCACCCCCTACAGCAGTTAATTAACTGCAGGCTTTTCTCAATCTGGTGCTTCCCCATTCACAGGCATTAAACTAAACTTGGAGTGACCCAGGAACCACAGGCAAGACAACTCAAGAACTTTTTGGTTTTGTTTTTTTGGAAGATGCCTTTTAAGCGTGCTCCTGGAAGCAGCTGCTGGCAGACACTGCTGCAGCCAAACTGGAGGCACCAGGAGCAGCCTGCACACTCAGGTCTCCATTCCCACCAGGACCTTCTTCCAGGGATTTCAAGGTCCTACAGACCTCCCCTGGGACAGCTGAAAAAAAAGGACAAAGCTCCATCTTGTCCCCACTGCAGTTCATGGCATCTCTTTTTTTCCATCAAGGGTCCAAGGAAGGGGGATCTTTATGAGCATCCTCTGGCTGTGCTTGTGAAGGCCAGAGGGTCCCACCCAGACACCCCTTGGATAACTCTTCAAACAGTTTATATTTCAGATGAGAATTTCCAGAGGCACAGAAATGTATGTGTGCTTCAAGCGTGGTGCAGCCCTAACTGGGGTATTCCTGTTTTCTGTCGTGGGATTGTCACAAAATGGATAGAGGCAAAAACCATAGGAAATCCCTAAGAAATCCCTTGATTTCTAAATAAATTATATGTGGGGGAACACCCCCAAAGCAGACCCCATGGCCTCACAGTGACTCTGACTGATGAAGCACTGCAGGATCATCAACTGCTGTGAGATTTCTCTTGAGACACGGAGATCCCAGGGGGTAACAACCAGCTGAGCTGCAGCAGGTTCCTTCAGGATGGCTTGGAAGTGCATGGAACTGCTTCCCATGAGCCATCCAAAGGCACAGTGCCAAGGGACAGGGCTGGTGTGTGCAGCCCATGGCAGCAGAGCTGACCTGGCTGGGTCTGCTGTGCCCTGCTGCCCCCAGCCCTGCCCCTGCCCTGGCTGCCACCGTCACCGTGGGACCCCACAACCCCCCTGTGCCAACAGTGCACATCCCTCAGCCCTCCCACCTTCCACTTCTCCAGAGTTTAAGGTCCTCCTGCACTAGAGGTTGTCTCCAGCCATGCTTTGGAGACTCTGGATAATCCCTTCATTGGTCCCATCAAGATCTGTTAACTCACCCTGCCCAGGCCAGGCTTGTCCTGGGGCACTGCAGCCCCCAAATCTGCCTTCTCTCTGGGTACAGCTTTGCCCTACAGTCCACAGAGGGGCTGAGGGAGCTGGGGGGGTTCAGCCTGGAGAAGAGAGGAGAGGAGAGGAGAGGAGAGGAGAGGAGAGGAGAGGAGAGGAGAGAAAAGAGGAGAGGAGAGGAGAGGAGAGAGAAGAGAAGAGAAGAGAAGAGAAGAGAAGAGAAGAGAAGAGAAGAGAAGAGAAGAGAAGAGAAGAGAAGAGAAAAGAGAAGAGAAGAGAAGAGAAGAGAAGAGAAGAGAAGAGAAGAGAAGAGAAGAGAAAAGAGAAGAGAAAAGAGACCTTTATATCAATTAATTTAACATTAGGGCCTTCCAGTTCCACTTTTCTGCATTTTTCAGGTCAGGTATATCTGATAACTGATAAACAATCAATACACACACTAATTAAGGAAGTCTGACACAGGAGCACAGGTATAATTAGATAGAGGAAGTTAGAATTATATGGCTGTATAGAATGATATACCATGAGTGTGCAAGGAACCTTTCAGTTTTCTGTGGTAAAAACATAAAATCAGAAATAAATGGCAAGTAGTGACTTTTTAAAATATTTTCTCCATTTCAGAGGTTGAATTGCTGTACTAATTCACCCTGTTCATTTCAATTAAGCCATTCATTTTAATATTCCAGGCTATCATACAGCATGTTTAAGTTGCTCAGTTATTGCCCTCCTTGTGCTGGGGAGCTCATTGCATTCTTCAGTGGTACAAAAATTGAGAGAAAACAGTAAAATCCAGTAGTTTCTTTATATGGAGTAGGATTCATACATACATTCTTTTTTATATCTGATATTTTTAAGTTAATATTCTTGAAAATGGACAACAGACTAAGAGATGCAGCAATTAGAGAACAAGACAGATGACCCATATATAGGAAAATGCTTTTCTGAATCATAAGATTAATAAATACACTGGGTTTGGTGCTTGGAGTCTGGAAGTTAATTAGGAAAATTATTCTCTAGAACTTTTAATTTTCTGGTGTGATTTTTCCCCCTAGGATGAGTAATCTCTCTGAGCCTCATCCCTGGTCCTTAGTTCAGCTGGGAGGAGTAACCCAGTGTGCTGAGCAAAGTGGGATGTTCCTGTGTTGGCAGCCCCTGACATTTCCACCTCGGCAGCTGATGGCAAAGAGCTGCTGAAGGATCTTGGGATTCTCAGTGACTGAGTCAGGAAATGGCAGGGGAAGAGCAATGATCCCAGAATCACAGAACATGCTGAGCTGGAAGGGACCCACAAGGATCATCCAGTCCAACCCCTGGCCCTGCACAGGCCCAGCCCCAAGAGTCACCCCCTGGGCCCCAGAGCATCATCCAAACCCTCCTGCAGCTCTGGCAGCCTTGGGGCTGTGCCCACTGCCCTGGGGAGCCTGGGCAGTGCCCAACCAGCCTCTGGGGGAAGAACCTTGGCCTGAGATCCAACCTGAGCCTGCCCTGACACAGCTCCAGCCATTCCCTGGCTGCTGTCCCTGGTCCCCCAGAGCAGAGCTCAGTCCCTGCCCCTCCTCTGCCCCTGCCCAGGCACTTGGAACTGCAGGGAGGTCTCCCCTCAGTCTCCTCTGCTCCAGCTCAACACACCAAGTGCCCTCAGTGTCCTCACACGCCTTCAAATCAAGGCCCTTCCCCATCTCTGTGTCCCTCCTTTGGACACTCTCCAATGGCTCAATCTCTTCCTTCCATTGTGTCCCCCCAAACTGCCCCAATGTTGAGGTGAGGCCGCCCCAGGGCAGAGCAGAGCGGGACAATCCCCTCCCTGATGCCCCAGGACAGGGATGTCCCTCCTGGCTGCCAGGGCACTGCTGACTCAGGGACAACTGGCACCACCAGCACCCCCAGGGCCCTTTCCCAGCTCTGCTTTCCAGCCTCTCATTCCCACTCTGTCCGTCCATCCGGGGTTGCCCCATCCCAGGGGCAGAATCTGACCCTCCCTGTGTTGAACTTCCCATGGTTGGTGATTCCCAGCCCTCGGACCTGTCCAGGTCTCTCTGCAGCCCCTCCCTGCCTTCCAGGGGCTCAACAGCCCCTTCCATTTTTGGGTCATCTGCAAACCTGCTCAGTGTCCCTTCCAGTGCTGTGTCCAAGTCATTGCTGGAGATGTTGGAGAGCACAGGGCCCAAAATGGATCCCTGTGGAACCCCAGCAGTGACAGGTCACAGTCTGATGTCATCCCAGTCACTGTGACCCTCTGTGCCCGACCCGTGAGCCAACTGCTCACACCCCACAGGATGTTTATCTGTCCAGGAGGATCCTGGCAGAGAAAGGATTGAAGGCTTTACAGAAATCCAAAAAGATCACAACAACTGGCTTCCCTTGAGCAGCCAGGTGGGAATAATGCAGGAATTTCAATAATTGCCAAGCAAGGCTGATCATTTACCGAGGTGTCCCCTGAGGTGGCTGCTGCTGCTCAAGAGAGAGACCCTGCAGTGCCCCAGGGAACTCTCTGCCCATGCAGGCTCACTGAGGCCTCAGAGGCTTCAGGTGGTGCCCAGATGAAGGGATGAAGAGCACCCAAGGTGTGCAGCTCTATACCCCACCCTCCGGTATGGGCGTGGTTCTGATTCCCAGGGCAGAGAGGCAGGAAGAGATTGGAAAAGAGGAATTTGAACAGAGAAAGGCAACAGGAGGGACTGAGCCCTGGAATGGCCTCCACGTTCCACAAGGCAGGATGTGCCCACTCAGCCTGGAACAGAGATATGTGAGCACCTATTAAAGGTAATAATGCCAGAATGGTGTGGGAACAGGAATTGCAGTGACCCTCCACTGTCTCTCACAGTCTGAAAATGGGCAGCCAGCAAACAGCATGATGTGAGAGCAGATCCAGACCAGATTAAATGTAATTGTTTGGTGTTTTTTCATTCAAAATATGACTAAATTGCACAACTCTTGGCCACTGTGTTCCTGGTGTCTGGAAGCATTAGTGAATTCAGCCTGTGGTTACTGAATTCACAGAGGAAGCCCAAGAGGAGTTTTTAAGCACAAAAATGCACCAAAAGCCCTCAGCCAGGTGAGTCCTGAGTATGGTCACTGTGAGATACACCAAGTAAAGGAATAAACTTGTCTTTTCCTTTATAACAGTGTTCTCAAGAGGACACACCGAGAGACAGGAAGGTGGACCTTTGTGTTGACACAGTGTGTTGACTTCAAGTCAGCAAGTGTGATTCTCTCAGGTCAGAGTGGGATTGTTGGAGATGTCCTGTGCAGGGCCAGGAGCTGGACTCAGTGACCCTTGTGGGTTCCTTCCACTCAGGATATTCCGTGGTTCTGATTCTAAGTCTCTGTACAGGACACAGTGAGCAGAGATCCCAGCTGGAGGAGGTCATTTGGCTGCACTGGCCACGAGTGTGACCACAGAGCTGCCCAGTCCCTCTGCTGTGAGTCACCACCCAATTTTGGAGGGATCTGGCATTTCTACATAAAACCCAACACATTTTAGTTGGCCAGAGCTCCTTCTACTGCTGAAGATGCTACAAAAGCCTCCAAGTTACCCCTCTGCCTCCTGCTCTAACAGTTCTCCATCCCTTCAGAGAGGGTTATTTTTGATTCCTGCAGGATATTGCAATGGAAAGTTTTCACATTTCAGTTTTAAACTGTTTTCTTCCAGACTGCAGAGAACGTAACACAGTTTACAATAGAATATATTGTAATTGATTATACAATTTCAGACTCAGAATCATGCTACCATGTGTCAAAATTAAACGCTTTCATTGGCTGCTCGTAATTTTCCCCTCAAGAATTACCCATGAAGAATATATAAATGTTTGGCTTCACAGTCCTATTGGGACTATATTTCAAAATCTCTAAAAATCTTTGTGCTAAAAAATAATTCTTCTCTTCTACACTGCTCTGGTTAAACCCACACGGAGCAGAGCTTTGTCCTTGGCAGGGAAAAAGGATCAGATACTGCCTTAAGCTCACAAGGGATTTAATTCTTGTTATTAATTTTGTAGAGAAGCTGTCCAGACACTACAAAGAAAGGGCAGGAGCATGAACCCCGCAAATAGATCATCAGCAAAAAGTTATTAACAGCAACATACGTTGCAGAGGGAGGAATGGCTCTGATTCATCTGGTTTTTGATTCCGCCTTGTATTTATTTTAGTCTTTGACACGGGGAAAAGAAAAGACAAATCAGGGAGATGTGGCTGCTCGTGCCTCGCTGTGTGTTGTGCCATTAGCGAGACATCAGCGCTGCTGCACAAGTGGCAGAGGTTTTTTCTCAGATGATTTTTTTTCCTGGTGACAGTCGGGTTTGTAACTGAAACAACGAGCCAGGGGAGCTCCAGTGAGTGTGATCATGGGTGAGTCACCCTTTGAGGGTCCTCACCCACAGGGGACCCTCACAGATGTGAGGACGTGGCCTCAAGCTGCACCAGGGCAGGCTCAGGTTGGACATCAGGAGGAATTTCTTCATGGAAAAGGTTGTCAGGCACTAGAAGGGGCTGCCCAGGGAGGTGGTGCAGTCCCCACCCCTGGAGGTATCCAGACAAGGACTGGACGTGGCACTCAGTGCTCTGGGCTGGGGGACAAGGTCTTGGGGGGCTTTTCCAGCCTCAGTGATTCTGTGATGTCCATCAGGGTGCACACGAGAAACAGCTGTATTGAGTTAAAAGTAAGAAATCAATAAAAAATAGAATTAAAAGCAAGCAAATACATCAAAATGTCCACAGGGGCAGAATCTTGCCATGAAAGTATTATTCCTTTGTTTTGGGTTTTTTTTGGGGATGGATGAAGTGTGGTGGTACCTGGGGGCACACAGCAATATTTTTATATTGGACATGTAATGAATGTATGGTGGGAGATCTTCCCATGGAGAAATGTCCATAAGGAACAACATTCAGGCCTTAGATTCACATTCTCTCTTCTGGAAAACCTCTGTAACAAGCCCTCTGTGCAGAGCCCTTCCTGAGTGATGTGTCCTCTGCTCTTGGACCAGGGGAAAGTGTTACAGCCCTTAGCAGGCTTTTGGAACTAGGTGATCTTCAAGATCTCTTCCAACCCAAACCCTTCTATGAGTCTGTGAGGATTCTGTGATTCTTCTGTCCGGGCTTTGCACCCATGTGGTCTCAGAGCAGCTGTGGGTGCACCAAGCCCTTGTCTCTGACATCGCTTCCTGGGTGTCAATAATTGCTCTGTAGGTGAGAACTGAGGTCTGGTGGCGAGGTTGGGTATCTCTTCAACACATGGCAGAGCTCTGGGCTCTGCCACCTCTGCCCAGAGCAGCTTCAACCAAAGTAAGACACAGGATTAGATGCTGGAGCCTGGAACGTCTCCATGTTCAGCCCTAGTAAGAAAACACCTGATACTTCAGTAGTGAGCTCAAAGGTGGCTCTGCACCAGCACCAGCAGCTGAACCTGCCTTTGGGAGGAAGAAACTCGCCCTTGAACAGGGTTTTCCATGGCCTATGGAGCAAGGGGGTTGTGTCCCACATTGCCATCCTGTTCTGCTCTCACTGTCCCAGTCACCTGAAGGTGTAAACAGGGAGCTCTGAGCACTGCCCAGGGCACCACAACACACCCAGGACATGCCTGGGGGTGTCATCCCAAACCAGGGATCCCAAAACAAGGACAATGTGTGTGTTGGTGGCAAAGGTATGGCCAAGTCACGGAGTAGAACAACTGTGTCCTTGCCCAGAGCTGATTCCCTGGTCCAGGTCCCAACAGGATGTCACACCTCTTACTCCACAGGTCCATGGAAGGCAGGGAGGATGAGCTGGGCAGATATTCTGACATTTGAGGGCTTTTTTTTTGAGTGGTGGATTTATTTCTTGGTGTTTTTTTCCCTGTTACAGCAGCAACAGTTCATAGCAAGTTTACATGAATGATTCGTGGTTTTCAATATAATTAAACTGAACATGGAACCTTACAGCAGTATTGTGAAACCCATTAAACCATGATTGCTCTTCCAATTCCCACCTAATGACTCATTAGTTATTATCAAAACAAGTGTGGGGAGTACAGGGCTCCACTCCTGAAGTGAATCAATTTTGATGCCTTTAATTTGGTTTTTTCATGTGAGTGGAAGTTGGTCAATAGAGAGGTTTGTAAGTGGGGGTCACAGTGATGTGCCCGTGGATGTTCCCAAATTGTACCTTCTCTTGAACCTTTGCAAAGTGGAAGAAAAATGTCCTTGGGTGTTTCTGTGCCTTACAGAAGTGGCACAGATGTTGTGGGAAAACAGATACTTGGGTCTCAGGATCCTAAAGGCAAAAAGATGCAACAAATAATGAGTTCTTCAAACCTCCAGGGACTGGTTCAAATCTGTATTTTGGGAATTTGAGCTTGGCCTGGATTTACAGGGAGGGCTGATGTCTGTGAGTGCTGGTGGGGTGTGGGGGGATGGTCCCTCCTGGCCTTCAGATCAGGGCTGTGTCATGGAATCATGGAATCATGGAATGGTTTGGGTTGGAAGAGACCTTAAAGCTCATCTCGTTCCACCCCCTGCCATGGGCAGGGACACCTTCAGGTTGCTCCAAGCCCCGTCCAACCTGCCCTTGGACACTTCCAGGGATCCAGGGGCAGCCACAGCTTCTCTGGGCAACCTGGGCCAGGGCCTCTCCAACCTGACAGGGAAGGTTTTCTTCCCCACTATCCCATCTATCCCTGCCCTCTGGCAGTGGGAAGCCATTCCCTGTGTCCTGTCCCTCCATCCCTTGTCCCCAGTCCCTCTCCAGCTCTCCTGGAGCCCCTTTAGGTCCTGCAAGGGGCTCTCAGCTCTCCCTGGAGCCTTCTGTTCTCCAGGGGAACCCCCCCAGCTCTCCCAGCCTGGCTCCAGAGCAGAGGGGCTCCAGCCCTGGGATCAGTTTAGAGATTTTCCCCTGGACTCGTTTGACTCTTCTCATCTTTAAAAGCAGAAGTCTTCTCTCCTACACTGACCCTGACTTTGGCTCATGGACTCAGGGACAGTCTCTGCCTGCCCAGGGCTCTGCAGCCCCCGTGCTCACACTCACAGGGCATTGGGAGCTGCACCCCATGCACGTGCAGGATCTCCCCTTCCCTTGGGAAACAGGGCTCTTCATCCATCCAGGAATCACCTGCGCTTCCACGGAGGCAGCTCCTTAAAAGTGCAGAATGAGGCCATGTAATTAATAATCCCTTGCCAGGGTGATGCCCTTGCATGAACAAAAACTAATCCAGAGCATGTTTCTGCCTTCTTGCAATTTTGAATCTCCCACATGCCCCGCTGGGAACGTTTCTATGGTTACCTCCTGCAATATCAGTTTGCCAACATCGGGTCATTTCCATCTTGGAACTTCATTTCAAGAAAGTTTTTTAGCTGTGCTCAACTTCAGTCCTGAATTTTGGACTCCTGAAGAGCTGGAGGTGTAAAGCTCAGATGTGGATATGCCACTATTTTTGTAGTGCCTGTCACAACTTTGATAGAGATGCAGAACAGAGTCTCAGCAAGAGAAAGACAAAATATCAAGGGTTTCAGGTGCAGAAATTGTGGTGTCGTGTGGCAGCTCTCAAAGATACTCTAGACCATGACCACAGCAAAAAAGGCTCCCAATCATTTAATGAGGTTATCTCTGACTGCAGCTCTGGGATCGCTGTCAGGAAGGGGAGAAGTACAACTATTTTAGGATTAATATTGAATTGTTGTAAGGCTGATTACCTGCAGCCAGGCAGTGTGTGGTCCTACGAGGACATGACACTTGGAGATGTGACAGGGATCAGATGGACAGTGGATCCCTTCTCAGTATCCTCTGATGATAAGGACAAGTGGGAATTTTGCTGCTTCCTGGGTTACTGAGAAAGACTGAGAGAATTGGGATTGTTCAGCCTAGAGAACAGAAGCTTTGGGGTGACCTAATTATGGCCTTCCAGTGTCTCAAGGGAGCTCACAAGAAAGGTGGAGAGAGACTATCTGCAAGGGCCTGGAGGGACAGGACAAGGGGGAATGGCTTCAGACTCTCAGAGGCCAGGGTTAGATGGGATGTTGGGAAGACAATCTTCCCTGTGAGGGTGGGGAGGCCCTGGCACAGGTTGCCCAGAGAAGCTGTGGCTGCCCCTGGATCCCTGGAAGTGTCCAAGGCCAGGTTGGACAGGGCTTGGAGCAACCTGGGCTAGTGGAAGGTGTCCCTGCCCATGGCAGGGGGTGGCACTGGATGAGCTTTAAGGTCCTTCCAACCCAAGCCATTCCATGATTCCCTGAATCAGCAGCTAATCCTAAAAGCACATTTCCTAAGCCCAAACTTTTCCTGACTGGAGTTTGCCTGCACATGCAGTGCTGGGATCTGTCCCTGGGAGGGCAGGTTCTGTCCCTGAGCTGCTCAGAAGGACACCATGAACTGAGAAAGGATGTGACACCTCATTGGCAGCTCTAAGCACAACAATCACTTCTTATTCCTCCCAAACCAGGGGGGTCATGTTGCTGATAGTCACAAAAATGAGCTTTTTCGAGTCAGCAGCTTTGCCTGATCTGTCAAAAATGTCACAACTTGCTTGTAAATATTCCAAACGCCACAAGCCTTTGTTTCCAAAGCCAATTACAGTGGCTGAGTGACAGTAAAGTACCTACTTACACAGCACCTGAAACACCTGGCCACTTAAAAGCAACAAAGGGAATGGTTTGGGACATCCCAAACCTCACAGTGCCCACACAACAACCACCAAAAATATTCTTATTAAGCATAAAATTTTATCACAGTACAAGGACCCTCATTTCTGACCCAAATGGAATTGTTCCACCCACAAATTCAAAATGCAAGCACAACACGAAGTCATTTTACAACAGGGACATAAAAATTATAGTTATTTTTGTGACATATCCACGTAGCAGTGTTCCTGGTTCCAGTGCAAATCAAAATAAAACATGAAGTTTGAGGCACAGAACAGATTTTTGAGTACAGTTAAAGAAAATTCTGAGAGACGTTACAGCTACATCTGAAACTCAGTGTTTTAAAACACCTTCGGCAAAATGCAAGAGCAAAATTTTAGAGGAGAAAGAGTAAATAATGGAGTAAATAAACATTTAATGCATCCCCAGAGGTGTCCCTGGGTGTAAGGCTGACTAATGCTCTCAGGGACAGGGTGGGATTTATGGGGTGTCCTGTGCAGGGCCTGGAGTCAGACTGATGAACCTGTGGGTCCCTCCCCACTCAGGATATTCCATGATTCTGTGATAACCATGTTGCTAAAGGCATAAATTCTTGCTTTACCAAGATATTCCTAAGTGATTTAGGAATTCTTAGGAATTCTTAGGAAGCCCACAGGATCAAGAAGGGAGATCTCCAGAGAAGATCCCGAAAGAGGAGTTACCAGGCCTGATCCTCTATTCCCAAAGAAAAAGAGGGCGAGTGCTGGGTTGAAGTTGTAAAGAGAGATACAGAATTTTATGAAGCTTTAGACTGGATATAGGGAAGGAATTGTTGGATGTGAAGGTGGGGAGGCCCTGGCACAGGTTGCCCAGAGCAGCTGTGGCTGCCCCTGGATCCCTGGAAGTGTCCAAGGCCAGGTTGGACGGGGCTTGGAGCAACCTGGGCTGGTGGAAGGTGTCCCTGCCCATGGCAGGGGATGGGACTGGATGGGTTTAAGGTCCCTTCCCACCCAAATCAGTCCATGATTCTGTGATTTACAAAAATTTTACTAAGTCCCTTTGCAGAATTGAGGTGAAGCCCAGGGCTCTGTGGGCAGATGTGCTGCCTGGTGCTGCCACATCTGGAGGAAATTGTGGGATGGGGCAGAAGGAGGGACCTGAAACACTCTGGTTGCTGGAAAAAGGGAGAAAAGCAAACAAACCAGCTTGTTGGCAAGTTCAGTTGGAGGTCAGTGAGTGAAAAGACAAGTTTGGGGCGCTCTGCTTTGTAAAGGGTGAGCATGGACCTTCAGGGTGATGGAGGAGTTAAGAAAAGCAGGACATTTCTCCCTTGTGCAGGAGAAGGAGGGCAGTGGGTGCTCCCTGGCATGGACGTGGAGCCATGTGAGCTCCATCTGTGGGGTGGCAGGTGGTGCTGATGTTTGGGGTGAGGGTGGTGCTCCCAGGAGCGATGCCTGGGCAGCCCCTGAGCCTGGGCAGTGCAGGGGGCACAGGCTGGGCAGGGCTGACCATGCCCGGGGGGGTCAGAGCCCTGAGCCTCTACTGGGTCTGAGCACCAGCTCTGATGTGTGAACAGATCCTCACCATGGGCTGGTTGGAACCTCCCCCCACACCGAGACGAGCTCATCGGGTGGTCTGAGCACACTCCAAGGCACCGAATTACACAGCCAAGGCTGTAATTGCCTTGTTATCCAATTAGCAAACCCCAAATGATTTCTCTGTGTCACAGACAAATCCTCGCCTGTATCCTCCTCCTCCTGTTCCCATCACAGTGAGGCTCTGGCAGGGCTTGGGAGGCTCTGCCTGGAGCTGGCACTGGCACAGAAGGATTCTGGGCATGGTGTCGTGGGCACGTGCCCTGCTCTGGTGAGAGCTCACTGGATGTTTTCAGGGACACAAGACATTGAGCTCTGGAGTGAATCCAGAGGAGGCCACGGAGCTGGTCCAAGGGCTGGAGCCCCTCTGCTCTGGAGCCAGGCTGGGAGAGCTGGGGGGGTTCACCTGGACAAGAGAAGGCTCCAGGGAGAGCTGAGAGCCCCTTGCAGGGCCTAAAGGGGCTCCAGGAGAGCTGGAGAGGGACTGGGAACAAGGGATGGAGGGACAGGACACAGGGAATGGCTTCCCACTGCCAGAGGGCAGGGTTAGGTGGGAATTCTTCTCTGTGAGGGTGGTGAGGCCCTGGCCCAGGTTGCCCAGAGAAGCTGTGGCTGCCCCTGGATCCCTGGAAGTGTCCAAGGGCAGGTTGGATGGGGCTTGGAGCAACCTGGGCTGGTGGAAGGTGTCCCTGCCCATGGCAGAGGGTGGAACGGGATGAGCTTTGAGGTCCCTTCCCACCCAAACCATTCCAGGATTCCATGACTTTATGAAAGGAAGAAGAGGCAATGGCCCCTTTCCCTGCTCGTAGAGACAACAAAACCTGAGAATGTAAAACCAAAATACAAATAAAAATAAATCTTTCAGCACGACATGATCTGTGATTCAGGTGCCCTGCCCTCTGTCCTGGGAGGTCTGTGGGACTCTGGGATGGACACACCCCACTCATCCCCGGGATCCCTGAGCCCCCCCCAGCACAGTGCAGTGCTCAGGGGCTGGCTCAGGGACAATGTCTGTGGTGGGTGGTGGCCACTGCCACCCTGGCAGGAGGTACAGATGCCCCAGAGCCCTCTGCTCCCCAGCCCCACTGCCTGGGCCCTGTCCCTCTGCTCAGACCCTCCTGCTCTCTCCCCACACAAATCCCCTGCCCGGACCCACCTCAGCTTCCTTCCTCTGGGGCATCATCAGACAGGGCAGCAGCAAAACAAACCTGTGCTGCTATCCCAGGGCTTGGTGCCAAAGGACATCCCGTGGGAAGTGTGTCCCTGCTCCAGATCCCCCTTTCCTTGAGCGTCCATCACCTGTGCAGTGCTGCATCCTGATGTGCTAAACCCCAGTGCTCAGAGAGGGCTTGTTTGGGATGAAGATAACTGGGGAGGAGACCACTTGTCTTGTCAGAGGGTCCCCACAGGGCACCTCTGCTCTCTCCCTGCTCTCGTTCCCACAGAAATATTATCTTTCCCTAAGGTAAAGTGTTGCCAATCAATGTTAAAAATCCAAACATGTCCCTGGCCATGTTTTTGCAACCACAACCCTCTTTCCCTTCTTAAGCACTAATAAAACTGGATAATCCACAAGGAGATTTCTTCTATGACTAATTATTCCACACACAGTTATGATTGTGTTTATGGCCTTATTGGGGGTGTGTTCCCTTCCCATCACAGCTGGGAAGGGACACGTTTGTGTGAAATAAAGGGTAGGAAGTGGGACAGGGCTGTTCACAGGCATCAGCCACACAGACATTGCTCTGCCTCAGGAGTCAGGGGAGATTTAAGGCAATTCCCTGCTTTTGATGCTGCCAGACAACGCTGGGAAGGCTTTTTCTCTTTTTTCCCCTAATCTGTGAGACGGTGAGAAGCCATTAGGTGGTGCACAAAAGCAAGGAGGACGCAGGATTAGGTCTGTCTGTGCTGGCAGAGGCTCTGCCTCGGCTCTGGGAGGGAGCACAAAGACATGTCTGTGGCAGGGGGAACACAGCCAAAGGTTCATCCCAGGCATTTGTACCAGGAGGTGATTTGATTCCCACAAGATCTTCCTTCCCATTAGTGCTTCATTTGCCATTTTGTGTCACTAACAAGTGTCTTAACTCTGAAACTGGGAAAAAAACCCTTCTGTGGATCTATTTAATAAGGGCACAAATGGCATTACAAGATAATTCTTTCATATGTGAAAATTAAATCTGATTGAGAATTTATGCCATTGAATCACTTCTTTATTTAGATGTTCCAAGCACCTCTCCATAACAGAGAGGAAAATAAAAATACAGGGATAATCCCACAGGATCAAGCCAATATTAATCCCTCAGCCTCTTGCTGGAGACAGGCTCTGAAAGGGTTTTCCTTTCCTCAAGGATTCTGGCTGTGTTTGATCCCCATTTTGTGAGAGGCAAACGTTCAGTATTTCTATTAAATCCCTGTTATTAAACCACAACCTCTCTGTTGTGAAGCTCAGCCCTGGAACTACACAATGAGCTTTGGTTTCCTCCTCTGGCCGTGGGGGAGCAGGGACAGCTCTGGGGAGTGAAATGCAAAGTTTTTAACTAGAGGGGCTTCTCTCTTTCCCTGGCATTGCCACAGCTGAAGGAGAAGGAGAGAGCTGCAGGCTCCACACCAGACTCTGTGTCTACAGGAATGCAGCTCTTTTGCTTATTTTCTCTAAAATGGAATTAAATATGATTAATTCTATTTTTTTATTATTATTCCCGCACTGATGCCACTTCATTATCCCAGCTAGGTAGGCAAGCAGCCCATTCCAGAGAAGGAGGAAGGGAAAGGCTCAGCAAAGAAGTTTTAAATGACACCTGTAGGCAAATTGAAATTTTCCCCTCCGAGTGCTAATCTTTTCTTTATTGCTGTACTGGCACTGTGCTTGTTGTTCACAGCAAATACTGCTATGTTTATTTAAAAACCAAGCATCTAAAACCCCGAAGTGCTTCTGGTTAAAAAAAGCAAACCAACGAGCCAAATATTTTATTCATTCAGAAATGTTTCCTGGGAGTCTCAGAGAGCCTGTGATTAAGATGCTGCTCCTCGTGGCTGCAGGGTTTGCTGCCCCCTCATGCTTCCTGCAGCACCTTCAGCACAGGTCCCTGAATTCAAAACTCCTCTAAAAGAGGGAAATAAAGCCTGGAGAGATTTGCTGTCAGCCCAACAAGAACCATCCAACAGATACTTCATAATTCTGCAGAGCCAAGGTGCCATTAATGACTGACGTGGTGGCAGCAGAATCCAGGTTGGAGGGTCCTCAGGAGCTCTCCAGACCAACCTCCTGCTCAGAGCAGGAGGAGCCTGAGCTTTCTCAGGGCTTTAATTCAATCTAACCTTGAAAGCTCCAAGGCTGGAGGCTGCCCAGGCTCACAGACCCCTGCCCTGCCCGGGCACACACGAGGGTTGATGTCTTAATGCAGAGCTGGCACTGGGGTTTCCTCTCTGCCTTCACTGGCCACGTTTGCACAGAGCCCTGGGAGGAGGCAGGTCCTGCTTGAAAGCTTTGCTCTCTTAAAGGCTCCACAAAGACCTGAAATAATCAGGCTCTGTATAAATGGCTCTTAATTCAATTACTTCTTATAATTGATTTAATTAAGAGCACAGACTAGATGGGATTACTGCTCTCAGAAGGAAGAGTTTGGACTCACAGCACTGAAAATTTGGGCATCAGCAGTGTCAGCACTTCTTTTTGAGCTTTTTCCTCTG
>NW_020898040.1:669222-683182 GCF_003984885.1 Neopelma chrysocephalum
CAGCTCACTTGCAGTCCTCTGGGGCAGAGGTGACAACAGGTACCACTTTGCCAGGGATATTCCTGGCTCACTGACGCTGGAGCAGAAGAATCTCTGGTCTGGGAGGCTCTCCTGGAAGACTTTGGCTCCTTGTTGGGATGCTCCCATCCCACCCTGCTCCTGCTGAGCCATTCTCTGGGAGGACACAGGAAGGGATGATTAATGACTATAATAAATATGTTAATCTGCAGCAATGAAATTTTCCTAATTAAGAAGCGTCTTCCGGGGCTTTTGCTTCTCCTTTCCTGAGTTGTTGTGTGTGCACAGAGCATCTCCATCCACTCTGGAATGATGAACAGTGGCACCAGTGGTGTCAATCACACACCATTCATCCCAATTCAACAAAGGGGGATTATTCCCAGCTCCTTCTTCTCAGCAGAAAGGATGAATGTGCTCCTGCACCAGTGACTCCTTTCTCCTTGTAACAGCATTGACTGTGCTGGAGAAAAGCAGGATTTAGGCTAATGAAAGGATTAGGATAATCTCTGTGTAACCCAGGGCTCTGTGGCTGCTCAGATCCCGAATGCAGAGCCAGGCACAGCCACAGCCCCTCTGGGAACCTCCCCTTCCTCAATCCAGCCCCTTCTCCAGGTGCCACGTCACTGTCCAGGAGAGGAGCTGGATCAACAAACCCCCTGTGCTGGCAGGGATGTCCCCAGGGCCCTTCAGTCCTGATCCTGCTCAGCTCTCCATCCATGGAGCACCCATGGATTTGGATCCCACGCAGTGCAGGCCCCTGCCCACGTGGCAGAGAGCTCAGGTCATTCCCTCCTGCCAACAGAGGATCCTGAGTGTTTGTTCAACACTTCCCACTCCCACCCACAAACCCGGAGGGACAATGGGAAGGTCCTGGATTTGAAGGTAGATGGGACAAGTAAGGATGGTTTTAAACCAACAGAGGTGAGATTTAGAAGGAATGTTGGGAAGGAATTGTTCCCTGGGAGGGTGGGGAGGCCCTGGCACAGGTTGCTCAGAGAAGCTGAGCAAGTGTCCTTGGAAATGTCCAAGGCCAGGTTGGATGGGGCTTGGAGCAACCTGGGCTAGTGGGAGGTGTCCCTGCCCATGGCAGGGGGATGGAATGAGATGGGCTTTAAGGTCCCTTCCAACACAAATCATTCCATGGTCCCATGAGATGCCCATGACTGGCTAGAGGGACCTTTTCCTGATGGTCAGGCCAGACAGTCCCACCTGGTGCCTCCTGCACGGAGCCCATGGCTCCCAGGCTGGAGTGCTCCTTGGACAACCAGTGCTGGGACTGAGTTCATTCCAGGGATGGACTCCAGGGGTTCACCCTGTTAGTCCTGCAGTGTCCATCCCACTCAGGTGTATCCACTGCAGCTTCCAGCTCGTGGGTGGCTGCAGTGACACGTCTGGCTCTGGGCACAAATGGCTTTGCTGGTGGATCCCCAGGAACTGCAGCCACATCATTCCCCATGTTCACAGAACAGGCCAGTTTGGATTGGCAGAGCCCTCTTTGTTTTCTGTGAAGGTGCCAAAGCTCCTCCAGCAGCTGAAGCTCCTCGAGTGGGTCTGTCTCCCTTGGCTGCTCAGAGAGAACATTCCAACCTGAGCCTTTCCTGTGCCCGAAAACCACAGATCACATTCTGATCTTTTGCTGAAAGGTGTATTTTCTGATCCTCAAATAACTTGTGCAGGTCATTCCTCAGTTCTTGGATGCTTCTGAAATAGGACTTTGGAACAGGGCTTTATATCACAGTCACTGTCACATGGGACTGACGTGGATAAATTGGAGGGTGATGGAGGGGTGGAAGGGATATTTATGGCAAGGAAAAAAAGGCTCTGTTGGATCAAAGGAGAAGAATCTGCTCAAAGTTGCTCTTTCCTCTTGAATGTTGGACCACCTTTCTTGCTTTGAGGCCAGAACTACCGAGGTAAAAGCCTCACACAGATAATTCCAACCTGAAAAAGGAAAAACTTCTGTGCCTTTCCCTTTTTTCCTTCCTCTCTTCTGAACATATTTTCTACCAGAAGCCCCCAGATTCCCAAATTAAAAATAACCAGAATTTCAAAATGACAAATGTTCTGGGATGAAAAATGTGACATCACTTTTGTGAAGTCTTAGGTAAGGGTATAACTGGCTGGCTGAAAAGATGCACGAGATTAAGCTCTCAAGAACAGGAACCAAGAAGAAAAGGTTGGAAGTGAAAAAAAATGAAAGGCAAGGAGAGAAATCTCATTGAAAATAAAAATTCTGTCTGCGTTAGGAATGTTGTGAATGTGGTTATAATCAAGTAAGAAAACCTGCTTTCTAAAGTGGACAAGTTTAATGAAAAGTCAGAATTAAAATTAGATCTTGGGATCAGAGCTCAGCATGGCTTGGAGGTGCCTTTCTGATTAACTTTCATTCCCAGCAGAAATTATTGCCAAATTTTCTGGAAGGAGATGTATTTCCAGCTCCCTGATTACTTCACATTTGTAAAGCTGCTGTTAAGCTGCATTTCCTATCAGAAGAAATCACTTCTGACAAACAATGAAGCAGCCCATTAATTAGTTGTCTGTAATTCTCTTAAGCTTGTTGCTGTAATTAATGTCTAACTTTGTGAACCATCCTTAAACGGGAATTGTTCCATGTTTAATGGCTGAAATGTCCCATTACATGGAGTTAATGCAACTGTCTGGGAATGGCAAATAGAGACCACGAGCCCTTCCTTTAAGGGGCATATAAATAAACTTAATAGAACACACACAGGCTGAACTGTGCATGGAATAATGTCAACAGCATTAAAACCAGCCTTTCATAGGCTTCTGTGAACATTAATTGTTGGGCTTAATGGCTAATTACAGAGCCAGACACATTCCTGCACATCATTCCTGGACCTGAGCAGGTCCAGCTGCTCCTCCCTTCAGCCCCCTCCTGAGGGAACAGGATCAGCACCATCCCCCCAGACCCAGCGGGGCACAGAGGGGGTTCCCAAAGCCTCAGAGGGACTTGGGCTGTGGGACAGATCCTGCTCTGCTGGGCTGGCTTAGAGCTTCTCTTCCTACACCCAGCCCAAGTCCTCTTCCAGCCAGGGAGCCTCTTCCCCTGGATCAGAGTGGTGGGAATGGCTTCCCACTGCCAGAGGACAGGGTTATATGGGATACTGAGAAGGAATTGTTGGCTGTGAGGGTGGGGAGGCCCTGGCACAGGTTGCCCAGAGAAGCTGTGGCTGCCCCTGGATCCCTGGAAGTGTCCAAGGCCAGGTTGGAGCAACCTGGGATAGTGAGAGGTGTCCCTGCCCATGGCAGGGGGTGGAACGAGATGGGCTTTAACTTCCCTTCCCACCCAAACCATTCCATGGTTCTGTGGCTCTGTGATCTTGCCATGCAGGTGTTGAGAGATTTCTTCAAGCAACAGAAATAATTATTCCACAGAATCACAGAATATTCAGAGTTGGAAGGGACCCACAAGGACCAAGCCCAACTCTGAAGTGAACAGGGATCAAACCCACAACCTTGGCATTATTAGCACCATGCTCCAAGCTTTTTATCTTTTAAATTACAATAAGCATATCAAAGTCCTCCCCTATGTTGATTCCCAGGTGTATTTTTAAATACATTTATGAAAATACCCCCCCCAGTTTTATGAAGCATAAAAAGATGAAGGGTGAAGCCTCCAAAGCAACCTCAGAGCTTGGAAAAGGAAAACCTGGCAGGTAACTCTGGGGACTCACTTGGGCTTAATCATTGTTTTGGGGGTTTTCTCTCTCTAGGAAAGCTTTAAGGAACACAACATTCGATGGGTCTCTTCAGGCAGTTTGCTGGACATGAAGGAATGGGGCTCTTGGCTGAACATGGATCTGCAGCACCACCAGGAGCAGCTGGAAGAGCAGGAGGGGTGTTGTCAGAGGTCACAGCCAGCAGAGACAGCCCAGGGTACCTCTTTTGCATCCCTTCATTATTTGGATTGCTGTGCTCTTGGAGAAGAGCGGGAAGAGTCATAAAACACATTTAAATTTTTGATATTCAATTTATTTCAAATCTCGTGTCTGGTGCCTGTAATCTGATTTAGCAACATCCAGAGAGCAATTTGGTGCAGGCAGAGTGACCAATCTGCCATCCTTCCTGCACCCAGCCCCGAGTCTGGGGGTTTGTTTCCATGTGGGAAATAAAGATAAATAAGCAGCAGAAGGAAAGGTGTCACCAGGCTCTGTTCTCAGCGTTTCCAGGAAAAAAGATTCTTCCCTGAATTGAAATTCAGGCCAGAAGGGTGTTTGCTTTTCTGTGTGTGTGTTGAATAATTGTTCTGCATATGCAGGAAAAATCCCAAGGGAGGGATTGCTGGGAGTGCAGGGAAAAGTCCCTCATCCCAGGAATCACTCTGGGTGTGCAGCTCCAAGGGCTGGACTCAGGCTGGTCCCTCACCCCGCTGACTCAGCCCTTTGCTGGGGCAAATTATGTTGATTTTGGGGTTCAGATTCCACAATCCTGCTCAAATAACAGGAATATTTATACCTTCACTCCCAAACTCAGTGTTTGTGTGGAAGTTAATGGGATTCTGCAAGTCAGAGTCGTTATTTCAAGCATGTCTCTCCAAATGAGAATAATTATTTCAAGTATCTTCTGTGGGGTTTAATAATACAATAAACTGTAACAACATAATTACTTAAAGTTTGATGCGGCTCCCTGGGAGAACATTCCTGGGAATCCCCTAATCACTTTTGATCATTTTTGGATCTGCTCTGCTGCTTCCAGCTCAAGCAGCTGACTTTGAGCACCTGGGAAAAGCGTGATGGGATGGAAAGGGGGAAATACTGGAGACATTCACAGCCCAGCTGGACACTGACCCTGCTAAAGCAGGAGGGTTGGGGATCTCTGGGAATATCCTCAAATATTCCGTGATTCTGTGAATTGAGCCTTCTTTTAATTTTCTTGGAACTGTGTTTGGTTCCAAAAGGACACAGAGCCAGACAGGGGGTGGGGCTCTTCTCGTATCCTGGCACTCTGCTGCTGCTGCTAATTAATTAATTATTAAGGAACAGCATCTTATATTGGATGTTTCTTAGCGAGGAGTGAAACAGGCACCACCTCCAGCAAGGCAAGGCTGTCAGTACCTGTTACATTAATTAACATGTTTACATTATGTAACATTAACATGGTGCATTTTTAATTCCATCCCACGACAGCGATCCCTGCTCATCACTGTAATGTATCATCAGCTGTACCCGCTGCCTTGGCAGCATTTTAATCTCTTTTCTCCCATTTTCATCCAGGTTTTTGTGTGTTTTTCCCACTGTTACCCAGTGGAGGAGCCACCCCCCCTCTCACAGCCCCTGCCAGACTGAGTCAGGAAATGGCAGGGGAAGAGCAATGATCCCAGAATCCCAGGATGTGCTGAGCTGGAAGGGACCCACAGGATCATCCAGTCCAACCCCTGGCCCTGCACAGGCCCAGCCCCAAGAGTCACCCCCTGGGCCCCAGAGGATCATCCAAACCCTCCTGCAGCTCTGGCAGCCTTGGGGCTGTGCCCACTGCCCTGGGGAGCCTGGGCAGTGCCCAACCAGCCTCTGGGGGAAGAACCTTGGCCTGAGATCCAACCTGAGCCTGCCCTGACACAGCTCCAGCCATTCCCTGGCTGCTGTCCCTGGTCCCCACAAGCTGAACCAGGAGAGGTTCAGATCAGATATTAAAATGTTTCACTGAAAGAGTGGTCAGGCACTGGGGTGAGTTGCCCAGGGAGGGGGTGGATTCCCTGTCTCTGGAAGTGGTCAGGAGGAGCCTGGATGTGGCACTTGGGGACATGGTTCGGGGTGATTTTGGTGGTGCTGGGTTGACACTTGGACCTGATGGTTTTGAATGTCTCTTCCAACTGTGATGATTCTGTGATCAGAATCCATCTCCTGCTCCAGTCATTCCAGAAAGTCAAACTGGGAATCACAGCCGGGTTTTTCAAGGCAGGGTGTGCTCTCTGGAGGAAAGGCTTTCCATTTGTGGTAGAAGGAATCACAGATCAAGATTCTCACACCTCAGGTTGCCCAGAGAAGCTGTGGCTGCCCCTGGATCCCTGGAAGTGTCCAAGGCCAGGTTGGACGGGGCTTGGAGCCACCTGGGCTGGTGGAAGGTGTCCCTGCCCATGGCAGGGGGTGGAATGGGATGAGCTTTAAGGTCTCTCCCAACCCAAACCATTCCATGATTCCATGATTCTTATCTAAAAGAGCTGAAAGGCAGGAAATCAGCCCATAGGAAATGCTCCATTTCCAAACAAATGCTGGATTTCCCAAGCACCACCACGCCTGGTCTCTGCTGTTCATCGGTACAGACCAGAAAAACATCAGAACACACAGAAAAATCCTATATTTGTCCTAAATGCCACACTGCAGTGGGCAGAAACCCTCATTTTTTTGCTTCCAATTCCATTTTGAGGGTCTGAATAAGCATTATCTAACCCCCTGTTTTCATGATACAGATTTTTAGAGCACAAATTTTCATTTTTCACGTCGGAGAATAATGTTTAGGATCCAAATTTAAGGCCCAAAGCCTCACAGAAGGGTTGACAACCATAATTTTAGGCTCTCACCCCTCATTTCTAGCATTAAAAATCTCAGTTTTAAGGTCCAAAACTGATTACAGCCAAATTTCTCTTTTCAAGGGCCTAAAGCCACATTTTTAAGATCCAGCCCTCATTTTATGGTCCAAATGCTCATTTTAAGACCCAAAGCTTCAGTTAAAAAGTTCAAACCCTCATTATAGGATCCAAACCCTAATTTTTAGGGCGAAACCCCACATTTTTAGGGCCCAAAGCCCCATTTTGAGGGTCCAAAGGCTCCATTTTCAGTTTGCAAAGCCCCCTTTTTAGAATCCAAATCATCATTTTTACAGTTCAAAGCCTCATTTTCAGCCTCCAGAGGGGCATTTTTAGGGTACTGTAGGGAACTTTTGGGATCCCAGCAACACTTTGAGTGTCCAAACCCTCATTTAAACATTCAAAATCTCTGTTTATGGGCCCAAATTCTCAATTTTAGAGTCCAAAATTCTGCTTCTAGGCTTGAAATCCTCCTCTTTATGGTCTAAACTCTCATTTTAGGGTACAAACCCATCACTTAGTGTTCAAAGCCTGATTTTTTAATGTCCAAATCCTCACTTTGAGCATCCAAAGACCCGTTTTTAGGTGTTAACAGAGCAGTTAACATGAACAGTTGACACACGTGGACGGGATTGGCACCGTGAGATGCTGCAGGACTGGGCACCAGTGAAGCCCAACACAACCCCCAAAGTGTTCATCACCTTCCAGAAACCCAGATGGACATTGTGGGAGTGCTCTCATGAATTTTAACAATCAAAGAGGCCTCAAAACCTGCCAAAACTTGCTACAATTTGTTCTTTTTTTGGGCCAGTGGCTTCACCAGTGATGATGTGGGGACTTAACCATGACCTTTGCGTATTTATGGCTTGGAAGACCATGTTTCCTAATCCTCCTGGTGATCAGAAGGATAAGAGTTGGCTGAAAAAAATCCACTTCCAATGTTGAAATGGCTCTGTTGGTGTTTGTTGTTTTTTTTTTTTTTTTTTAAGAAAGTATTTCTTGTTGTGCTGAAATCGTGGGAATTGGTAACCTCCAAACTTTGGAAGCTCCAAGGAATTTATGGGAGTGCTGAGTCCACCTGCTCATCCAGGGGGAAACCAGGCAGTTCAGCCTCCTCTGGAGCTGTGATGGGGTAAGGGAGGATTGTTTGCCCCCAAATATCTAATTCCATTCCACTGGGAAAGGGAAGATGTGACAAAGATCCTTCTTCCACTTCCCCAATTCCATAACCCCAACTTCAGTCCTGCCACGTGTCCCTGGGGATGCTCCCGTGGGAAGCACAGACTCACTTTTGCACTGTGGGGGCAAAACTAAGGAATTCTAGAGCCCAAAGAACCACAGCAGGTCAGTGGGTGACCAAGAAGTCTGGGACAGCCTCCTCTGTCCTGGAAGTCATTTTTAAGGAGGATGATTGAGAGGACATTGGTGACATCCAAAAATATTTAAGAGGCTTTCTGGGCTGAGGATTAAACAAGTTAAAGCACAGGAATGGCTCCAAACAGCACAGCAAGGCTGCAAAGAACTTCAGGAGTGGGTGGTGAAGGGAACAAGAGCTGTGGGGGAGAGTTTAGGAAAAAAAAAAGGCTGACATTTGAGAGGCAAAGCAATAAAGCCCAGCAGTCATTGCCAATTCTCTTCTCAGTTAAAGGGTTTAGATTTTCATGAACTTCATTGCACTTCCTTTTGCTTTGCTTCTTTTTGTTTGGTTGTTTTTTGAGTAAGCAAAGGATTTTGTTTAAGAAAGTTTTCAGGTTCTAAAACCCCCAGATCTCTGCAGGTTTGATTTCATTTCTTTAACTCCAGCCTCTCCTCCTTTGGATAGGAGAGGGCATCATCTCAGTTCCGTGGGGTGAGATGTTCCAGGGAAGGAGAGCAGGTCAGGAGGAGTTCAGGAAGGCAGGAGGAGATCACTGAGAGAAGGGGGAGTGGAGGGGGAGATCAGCACCAACCCACTCCTGGGAGTTGCTTTGGGATGGAGCAAACACCTGGATCATGTGCTTTAGTCCCACCAAGCACTGTGGGATGGAGCAGGAAACCATCACCAACCTGCATTTCTATTTTGTTTCTTGGGAAGAGATCACTGGCAGTCTTCAAAAAACTTTCAGACCAAGGGGCTGAAAGCACAGGAGGTGAAAGAAAACAGGCTCTTACATCAGATTACACTATTGTGGTGTATTTTCTTTTAACAAATTTTGGCAGAGTTGTCAATGAAAACTGTTTCTGAAGTGTGGAAAACAGGGAGTCTGTTTGTGAGAACATTTTTAGACCTGACAAGGCCATCTCCATTGCCCCATTGTTGATTAACTGTTATTAAAATATAATGATAATAATAATAAAATAATAAAAATAATAATTATAAATAATAAAGAATAACAAAATGGATAAAATATCATAATAACAAAATAATAAATAATAAAATAAAATAGAAATAAAGAAAATTAAAATAATTGTTAATAGTTAGATTGGTTAATTAATTAATGATGTCCCTTTTCCTGATGGGGAAGTCATTTCTCAGAGTTATGTGAGAAGCAAAACAGGCATACACACATAAAACTTTGCATATATGCAAATCTCTTCAGGACAGGAAGACAGGGCCAGACTTTTTAGTGCTGTGACATGACAAGGGGCAATGGGCACAAACTGAAACTCAAGGAATTCCATTTGAATCTGAGGAAAACCTTTCCTTTGAGGGTGACTGAGCACTGCAATGGGCTGCCCAGAGAGTCTGAGGAGTTCCCTTCTCTGGGCATGTTCAAAACCTGCCTGGGTGTCATCCTGTGTAACCTCCTCTAGGTGACCCTGCTTGAGCAGGGGGTTGGACCAGATGATCTCCAGAGGTCCCTCCATCCCCAGCCCTTCTGTGATTCTGTGATTCCATGAATCCAGAGTGATGCTGTCATTCCATGGGATCCTCAGCAGACCTTTCCGTTGCTGTTTTGGGTGAATTACCTTCAAAATAGGCTTTTGTTCCTAACCCTGGGCGTACCCTGGTCTCTGCATATTTGCCAGGCTCCCCCAGGAGAACTGAAGTGTGAAGGGATTGGGAAGGAGCATCCTGAGATGGGCTCAGTTGCTCAGAGCATGGTACCAACAGTGCCAAGGGTGTGGGTTTGATCCCTGCACGGGCCTTTCACTGAACAGTTGGACCTGATGGTCCTTGTGGGTCCCTTCCAGCTCAGAATATTCTGTGATCCTGGTCAGCCCTGGGCTGGCTTTGCTGCCACATCCAACTTTTTATGGGATCTTGGGAGTGAATCACCATTTTCTTGGAGTGGGAGCAACCCCTGCACAGACCCCGACCCTGCTGAACCTGACACTGCTGTGACTCTGATCTTGGGGACATCAGAGAAGCTCCCAAAGCCTGTCCAGGACACGTTATGGGAGAGTAGAAAAGCTCATCAGTGTGGCAGAAGAGTGATGGGAAGTTCAGAGAGGCTCCTGCAGGATTGTCCCTCACACCCTGTGTGGGGGTTTGACCCCAAGCAGCCCCAGGTCCCACAGAGCTGCTCCCTCACTGCTCCATCAGTGGGACTGGGAGGGAACTGGAAGGGTAAAAGCCAGAAAACTCATGGGTTGAGATGAAGACAGTTTAATAGGGAAAGCAAAAGCCACACAGGCAAGGAAAGCAAAGCCATGGATTCATTCCCTGCTTCCCATGGGCAGGTGTTCAGCACCTCCAGGAGAGCAGGGCCCCATCCCATGGAATGGTGACTTGGGAAGACAAACCCCATCACTCCAAACATCCCCCCCTTCCTCCTTCTTCCCCCCACTCTACACGCTGAGCATGATTCCCTATGGTCTGGAATATCCCCGGGGGCAGTTGGGGTCACCTGTCCTGGCCGTGTCCCCTCCCAGCCTCCCACACCCCCCCAGCCCCTCCCCAGCGGGGCCGTGTGAGGGGCAGGAGAGGCCTTGGCTCTGCTGAGCTCAGCACTAACAAAACCATCTCTGTGTTCTCATCCCTGTGTTCAGCACTAACCCAAACCCAGCCCCACGCCAGCCCCTGGGGAGAAAATTCTCTCTACCCCAGCCCAAACAACCCCCCTTGCTTTGGAGGTGTCACAGGACCACAGAATATCCTGAGCTGGAAGGGATCCAAGAGGATCATCAGTCCAACTCCTGACCCTGCACAGACACCCCAACAATCCCACCCTGTCCCTGAGAGCGTTGTCCAAACCCTCCTGGAGCTCTGGCAGCCTTGGGGCTGTGCCCACTGCCCTGGGGAGCCTGGGCAGTGCCCAACCAGCCTCTGGGGGAAGAACCTTTTCCTAATATCCCACCTAAACCTCCCTGACACAGCTCCAACCTTTCCCTCTGGTCAAAACATTCAAACTGGGGTCCCAAAGAGCATCAACCAACCCAGTCCAGACTATCTGTGCATGGGAACAGCGAGGGAACAGCCCATTTCTGACAGACTCACTTTAGAAATGAGGTGCAAAATTAGGGCAAAATGAGGTGCAAAATTCTGTGTGGAGACAGAAGTCAGACAGGGCAAAGAGCTCCACACAAGTCACCTACACTGCTTTTAGAAGTAGAGTAATACCTGGTACACTTAACATGCATTTTTTATATGATGCCTCTTTCCCTGTAATGTTCATATTCAAACATGTTGCACACAGGGCTGTGGGAAAGGCAACCAGACATTCATTAACCCAGTAACACCCATGAGCAACAGCAGAGATATGCAGGTATCAAATTAATTTTGGATCTGCTGGGAGAATCATAATGAACTGCATGCCCTGGATCTGCCAGGGCAGGAGGAACATTAATATTCTCTTTCTAGAAGGCAGCAGGGGCTGGAGGCTTTGGAGGAAGGCACTGCCAGGCTGTCAGTGCTGGGACACGGGGCTGGACCTCCCAGAGACAGGAACCCCCAGCACAGTCACAGCAAGCAGGGAAGGTTGTAAGTCTTGTGTTTTCACCCATCTTGATTCATCTGCTCTTCACTAGTGTTGGGTGCAACTAAAAAAAAAAGTAATTAATGTTGCTGTTGTTTTATTTGACAGAAGGGACAAGAAAGATGGAGAGAGACTATTTATGGAGGCTTGGAGTTCCAGGACAAGAGAGGATGGCTTCAAAGTGACAGAGAGGAGGTTTAGATTGGGTATTAGGAAGACAATCTTCCCTGTGAGGATGGAGAGGCCCTGGCACAGGTTGCCCAGAGAAGCTGTGGCTGCCCCTGGATCCCTGGGAGTGTCCAAGGCCAGGTTGGACGGGGCTTGGAGCCACCTGGGCTAGTGGAAGGTGTCCCTGCCCATGGCAGGGTCGTGGAACCTTTAAGGGACCTCTAAAGTGTCTCCCAACCCAAACCATTCCATGATTCTGTGATTTGTTCAGTATTTCAGATTGTCCAGAGCATCTTGCAAAGGGAATAGGTTTGGACTGGCGTGGGCAGAAGGGAGGGGAGATGCCCCATCCCACTCCAGCATCTGTGGGGTCAGCACATTCCAGGAGGAACAGGTGGATAAGAGTAGGACCCTCCCTAGGCTGACTGCATCTGGAAATCCAGGGAGGAATTCCACCTCCTTCCCAGCTGTTCCCTCCCAGCTACCCCATCAAGTGATCTTTTGGGAAAGACCTCTCCTGGTGCTGAGGAAGCCCGTGTGTTACAGAGCAGGATGAGGAGTTTTCCTGCCAATTACCTGCTCTCCTTTGTAATATTTAATTTTTTTTTCTAAAATTATAATGTCCTGGGGGAAGAAGAGAAACTGTGTTCCACTAACATCTTATTAATCAGCTTCTCTATGGCACTGAATGAACGACTGAAATCAAGGATCATGAATGTCAGATAAGCTCAGTAATTATGGAAAGGCTCAGTCATACACTTCTTGAATGAAACATGGAAGATTACTTTTCTTCCTTTTAATCAGAGCCTTGTGAGGGCTTTTTAGAGAGTGATGCCTTGAGATGGGCTTGTTTTGTGTGCAAGTCTGGACTGAGGCAGCTCGGCAGCCCCATTTAGGCAGCACATTTGGAGCCCCAAACTGCTCTGGGGGTGCAGGAGATGAGAGACAGGGGAGCTCAGATGGGGCACAGGAGCAGGACTTGAGGGACAGGCTGGCAGGGGATGCTCTGAGGCAGAAGCAGAGCAGAGAGATCTGAGCAGGAGGGTTGGAGCTTTCAAAGTGCCCATCAGGGAGGACTCATCCATTTGTTCTTCAGGCAGAGACTCTGATCTGTGGCTCTGGCTTTGGCTCGTCTCTAGACAAATGTCAGCACAGCCAGGTGCAGCCTGGTAACATCAGTGGGCTCTGAAATCAATTTTTATCATAGCCAGATTTGGGAAAAAAAGCTGGACCTTTACATCAAATTAAATTTTAAAAAATCAGTCTGAAAGAACTTGAAAATACTTTGAGGTTTGGTGTGAAAAGGAAGAACTGACGTGATGCCTCGCTGAATTTTGTGCATTTGGTACTTGAAAATGCAGAGGCTGACAAGTCATTGTTTTGAAAGGAATAAGTAAAACATATCATGGGGAAATGTTCCACTTTTCAGAGCGGATTAGAGTCTCAGCTAAAGAAATCATTCACTTGGGTCTGGTTCTGCAAAAGGTTTCAACAGAGAAATGCAGGTTCCTCTCTGCTCAGAGGGTTTGATGCTGCCCCAAGGAAAGCACATTTCTTCCAGAAGTGCTGGGCTGACACCCTCTGACTGTATTTTAATGGACCTGGACTCTCCCAGCCTTGGGAAGAGCAGCAGAGCTGTGCAGTGTGTTGACTCTACCAATGACACTTGATGAGTTCAGTGGAGAATCCATGAAAATGAAAAAACCTGAGTTTCCTGCCAACACAGGGGCTCCAGTCCAGTGAAATTTATGTTGGACCTTGGACCCTTCCAGCTGCACAGACCCGACAGGGGTGCTTGGAGGGAACCAGGGCCAGGCCACCAGTGTCCTGTGACACAGAACACTGGTCACTACTCAGAGTCCCGATGTCAATGCAGGCAAACTGAGCCAGCAGGTGACAAGGCTTCCAGTGAAATGATCTCCAGGTTAGACCAGAAAGATTCCAGGAAAGAAGTGGAAATGCAGATGTCAGGATCATCCCACGGGATTCTAGCTCAGACAAATGGGTTTTCATTGACACAAAAAGCATAATGTTTCTGACCATGGCAGGTGTCCTCCAAGCCAAGTGCTTGATGGAGAGCAAAGACTATGCCAAGGCAAAGTTCTTATTCCCAGGAGGTCAAACAGTGGAGGACAGTGATCCCCTTGCAGGGTCTTCCCCAGAGCGAGTCTTCCTGTTGGATTCTGGGGCACATCCAAGCTGGGACCACCTCAAATATTGTGGCAGTTCTGGATACCACAATATAAGAAAGATCTGAAGCCATTGGAGAGTGTCCAAAGGAGGCAACAGAGATGGGGAAGGGCCTTGATTTGAAGGCGTGTGAGGACACTGA
>NW_020898041.1:0-3407 GCF_003984885.1 Neopelma chrysocephalum
GCTGCTGCTCTGGAGCCAGGACACCCCTTTGTTTGCACTAACAGCAGATGAGCACAGGCAGTGCCAGAGGCACTTGGGAGGTGAAACGCTCCATGTACCCATCCCAGGGGCTGAGCCACAGCTCACTGGGTTCAGATGCCAACATGTGATCAGCACAGGTGGCCCTGCTCACAGCTGAGCAAATCCCACTTGGGCTGCAATGGGCAGTGGGACAGATCAGCAGCGCTTTCAGCAAAACTGCAGGAGTTTATCATAGATCCTGAGTTTCTTCTCCAGTGCCTGGTCCATAACCTCAGAGTTAATGCTATCTGACGAGATACAAGCTAACTTGGGTGTGCCATGCTGTTATTGCATGTCTGTCCTGCAGCCTGCAATGTCATGCAGAAATGCCTAAACCAAATGGATGTTGCTTATTGCTGTGCTTCTTAGCCTGCTCTGTAGCTGGGATCATAAAATCATTCAGAATAGCTGAGATTGCAAGGATGTCCAGAGGTCTTCTAGTCCAATACCCTACTCAAAGTAGGCCTAATTACTTCAGATTGCTCAGGGATTTTTGCAGTCACATCTTGCACACCTACAGATGGGGCCTCTCTGAACCTGTTCCTGACTTGGATCACCGTCATGGTAAAAATAATTTTCCTTATATCTAATCTGAATTTCCCACATTTCAGCTTGTGTCCACTCTTTCTCATCATATCAGATAGCTGTAGACATCAGTAAGATCTCCCTTTAGCCTCCTTTTATCAGATTGAATAAACCCATCTCTTTTAGCTTCTCCTTATACGCCATGTGGTCCCATCCCCTGACCTTCTTGGTTCCCCAAAGACTACAAAACAGTCTTTAGAAACCAAATTCTCACCTAAACTTATTTGTGACCATGTTATATTCTTGGCAGTATTACAGTGCTTTTGTTAGCTGTTCCTTAGACCAAAACACTCTCTGCTTCCACGGGAAAAAGTGCTCCTCATATATCCTTTTTACCTGACAGTTTTGGTTTTGACTATCCTACACAGACCAAGCTCTTTTTTGCTACTTCTCAGGTCAGTAGTTAGTTTCTAGATCACCTTTCTCCTTGCATCAGTTCCAGCCTGAGTAAGTCTCTTTTTTGTGTAGAAATGGCAAGTGTCACATCTAGTATTTCAAAGGGGCTCACATAGCAGCCTGAACGTTTCCTCAGCTGTACCAGAACTATTTCAAACTCCTGATCATATTAGGGTCATACTGCTGACTTACAATTTTGCTCTGTCTTCCTAAGACAGTGGGTGGTGGTCCATCTCCATTATATCATGTCTACAGAAGTGACATCATTATCCTCCCAGACACTCTGTATTGAGATTTGTTCCCATCTCCATAAATTTTCATGTCTCTGTGTATCACAGAGGAAAAAAAACACTGGTCACAACTCTTACACGTTCATCTCCTTGCCATAAGACTTCTACCACTTACAGTTAAGACAACACCAGCATAACTGAGCCAGGAACCATCAGTGGGTAGGGCTGCCCACACAAGTATCTCTGGCAGAACAAGGCAGGACTTACAGAGTATTTGTCGGTCCTTTAATGTCAGAGACAAAGCAAAACTAACTTTGTTGGCCTCTGGGTCAAAGAAAAGCTTGTGCCACAGTTTCAGTTTAATAATACAGACAAAGACTGGGCTTGTATCAAGAATCTACACTCTTTGGGGGCCCTTACATCACCTATTCTAACATGATGTCCCCAAAGAAGAAAGTCAGCTGCTCCTGTAGGTTCCCAAGCAATGCATTCTATAAGACTCTAATGTGTCTGCAATAATGTTTCCTGCAATAGACCTACAGGAAACCTACTGCTGGGAAAAAGGAATAATGAAAAATCTGAGTTATAGCTTATAATACAGCATCTAACTAAGCCCTCTTTCAGAAAGCTTGTGAGATGAAAGATCAGAGTTGAGCAGACTGCTCACTATTTACCACTGTCAGAAACTAGTTCAAACCCAACTACAAGTTCTGTTTTAACTCCAAAGCTGGTTCCTTGTGAAAGACCCAGAAAGCTTTGAGAAAGTCTGCACATATGCAAGCCTAAAATCTGACAAAGTCTCACAGAAAAGCTATGTGAGTGGGTGATGCTGAAGAGTACCTGAGGTAGAACAGCATTTCAGAAAAGGACAGAGGAAACTTAGACAGTCTCACAGCATCCTCACCTTGGCCACATCCACCAGCCCATTAGTGCAGCTGCTCGGCCAGGTTCTTACCCATTTGCCCTGATAGTCCTTATACAACTCTCTCAGCAGCATGGGAATGTCATTCCTTCCCAGCACATGGTGCCACTCAGCCATGGTGAGTATATAGAAATGGGTAACAGGGATCACATTTGATTTGTGATCCTCCTCTCTATTGTGATTTGTCTGTTATGTTAGTACTGTGATTCCATCACACTGCTGTATCACTCTGCTGAATCAAAATCACATGTAACATCAAACATCTTCAAATAAGGAAATTTGATATTAAATATTAAACACCCTCCACATGTGGAATATCTAAAAGCACCAAAGCTGGTCTCCGACATAATCTCACAGGAGATACTCACCTATGGCTCTGTCGTGGGAGGCTGATGAGAGTATGTTGCTTCCTATAGTAGAAAGAGAGGAAGTAGACTCTGGCATGACTTACCCTAAGTAATATTAGTTACTTAGGGACACTGCTGAATCTACATGGGAGGCAAATCCCTCTGGGAACTTATGTCAGCAGAGAAGAATGAGAAAGAACTAACAAGAACTTGATGAAAGTCAAGTTGGAAATTTACTTGCTTTTAGAATTCCAAATTCTGAAGACTGCCATGACAAACGCTGGTCACATTGTTTATTTTATCTGAGTTCATCTTCCAGAGACCATAAAGTAGCTGGGAAAAAGTCACAGCCCCTTTTTTATCTGCACTTGGATTGGTAAATCTAAATCATTTTGTCCTGCTCCCACTTCCTAATATACCACTTCGCTTGCACCAGGAGGGTAGACAGTTAAGTAAATTGTCCTAGCACACCTAGTTAGATAGTTATTTTTGTCTCTGAGAAAGAACATGCTCTTTCTAATTAGCCCCCAAAGAAGAACTTTCACAGTAACTCAAGATGAAATCATGGCCTGAGGTGAGAAGGTGTGAACAAGCTGCAGATTTGCAGGAGGATGGGGGGGCAGGCAGGAAGGAGTAGACAATGCAGATTTCTTTCTGGATCTCAATAAAAAAGGTCCTACAAAAACTGGCTTAATAAAACAGCCCAGTTGGATAAGACAGAGTCATTGTTTATGAATGGTATTCTCCAGTTTAGTGCTCCCACTACAACTATGTGCTCCCCCTGCCCTCCCCTGTGCTGCTCTGGGGAGGGGAATTGGAGGCACAATACTGGACAGCTCCCTCTGCCATGTCAGCTCAACTGGAAAG
>NW_020898041.1:3417-4330 GCF_003984885.1 Neopelma chrysocephalum
CTCTGAGCCTAGTTTGGTACCAGGGGTTGCCCTGACCCAGGTTCAGGACCTTGCTCTTGGCCTTGTTGAACTTCATGATGTTTGTACAGGCCCACCTGTCCAGCATGTCAAAGTCCCTCTGGATGGCCTCTCTTCCCTCCAGCATGTTGACTGCTATAAACCTAAATTCCAGCTTCACAATTGCATGAAAGTCAAGACAATGCAGTCAAGACAATTATTGGGCAATAACAAACAGATACTAATTGTCTGGGGTTTTTTAAAGTAGTGAATGAACTCAAGCTTTTCTCTTACGAAATAGAATAATCAGCTTTGTTTGCTGGATGTGTGAAATAATTGAAATATTTTACAACTTGGACTATTTTATCCAAAAGGAATGTCCTTAATAAGATGTGCTAATAATACTTTCTCTGTGCATATTCACTGTATTGTGCCTCTTACAGTGTTTTATTGTAAACAAATCACATTCTCTGAAAGGTGATAAACAAAAATTATATGAGAAGGCTTTCACAATTACAAAATTGGGAATATCTATTGAGTGCAGGGTTTGGAATCTTGGGAAGGATCTGTTTATCCTGTTAATACAACAAATGAAAAAAAATCCCAAACCAAAATCAAATACAAAACACAGAAAGCATTCCTCTGTAAATGCAATTGCCCAGTAGGCTTAAAGATCTGACTACAAAAAACAGAAAAGAAATAAAATTTCCTAACAGGTTTCTGAAGCAGCAGACAAAAAAAGAGTGTCAATTCAGTCAATACCTGAAGCAGAGCAATCCACTGTGCTCTAGGAGTGTTTCTTCCATGAGGCACTATTGTAATGTGTTCTCTGCCCTCACAGACAGTGCTGTATTCATCATAGTAAACAGCAGCCATGTCGACAGACGCCGAGATGGCCATCTTTGGGGAGGCGGCT
>NW_020898041.1:19330-76961 GCF_003984885.1 Neopelma chrysocephalum
TGTTCCATAAACTATATTATTCCCTCTGTTTCACATTTATGAAATTTAGAGAACGATGTAAACAGGGTTTTCTGTTACTTGCTATTCTCTGTAGTCTGAGGAAGACCGGAAGAATGTTCTCAGGCTGCAGGATCTGGTGGACAAGCTGCAAATGAAGGTGAAATCCTACAAGAGACAGGCTGAGGAGGCTGTAAGTATTGATGTGTGAAGTCAGTCTTTATCCAGGTGGATGTGGAATTCTGTGTTGGTGTTTTCCCCTCTATTTAAACCATGTTCAACATTGTGGGAGCAGGGCTCTGTGTCCTTTCATTTTCTTTATTTCATATTTCTGCCTAACAGAAAACAAATCACCTTCAAAAATTGTAATATATCATTTTATAGCAGTAAATAACTGGAACATGATTTAATGGAAATAACTGCAATTATATATAATCATTCAAAAATTCCATAGTGCACTAGCACTTCGTATTTAGAGCTAGGTTCTTGGTATGTCTTACTAACCATCTAAACATTTAGCATTTAATCTATTTCCTTGGATTCCTCCTAGAAGTATTAGAGAGAATTGCATACTAACTCATAGTCCTAGGGGTATTTTTCATCATTAAAAAGGAAAGTGCCACAGCATGTTAAGGGCAGTGTTACAGTAGGACTATCATTAAATGTTTTCAAGCCTATTTTATGTTTCTTCAAATCTCCAGGAGGAGCTCTCCAATGTCAACCTCTCCAAGTTCCGCAAGATCCAGCACGAGCTGGAGGAAGCCGAGGAACGGGCTGACATTGCAGAGTCACAGGTCAACAAGCTCCGAGTGAAGAGCCGGGAAATTGGCAAGAGGGCAGAAAGTGAAGAGTAAATGACGCCAGTGCTGTAAAGTGAGAGAGTTGCAAAAATGTGACATTCTATCACTTTTATTTTGTAATCACTGCTTAGTCCTTCATCAATATCTAGATAATTAATGCCTAGAAAATAAAAATTGTAGAGCTTTTCCCATTTAAATAATGAGAAGTTGTGTTGTATTTTAATCATTACCCCGAATTCTTATTTTTTATTCTTATTTCTTAATTCTTATTCTCATTCTATATTTACATTTTTCCTTACTTATTTAAACTTATTTATCCAATTAAAAATCTTGCTTCAGGTATTTTCAAAGTGTTTCAGCCACTGTTGAAGTGATCTAATCCGACATCCTGCTTTGTTCTCACCATAGAATTTCATCTAATACTTCCTAATGTGGCAAGTCATTATTTCTTTGCAAGAGAATATAATAATCCCTTATAACAGTTGCTTTAGGAATACAATAGATATTAACTCAATTGCTCTGTCCAAAGAATAAGAATTTATTGCATCTTCCATTAATCCAGCTAATCTTTGATCATTATTTCAAGTTAAGCTTTTTCAATCCTTCAAGCCACTTTGGAACATAGTTTAGAGTACATTTAAACTTAAAATGAGGTCTACTTTCATCTTTTGTTCATGAAAGTGATGTGCAAATCAACATTCCCAGGGCAGGTCACCAGCAACCTTATATAGTCAGTCATTCCTTGTCTATATTCTGTTCCCAAAACTCCCCTGAATCTTCTAACTTGGTCAGGCAAACACTTACCTCCTATGTAGTCTACAGGGTAATCCAGATAACTTTGCCCAGGCTGGCATCACTCAAAACATGTGTTTTCATTCTTTACAATATAAAGTAAAACATATGCAGGTATTCTTCCCAAAAATGTCAAGGCAGTGGAACAATTAAAAAAAAAGGTTTATTTCAGATGCAAGGACCCTTTCTTAACGATGCTGCACGCACTGGGCCCCCAGGGAAAAAAGGCAATGCCCAACCTTCTTTTTGTATCTTCTCTCTCTCCTCCCCCACACTCTCTGGCTTGACGATGCCTTGTACGTGTCTGCAAACATGTTATCTCCCTGCATACCAGGGAGATATCTTACAGCTTCTCCCTGTGACTTTCTCTGAAATACAGAAGGAAGGAAAAAAACCATCTAACCCATTTGAGAAGGCATTTTACAGTCTTCCTGAGCGAAATTGAGTTCTAGCTTTCCATCACAAATTCTTCAGAAATTGTACCTATCCCTACAACAAATGTCATTAAACATCAGAGAAATCCATGGTCACCTCTTAAAAGCAAGGAGAAATAGGTGTCACTTTCTCTGTCATAATCTAATATGTAGAGGACTTGTCCTTCCCCAGTCTGAAGATATTTGAACCAGTGAGACTTTCTCAAGATTTTTTCATATTCCACCTGGAAACAAGATGCTTGAAGAAACCAAATCAACTACTCCTGTTGAAGTTCCACAGCTATGCCTTCGGAAATAAAATCAGTTGTCTACAATGAAAAATGTCAAAATAGTCTCTGTAGAATAACAAAGAAAATGCTAATCTGGCAAAGGATGACTGCATTACTGAAGGGGTGGCAATTCACTGCTGTGACATGGGCCTGTCCCTCTCTTTGTTTGATTAGTTGATAAACCTGATGACTTGTCAGAGTTCACAAGCACCAAGAATATTCAATTATCTTCCTTTTGAGTTGGGCCATACCCTAAAACTTTTTTCTACATCTCTTCCTTTCATACCTTAGTGTTAACTGGACAATGAGGCTATGGTGCTCTCTGCTGTGTCCAAAGACACAGAAGCTGAAGTCCAGAGCTGAAGGCTATGATAAACAACACAACTTTCCTCACAGTAGACTTCTGTTTGTAGTTTCTTCATTTGGCTTTTTCTAAGAGAAGTGATCTAGCCCACAACACATCTGCATTTGCCATTGAGGCACCACTGTCTCAGACCAACCTTACAGCCATTGCACTTCTCAGTGAACACAAGCTGGACCAAAGAGTATTGCAGATCTCAGAACTGACCACCATTCCAAATAATTTGTCAGTCATTCATCACCCTCCTGTTTCCTATTAAAAAAAAAAATTATTAAGCTTTCTAAGCATGGAGTGGTGAGTAACAGAGAGAATTATGACTAATGTTCAATTGACAGTCACTTCTGATTATGTATTAGTTTATATAACTTCTAGTTGTTTTCCGCAGTTCTGATTCTTAGTTTGACACATGAAAGAGAGCATTCAGTGACTGAGAGCTATTCAGTAATTTTTCCCATTTAGTTTCTACTTAATGAGTATTATTCAAACTATGGAAAGATGGAAATACTAAATTCCTCATAGGCTTTCCAAGGTTTTAAGATAGATGTGTGAATTACTAGAATCACAGAATGGTTTGGGTTGGAAGGGACCTTAAAGCTCATCTCGTTCCACCCCCTGCCATGGACAAGGACACCTTCCACCAGCCCAGGTTGCTCCAAGCCCCGTCCAACCTGGCCTTGGACACTTCCAGGGATGGGGCATCCACAGCTTTTCTGGGCAACCTGTGCCAGGGCCTCTCCACCCGTCCCAGGGAAGTGGAAGGCTTAGACAAAGTTTTTTAGAGAAGCCCTCTTGTTGAGCTATGAGGTGCAGAAAGGACCCCTTTGCTTTCCAAACTCCTTCTCAGAGAGGAGCCTCAGTGTGTCTGGATCCAATCTCAGCCTCAGATTTTGTCCACAGTTTAAATTTAAGGAATTTTAGAGTCATGATTAAACCACTTTTGTCCCACAGGTCTTAATGATGGCAAATCAGATATATTTATATAAAATTAATTATTTATTATGACAAATGAACAGATAAAATATCTTAATCAGAATTATTTACTACACAGTATAAAAGCAAAAAACTACTAGTAGAGTATAGTATAGCATAAAGTGATATAGTGCACTGTACCAAAGCAATTGTATTAAAGCAATTCTATCAAAGCTGGCAAAAAGAAATAATCAGTAAGTAGAGATTGATGTAACTCACCACACAACAATTGTGGGCAGATCTCTCTCTTTCACTTAACCATGAATAGATATCTCCGCTTCACAGGAGAAGCTCCACACACTCAAAAAAAGTATATGGAAGAATCTGCCATATGAAAGTTGGACTGGGCTTTTTTAGTTATAAAGTGATTGACTGCCAGTCACATATTCCCAGGCCAGCCAGCAGCTTATCTGTCAAATCTTGCTTCAAAAAGCAGGGGTTGTTTGCAGTCTGGTGAACCAGGCTGGTTTTAACACAATTCAACACTAAAAGCAGTAACTCATCACAGACACTGTATTTTAGGCCCAAGACAGATAAGACCTATCAAGGCAGAGCATCCTGGTACACCACCCTCACAGGGTAGAATTTCTTCCCAGTATCCAATCTAAACTTACACTCTTTCTGTTGGAAGCCATTCTCCCTTGTTCTCTCACTCCTGGCCCTTGTCCAAAGTCCCTCTCCAGCTCTCTTGGAGCCTTTTTAGGCACTGAAAGGGGTTCTGAGGTCTCCCTGGAGACTTCACTTCCCCAGGCTGAACACTCCCAGCTCTCCCAGCCTGGCTCCAGAGCAGAGGGGCTCTAGTTCTCTAAACATCTTTGTGGCCTCCTCAAGACTCACTCCAGCAGCTCCACGTCCTTCCTGTGCTGGGCCCCCAGGGCTGGAGGCAGCTCTGCAGGGGGATCTCACCTGAGGGGGCAGAGAGGCAGAATCCCCCCCTCTCCCGCTGCCCACGCTGGGGGATCAGTCCAGCACACAGGGGGGTTTCCAGCCTCACCCACCAGCACCCACAAGTTTTTCTCCCCAGGGCTGCTCTTGATTCATTCCCTGCCCAGCCGGTACATGTGCCCAGGATCACATACTGATGTATTTAATGAAGGCAATTCATGCATACATACACATACACACACTCATCATTTCCAAAACTATTTTTCTGAGCACCAATCCAGTAACATGAAAATGTAGGGTTCTGTTTCATTACTGATATATAATCAAGGTCAAAAGTAGTCACTCTTCTTAGCTTTTGATTTCAAGGCTTTGATAAGGACTTTACAGCTGTACAGGACAGCTTGCCCTTAAGGAGTCCTCTAGTTAAGCATCACAATATCTCCAAACATGTTCCCAGAGTCACATGTCAGACACCTGAGAAAGGACATTCGTGGGATTGATTGTCACCTGTGAAAAGGATTGCTATCGAGTTCCTTTGGAGAAAGAAAAAGATGACAAATCAGCATGCAGCTTTTGTACCATGCAGATAAGTCCTGGTTTAATGCATCCCATGGAAAGAAAAGCAGTAGGAGCCTCTTTGCTCAGAAACCCTCTAATCTGCCAAGGAACCGTTCAAGCATTTGGGGTTCTTTTCATGATGGTTTTTTCCTGCCTGAGTCAAGCAGATAATTTTTTTCACCACACCTCCACCCCAGCCTGCCTCTGCCCCTGTGCACCACAGGCAGACTGACAGGGGCTGTTGGCCAAGACTCCCTGAAGAGAACACTGCAGGACAAGGCAGTACCTCACTGCAGGTAAGTCTCTGGTCTGGGCAAACATTTCCAACAACAAACATTAAATAGCTAAAACCATTGCCCCACAACCATCATGCCTCAGCTGAGTCTGAAGGAAAGCAAAAGCAGTGAGTGGAAAAGGTTCAGTTCTACACATGCTTTTACAGAAAAAAGAAAATAAGGTTTCAATCTGCTTCAGCCATGACATTTTCTTTGCCTGGCTGACTTTAGCTGAACCTCTGCAGACATGAGGCTGCAGCTAGGGTTCATCCCCACTGGTATGATGGGCTGCAGAGACTGGGATTGACTGAGGAGCTGATCCCACCCCTGGAATAGATTACACCATAGCATCACAGAATCATTTAAGTTGGAAAAGACCTCTAAGATAATTGAGTCCAACCATTAACCTAACACTGCCAGGTCCACCACCATGATGTACCTAAGTGCCACACCTACATGTTTTTTTAACACTTCTGGGATGGTGAGTCCACCACTTCCCTGGGTAGCCCATTCCAATGCCTTCTAATGACCGCTCTTTCAGGGAAAAAATATTCCCTAATATCCAGTCTGAACCTCCTCTTGCACAACTTGAAGCTGCTTACTCTTGTCACTTGTTTCCTGGAAGCAGAGCCCAACTCTCACCTGGCTCCCCCCTCCTGTCAGGGAGCTGGAGAGAGTGAGAAGGTCCCTCCTGAGCCTCCTTTTCTCCAGGCAGAGCCCCCTCAGCTCCTTCAGGTGCTTCTTATCAGACTTGTGCTCCAGACTGAAACGGAGCTAGGGCCTGAAGAGTTAACTCTGAATACTGATCCGAGGAATCTCCTGTTCAGAAGAATGCAATGCTTAGCTAGAATGTACTGCTTAGCTAGAGATAAAAACCAGAGCTTAAGGATTAGATGGTACCGTACACTAAAAGAATGCTCACACACCTACATAAATAAAGATAAGGGGCGAAATAGGGGCTGGAGTCCAAAAGTTTTGCAAAATTCACCATAAAGTCAGCAAAAAAACAAGAAAGTTGAAAAATTCAGCCGAGGAAGAAGAGTAAAATGCGACCCCGTGAGGCTGAAGAAACAGGAACGACCACCAAACATCACCCAAAAAGACAACTCCACCCCAGACTCCGCCTATTATGAATATTATAACTAGATGTTGCAATTATATGAATATGCATGTGAAAATTTTGTAATCACTTGTAGAAATTGTATGTAATCCTGTCCTTTCACTGAAAAGGCAGAGCAGTTTGTCCAGCGCGAGCTGGCTGCTCTCCAACGTTGCCTTGAATAAATACCTCGCTGCTTAAAGACTAAAACTTTGTCTCTGAGCAGTTTCTCTGCACCTTTTGGGGCAAAATTCGCCATCAAGACCCTTCCCCAGCAACTTCTTATAGCAGGACAGTCAGAGCAATGAATCCCAAAACATCATGAAAGATCTATACGTGCCTCCTAAGGTCTCTCTTCCACCTCCATGCCATGTTGTCCCCCAGAGGAATCCCAGCGAGCTTGGGGGCAACATCTGGGTGATCTATGTCAGTTATGTGATAACAACTTGTCTGCACACCCACGAAGCAACACTGAAAGACCATGGTAAGAGGAGGAGCCCAAATAATACCCTGCCCAGCTGCTCCCAGGCCCATCACAGGAGCCCATCAGCCCATCAAAGGCACTTCTGTAGTCCAGGGGAGCACAGGGTACAGTGGGGACTCCCAAGGAACAAGCACCCTGGCCAGGTCCCCAGGGCTGTCCTGACGTAACACAAGGTGTGAAACCCACTCCCATGAGCCACAGGGAGCAGCTCTCCTTTCTGAATGAGGAGGGCTGCTGCCGAGGGGTGCAGGGGAAGAGACATTGGGAGCACACAGAGACAGTTATGGGACATTTTAGGGATAAACCAAAGGTTTGAAGAGGAGGAGGGTAGGTCATTTGGGCAGGAACAAATGTACAAAACTAGAGGGGTAAGGAGATAAAAAGGGCTGATGATGTGTAAGTAGAGGCTGGTCAGCACGCCTTTGTGACCATGCCCTGTGCCTGATCATTGCAGTCTGTCCTGCACTTATTTATATATGTATATATTTCTTTTTATACAGATAGATGTATTTATGTATGTAAATGCCTGTACAGGGCACGTACATTTGCTCTGCGTGTGTTTGTGCCTCCTGAGAGCACATTTTGAACCTTGGTACAGGGAACATGGACCGGGGGGCATGGATCTGGAAGCATGGAGTTCCTGAAGCCTAACCTCTCTCAGACTGTTGGATCCAGCATGATGTATTTTCCTCTAACATCTGGCACAGCTGGCAAGAGACAGCTGGGCTCTGAGTGTTTCCAAAACAGCAGATCCAGTATTCCCAATATAGGGAGGCAATAGATCCTTTTTCAAATGTGTTCTATCTGTCAGAATTATCTGCCAAACCTTTGGAATATTGTGAGGGAAAATCCTGGATTAACCAGGGTGATGGACTGAGAAATACATGCACAATATTTTGTATGTGAAGACTGGTGTGGGAATTGGCTTTGCAATGAGTTCGTTTCTTTTGAAAAATTGTTGGGCCACCACAGACCAAGTCCTAAGTACCTTGACTACAAAGCAGGTAGAGAGCTGAGAGCGAGGCCAGGTTCTCTGCAAACCCTGTGTTGGAAGCTGAGTTACAGAGGTACTAACAATTGCTGATGAGTGTCCTCAACTTATAGAAAAGTTTCTAATTTCACAAAGTTTATAAATAGAGTAATAGGGCTTCAGTTCACATAGGGATACTATAGGAGGGACAAAAGGTGCAAATTTCATTATTACCTTCCTTATAAAGGATTTTGTGGGTTTTGCCTTTTTCTGACCTCCCTTGTCTCTACACCCTACCTTTTAAATTCGTTCTTTACAATTAAACTTGTAGCTGTAAGTACTGCAAATGTGGGGATAGTGCCTGTGAGCACTGTCAACAACGTGCAGAGTGCAGCTTTGCAATTGCCCCACAGGGTGTACACACATGCTTTGGGAAGACATCCGCAGGACCCGAGGGCATGGAGTTGCAGCAATTGTGTCACTCTCAGGCTGAGAGTGATGTTACATTTTGCATGAGAATGTTATATCTTTCTCCAAAATCCTGAGTTTGCAGAATTGCTGTTAGAAGAGTATCCAAGAGTTCCTTCAAAATACTTCAGCTGGGAAGACCAGGAAGGGATCTAAAAAGAGTTGGTGCAGGCTCTTCCCCATTAAATGTAGAAGGAAAGGACATTATGGAGTTTTCTGTTTGTTTTGAAATCTAAAAAAGTATAGCACATTTCACAAATGCCACTCTTTCTGATACCCATCCTCCCAGATATTTTCATAGCAAGGAGAGCAGCAGTCCCAGAGGGAGCGGGATTCAGCCTGGCTCCACAGAGATGCCTTGGAGAGCAGCTTTGGACTGGATGGCTGTCCAGGTAGTGCCAAGTGGCCATGAGAACGGCAGGGCCTTGGTCTCAGCCCCGTGACCTGAGCAGCTGTGCACTGACAGCTGTCACACTGCAGGGAGAGGTGAGGCAGGTGTGGGTGGTGGGAGAGCAACAGGGAGAAGCAATCCTGCTGTGTCAGAAGGTCATTGCCTTTACTGCCTACTTTGAAACAGCTCAAGCAAAGCACAACATTGATGTCCCAGATGTAGAATATATTTTACAAAAAACAGAGGAGTCTTTAACACCAGTCAAGGTCCTTCTGACCCCCTGGTAATCCTTACTCAGTACACAACGATATCTGTTTTCATAACTGGCTTGCAGGTCCTACGGAGAATGACAGCAGCAAGGGTATAGGGGACAGTACCTGGGAGGCCTGTGAGGTTAATTAAGGAGAGTGAGGACACCAAGCCCGTTGAGGGCAGTACAGGAGGGCTGTGCTGGGCCCTAATGCAATATATGTATAAATAGAGCTGCTGGACCAAGCTTCCTCCATAGCTGCTCATGGGATTTGCTTCAGATGAAGCCACTTTGGACACTCAGACGATCTCCAGGGACACTGTCTGCAGCAGGATTATCAGCCTGTCCTTCTCCAGGATCACTGCTCAAAACTGTCTTATATAACAACACAGACACAAACTTAACTTCTTTAAGAAAGGTGATATACCTTCTCATATGGCTTATATTCATTAAGGCAGCACCAGCTGGTTTTCCCACCTACCAACATATTTGGATTCTCTACAAGGTTTGTGGAATACAACTCGCCTTTACAAATGCTATTTTTCTCAGTATGTTATATTTATCCTTAATCTTCGTTTGCGAAGCCTAGCCATGATATTTATCACTGTGTTTCAAATTCTACTCATTATTAGCTTCTACTCTTTTTCCAGTTTTACTGGGTCCAGGTTTACTGGGCCACAATTCTCTAAAACACTTTTTAAAAATTAGCATTCTACTAGACAAATTCCAGATCTCCAAAAGCAAGGCAGCTTCAGTAAAAGCTCACGCACCACAGTCAATAGTTCAGATGTTACATTCCCATGCATTTTTGGAAATCTTGCATAAATGCCCTCTAATCTTGGCCACTTTTAACTATTCATGTTGTCTATTTGGCAACAGGCAGAATGTACAATCCTCATCATTCAAGTACCTGAAAAATTCTGGCATGGAAGTCAAGCCATTTTTATCTCAACACTGGTTGGGTTTTTTTCTGCTGCTACTACGAAACATCCCAAATATGAAATATAATTTGCTCTTATACAAGGAGACAGTACAGGTATGGGACCAGCTGTAAGTGGGAGCAAACAACCTGTATTATTTCATTTGCTCCTGCCTCTACTTCTGCTTTTGCTGCCAGAATGGCCTGGAGAAAAAAAAAAGTGTTTTCTTGACTTCACTGTGGCAACGTACAAAGGATGGCCTGGTAATGAATTGTTTTCTAGTTTGGTTGCCTCAGAAAGGGCATAAGGAAGTAGAAGGTCTGTCATTTAAGGGGAAATAGCCCCACAGTTCACAGGGTAATAAACAGTTCTTGTCAGGAACTTGCATAGAATATAGATTGCTGCCAACTTTGCAACTGCTGAAACAACCTGAAGATATGATCATATCCCTGCTTTTGCTGGGAAAAAAAAAAAGATAGAAAAATTAATTTAGGTCAGAGATCTCCTTTCTCCCCAGATAGACAGTATATATCATTTTGCAGTAGTAGTTGAAAGGCATCTTCAACGTCCATGTTACAGTATTACAAGAGCAGCTTTCCTAGGCTGGGGCTAGGTGACAGCTGTGAAAAAACCTTGCAAATATATTTTTAGAAAGGAATGCCTCAAAGATTATCATTAATTCTATTTGGCCTTGGTGCAGTGTCAAACTCATGTTCAGTGATGCAGAAAATCAGCATGCCATACCAGACATTTTTGACAAGTTGTCTTAGTTTAACAAGATTACAACTTAGAAATTAAGAAACTTCAGGTGGAAGTGTGGAAAAGGAAAAGAACAGCTTTTTATTAATAAAATCTGAATAAACAACAAATAGCGCAATCAAAAACTTTCAGAAGAAACAAAGCAAAGTCCCAATTCCCCGGGGGGGGAGGGGGGAGAAACCCGCGGTAAGCCGAGGGGGGGGAACTGAAGGCAAAATGTCCCGGGAGCTCAAGAGCTGCTCACAGCCACGTGTGCCCGCAGCTGCCGATGGCTTCGCAGCCAGCGATGGAGTCCTTTGTCCCACAGGCAGTCCCGAGGGCAGAACACCTCGCTCTGAGATGGGTCGCTCTCTGTCTCTTAGTCATCCTCCGCGAGGTGTCCCGTGGGACAAAAAAAACTTCCTCTCAGGAAAAGAAAAGGAGGCGGCCGAAACCTGGCTCCCCGCTCTGCCCGGTCGGCGGCCAAAAATCTCCCAGTGAAGGACTCCCCGGCCGTGCCCCGGCAGCGTCCAGGGAACCTCCCCCTTCCCCGCTCCCGCGCAGATGCGGCTTCGCCCTGTTCCATCCCCCCCCGGCTCCCCCATTCCTGAAGAAACAGATTGGGGGGGGGGGAACGGGACTCCAGGGAAAAATTCCAACAACTCTTCTCAAACCTGTGACACAAGTTTAAGTTATCTTTCTGTTCCTTTTATATAAACTATCTTTGTACTGTCATTAGGAAAGAGTATCATGGTCAGGCTCAAAATATGATTTTTTAAATACATATTTTCAAAGCTCAAAACATTTGTTTCTATTAAATTCAGGAAACCTTGCTGAGCTCAAAAATGTGTTTGAAGATGCATCTCTCCATGTATATGCAGGTTTTCTGGCAACACTGATCATTTGAGCTTAAAAATCACAGTCTAACCTGAGAAGAGCAATGGAGGAATTCTTTCTCTTTTGCTCATGGAACAGGAGACTGAAGACCAAAAAGCTTTCAATAAAACAGGACATTACCCAATTAATCTGTGGGGTTACCATGGCAATAAATCACAGTGGGTCACATCACAGTTTTGCATCTTGTGAATGAACCAGTCCCCTACAACTTTGCAAACACATAATTTAAAGCACATGGAACAGGCTTTATCCCATAATGAACATTAATAATGTGTATGATAGAGTATCTTTGTGGGTTTCAGAGAAAGTGAAGGATATGGTCCAAACTTACAGAATTACTAATGCAGATTAATGATTTTGAAGGTCAGGCAACTTTGCATCACAGAGAATGTAAGAGAAGACTCCTACATGAAGGCTAAAGCCACAACAAAAATTGCATTTTCAGAAGCTTTGTAAATTGATGGGGGACAACAAGAAGATAGTTTCCCCTCTTCCCCTTTCATTCTTCCTGGTGTACTGCAATCAAAGCAACACAATGTTAAGATGGAGTGACAAAAGGTCTGAAAGGTGATGCTATCAGGAACAAATATGTATCTGCCTAAAGGCCCAGGGAAAGGGTCATGGGTATGAAACATGGGAATAGGTACACTAGTTTAGACCTAGATGTCCATCTGTCCCCAAAGTGTCAGACAGTTGCAGACACAGAAGCTTATCAGTTAGTGGTTCAGGGACTTGGTATGGCAGGCTGGCTTCCCTGGCCACTCGTACCAGAAAAATCATCTCTTCATGAGCATCCCATGGAAAAGATCCTGGGTAACAGCCATGGGATCAAAGCTATTTAGTGCTATGTGGTGTGCATCCTGCACTAACTGCAAGGAACTGAAGATTCGTGCCAGACACATAGGATAGAGAAAACAAACACTCTTCTATCCACAAAGAGTAAAGAATTCCTAAGATAATCAAATGCACAAATTTGTGAGGTTATGCTGGACATGCTATCTAATCTTTCAGCTCCTAAACAGGCTGAGATTTATGTATCATATATTGTTTGACAAAGACAGAATTATGAGAACTTGTGAAGATGTTTGTGATTGGCCAACCTTTGCAAATAGCAGAATTTACAGAAACCCTGCAGATGAATCAGCTGGTACAACACATGTTTAGAGACTGCCACAATAAATGTTGCCCTTTCCTTGACAGAGAAATTGCTGTAAAAAAATCCATACTCATGCTTTTGATAAATTCACATCTACATACCATATGAAGTTCAACAAAGGAAAGTGCTGAATCCTGCCCCTGGTATGGGGCAACCCTGGATGTACAGACAGACTGGAAAGCAGTGCCAGGAAAGGGCCCCGAGGGTCCTGGTCAGTGGCCAGTTGGCCCTGAGTCAGCAGTGCCCTGGCAGCCAGGGGGGCCAAACCTGTCCTGGGGGCATCAGGCCCAGCATCTCCAGCTGGGCCAGGGAGGGGATTGTCCTGCTCTGCTCTGCCCTGGGGCGGCCTCACCTCAACATTGGGGCAGTTTGGGGGGACACAATGGAAGGAAGAGATTGAGCCATTAGAGAGTGTCCAAAGGAGGCAACGAGGATGGGGAAGGGCCTTGATTTGAAGGTGTGTGAGGACACTGAGGGCACTTGGTGTGTTCAGCTGGAGAAGAGGAGACTGAGGGGAGACCTCACTGCAGTTCCACCTTCCTGGGCAGGGGCAGAGGAGGGGCAGGGACTGAGCTCTGCTCTGGGGGGACCAGGGACAGCAGCCAGGGAATGGCTGGAGCTGTGTCAGGGCAGGCTCAGGTTGGATCTCAGCCAAAGGTTCTTCCCCCAGAGGCTGGTTGGGCACTGCCCAGGCTCCCCAGGGCAGTGGGCACAGCCCCAAGGCTGCCAGAGCTCCAGGAGGGTTTGGCTGATCCTCTGGGGCACAGGGTGTGACTCTTGGGGATGGTCCTGGGCAGGACTAAGGGTTGGACTGGATGATCCTTGTGGGTCCCTTCCAACTCAGCATATTTTGTGATTCTATGATACATATATATGAAGTAAGTAGTATCAACAATACATTAAACAAGATAGACAATAGACCAGTCACGTCAATATCTTATCTATATCTGCATATCCACTACTTCTAGAACTTACCTTGTGTGTTTACTTGAATTGACTTAAAACGTGCTTTCCACAATCTTCCTGATACTAATGTTTTCCAAGTCTTTACATGCAGCAGGTTTGGTTGATTGTTTTTTCATCTTAAACTTTGTAGGTTCAGCTTATCTAACTAGAAGTGAAAATTTTTACTTGACCACAAGAGAAGTCTTTTATATTTTGTTTACCCAAAGGAGACATTATTCCCCCACTCATACAATGGGAAACAAGGTAGACATTGAGATCCCTGAGCCATTTAGCTCCTCAGTGCCTTACTGGGATGCCCCCAAAAGTTAGCAAGCTCAAGGGCACACATACAGCCTTTCCCTGTCTTTGGAGTTGTTCTTACAAGATGTTCTTACAAGGCCACTGGATGATTACCAAGAGGGGAAACTTCTTTGGGAGCAACACTGATGCCCACTTATATCCAGGAACTTGGGAGCCGTCTTAAAAGACAACTGTATGCTCTGGACAACAAAAAGAAGCAGCAAATGTGGATCTGTCTTATCTAGAAAATAATTTTCCTCCTGAGATTGCTCCTGAGTTTGTTCATTGCTCTGTAATATACTGTGTAAGGAGAGTACCCCAAAACATGACTTCCCACATTCTCTCAGCATCACCAGATTTGAATTTCATCAGGACGTGAATGACTAACCCTGGGTCAGAAGAGATACTGAGAAGTGCTGGAAAACCCTGCTTATGCTCTGCAAACCAGTTACACAGTCCCTCACAAGGAGAGTCCCAAGAACAAGGAGGCTGCTGATTTCTGGGGCCACAGTGGAGTGTACAGCCCAGGCTATTCTGTTGCTGAACTTGGCAGTGCTCTTTGCCTGCCACAGCAGCCCACAGTGCCTCCAGATCCCAACTCAATGTCCTGTGGCCATTTTGGACAAATGTCTTCCTATTGGTATATTCTCTTTCCTTGCAGGATTCTTCTGGTTTTCTTGCTCCAGTTTTCAGACAAGACTGTACCTAAGACAAAGACAGAAGATACAATGTGCCCTGAAGATGTCATGGACCTGTCCCTACCATTCTAGTTTGGTGGAAGCACTTACGTTTTATTTTCTGTATTCTAGAAGCATAATAAATAGTGTGCAGAGGTATAGGACTGCTTTACAGACAGTAAAGTAGTCCTGTGAGAGAGAGTGCCAGACATCACTTTTGAAGAAAAGGGAATGAATTTTTGTCAAAACAACAAAAAGAAGAGGTTCTATTTAAAGATTCTTTGTGTGTGCTGGCAGCAATCACAACTCTGGGACTGCCATCACCTATAAGGGTAGTTCCTTTTGGCTGGGGGAGAAATGCACAATCTGTGGCTTGATAGTATCCCTGAAACTCATCATCTGCACCCCCTCCAGTCTCTTGCTTCTCATGACCCCAGGTCCTCTCCCAAAAACTTGTGACTTCTGAGACATGCTGGAGGATTGTCCTTATTGCTTCTCCTTCATTCCCCCATTCCTTTGGGGAAGCCATTCTCACTGACTGTTGCAGTCAGATGCCCTGTGTAGGTGCCATCCATTATGCCTTCTGGTACAACTTTCACCTGCTTTGAACTGTCATCCTGCTTTCATTTGCCATTGCACAGTTCTTACATAAAAGAGACACTGAATATGACTATGGCATTCAGGATTTTTCAGATTTTTCAGATATATTACTTTCTCCACTGAATCTTTTTCAAACTGGAAAATCAAAGTGTACTTAGTCATTCCTCAGGTGGAGCTTATTCCATACCAGTCATTTCCTTCTGCATGCCTCTTCTGAAGTAACTTGTTTCACAGCCTGGCAAGCAGACACTAAATTGCAGAAGCTTAACTGATAACAATTTTCAGTAAATCTTGAAATATTGGGAAAACCCCAGAGGGCAGCTAGCAATTTAAAATTCTATAAATAATATACATATTTGCAACACTTATAACAGCGTTGTAAATAATAGACTAATCATATTGATATTGATTTGAGACAAACACTGGAATACTTGATATGACAAACTAAATCCAGTAATTTGCACTGTCTTTAAGGTAGCTTAAACTGTGTTGATATTTATGTGCTTATATCATCATGGCCGGGCTTCGTGAACGAAGATTTGGGAAGGGCTCTGCCCACATTTGCTACAAGCACGCTGGTGGCTAAAGAGGCCAATATGAGACAGGTCCGGTTGCAAAAGGCACAGCAGAAAGACTCCTTGGATGGTATCGACAGGACACGATTCTTTCTGCGTTGTCTTTTCTCTTCGATGGTGATCCTGTGTGCGTTCTCAAAGGAAGCAGCAGCGTTACAGACAGTGTGTCTCCAGAGCTCCCGATTGGAGACCAGAGTAGACCAGCGATGAAGATCAATGTGGCCAAGACTGAGATGTTGCTTCAGGGAGCCTCTTCGGGGCTCCTCTCTTGCGGCAGCCGGTGGCAAGTTCACCATAAAGCAGGATCTTAGGGAGGCGGTGGTTGGTCCTTCATCCTGGAGACGTGCCCTGCCCATCGCAGCTGTGTTCTCAGCAACATGGCCTCAATGCTCGTAACTGCTGCCTGTTCTAGAACAGATGTGTTAGTCACATAATCTGACCAGTGGATGTTTAGGATTGTAGGCCCATACTAAGACCTTAAACCATCTTGTCCGGGAGTTGCTTTACGTTGACGACGACGCCCTCGTCGCTCACACAGAAGCAGCTCTGCAGCGTTTAACATCCTGCTTTGCTGAGGCTGCTGAGCTCTTTGGCCTGGAAGTCAGCTTCAAGAAAACAGAAGTTTTCTATCAGCCTGCACCTCAGGAAGTCTTCCATCATCCCCATATCACCATTGGCAAACCAGAGCTCAAATCAGTCCAGCAGTTTAATTACCTGGGTAGCCTCATCTCCTCAGATGGTAAGATTGATGGGGAGATAGACAACAGGTTAGCGAAGGCATAGAGTGCCTTCGGAAAACTCCATGAAAAAGTATGGCGAAATAAACACCTGAAGAAAATTACGAAGACCGGTGTTTACAGAGTCATTGTGCTGTCCACTCTTTTATATGGGTCCGAATCATGGGTCATTTACCACCACCACCTGAGTTTATATATTTTATTGTTAAAAGCATTAATAATAATAGCACATAGATCTGCTACTGATTTTCATTTGTATGTATTTTGGTAAGTTGGAACATCACAAGACTAGATCAGCACACACTACACAGATTCAAATTTGCTGAATTGACAAGTGTCAAAATGACTCTGAATGTATAGGGTCACCAGTCCCTTTGGAAAGAATTGGTTCTTCATTATATACTGTTTTACTGGTTTTTTTACCCAGGAGAAAATGCAAAATCACTTTAATTACAAAAGAATCAGATATAAAAGACCAGATAGTCTCTGACAAAGAGTAATCATGGTTCCAGTATACTTATGTTTAAGCTAAAGAGCACAAAATTAAAATGCAAATGTAAGTGCATGTAGCAAATAATGAAGAACACAGTCTGTAATACAGATGTGGGGTACCAAAACCAGGTCTTGAGACTGTTAAAAAGTAAAAAGTGCGTTTAATTTTGGTGCTGCAACCGGCACAGCTAATGTGAATGTTTGATACCCAGTAATTGGTAAGAAAAATACAATAACAATATTTTCTCCACATCCGAGTGTGTCATTGTCATTTCAGACAGGGTCTGTGCTCACACTTCAGGTCAGACTGTGAGAGACTGAAAACAACTCTGTTTCAAAAGGAAAAAGTAATAAAAGCATGGAAAAACACACTAAAAAAGACTCAAGAAGCAAGAGAAAAGGTCTAAATAGGATGCATTTCAACATTCCAGGAATCCATTTTCTATAGCAGAATTCAATATAGATGCTTTTGCTTCCTATACAGTGTAGCTAAATCATAGGCACTGTGACCATTTCCAAAACAAACTGCCAACAAGAACTGTGTAAATGCACCAAGGACATTCCCCAGACCCAGCCAACACAAAGCAATAACAACAATGCATCTGACATTCCATTCTCTTTCTGGAGAGGGACCTGGGTCATTCCAGAAAGAGGTGGTTAGATTTCATGGCCTCTAAAGTTTAAACAATTTTCTGACAAATGTTTCCTCTGCCTTTAAAATAAAGAAAAGAAGAGGTAATGATGACAAATCTACTTTCCAACTTCATCTCCTGTACAAAATAATCTAATGGTAAGAGTATTTTCCCAAGCTGTGAGTGACCTGAAATCAACTCTTAATGTTGCTTGAGGAATGCAGATCCCAAGCACTCATTCCCGTAGCCATAGGGCTCTCATCCTCTGCATGGGCCCAGGTGGGAACAGCTAAACATTCTCAACGTTCCTGTTGAAGTTCTAATCTCCAAGAAAAAAAAAACGTAGTCTCCAGGAGTGCTTAGGACACAGGATGACTTGGCAACCTACTGTTCAGCTCTACATCCTAAACCTTACTGAAAGGCCTCTATGTATATTTTATAGCAAGCATCTGCGGATTAAATATCGGAAATGGACCTCCCTGGTGGTGATCCTACAGAGCCATGGTTATCTCTGGCTTTCTCATATTTGTTCTAACTCAGAACACTATGAAATCTTTTTCTTCATATCAAAGCAGCTTCAAGAGAAAGGGAGGAGAGATTCATTCTTTGCTTTCCTAAATGTAACTATCTTTTACTTAAAGTTGCAGGCTAAATTAATAATAATAAACATGAAATTATGTCCATGAGAAAAAATTAATCCCACACAGATTTTACACACAGAAATAGGGTCTAAGTTGACTATCACTGTTTAGAAGAAATCACACAGATAAATTGCTCTTCCTCTCAAAATATTAAGCCAAGTACTGCTTGTCTGGGGAGATTCCTCCATTCCTGACAATGGAATTTCCTCCTCTACACTTATGACTTGTCAGGCAGCACATCCTGTCTCAAAAGCCATCACCATGTCTAAGAAGTGCATTTCTGTGACTGAAGTCTCCACCTGAACACTCTAACCCAGGAAGCTGCTACACAGCTGGGCTCCAGTAAATGCTTGTCAAAAACATAAGTCTCCCACACATGCTCCCAAAACCATTGCACCTCTGTGATGGGGGATGCTAAGTGACATTAGAACACATAGTCACGTCCTCCAGCCACTCCAGCCCAGTAAACCTGCCTGGCCACTGGTGCCCATGGACCCAGTGATTCTGCTCAGGTTGAGGGACACAGCTGTCACTTCAGTGGGTTCAACCAGTAGCAAAGCTGAGCAAGTGCCCCAGAGACACGCACAGACTTAGAGACACACAAACAGGACACTGACACAAGCGGCCAAAGAGACTGTCACAGCCAGATGCTGCCAACAGCACCCACATCACACAAGCACAGATACATTCCCTCCTCCTCAGGGACTGGCAGACACAGGAGTCACCAGCAGTCACACAGACCTACTCACCAGGTTCCCAAGCACATGCACATTTGCAGCTCCTTTGGGTCCAGCACAGCACCTCTGTCCTGGCTCAGACCTCAGCCCTCTAACCCACCTCCCAGTTACCTATTTGCCTGCTGCTCCAGCTTGATGCTTACACACACAAGCACCCACACTCATCCGACAGGCACCTCCTATTCACAGATTCCCCTGGACACGCCAGCACAGGCTCCCCACCTGCCTGATACCCCAGCTCGGGCCCAAGGCTCTCCTACTGACCAGATGGTCCAGCTTAAGGTTTGCTGGTGAGTGCACACATACACACCAGGACTCAGGAAGAACAGATGCTCACCACCCATTCCCAGCAGCCAGCACCAGGCACTTGGGGCTGTTAGTTCTGGTCCCACTCCAGCCACGGCATTAAACCCCTCATTCATCTCAGTGTTACCCAGTAAACTGGTTTTAGTAACACACCTACACAACTGCCCGGAGGCCAAAGACCCCCACTTGATCCGGTAGATGATGCTGAGACCTCTCTGGCTCCAGCAGTTGACACCACATGCCATGGAGGTCCCCAGCCTGGCTCCAGCAGATAGCACTGGTTTTTACTCACACATACATAGAGGCCTCACCAGTAGCTGGCACTTAGTTGATCCATGCACATGCAGGACAGAGAGTGAGATCATATGGAGAGATAGTTAAGAAAAGATTTATCGATATGTAAGAACACAGGGCAGACTATGTTGATCAGGTATAGTGTTCAGACAAGTACACTGACTGGCCCCTGTTTACACCCTTCCTGTTTACTCCTCTCTTCCTTCCTTTCTGCTCCCCCTTGTCCTGCACATCTCCTCATGGGTTTGTACAGTTCTGCCAGTTCCTGTACCCACACCACCCCTGTCTGGGATCTCCCCTCGTTCACAGTTTTATCAGTGGTGAAGTCCAGTTCACCTTTCTGGAAGTGGCATCTGTAGTTTCCTGATAGCCTATCAGTTAGTGTTACTGGTGAAGTTTGTTTCTTCTTGTTGTCTCCATATTTATTTTGCCAGACCTGTTCTGTCTTTATACTTTGTTTAGCGTTTCCCCTTTTACCTTAGTTTCCCTACAGACAAGGTCCCTGATCTGATAAGCTTGCTAAAATAACCATTTTTACACTCCCACATGCCTTCATTAAGCAGTGTGACAGACCAGGTTTGGTTCACATCACCTCCTTCCTTACCATTTGTGAGGTAGGTTTGTATTCCAGTATGTTCTCAGTTATGGCTTCCTTCCTTTCTTACTGTCCTTCGTGGTGTCAAAAACCAGCCCTTCACCAGACACTCTCCTTCCACATCCCCTTACAGAGCAAGTTACTGTGGTTTGACATTCAGCCTGCTCCATGACATCCTCTGCAGGATGGTGGAGTGGCACAAAAGTCAGGCTCCTTCCTGAAGGCTGAGACCTTGAGCATGTCTGCAGGCCCCAGATATTGCAAACCTACAGGCCAGAACTGCAAGTCTGTCTTGTGGTCCATAAGCTGGCAGTTGTCTCACTTTGTGTGAGGCACTGACAAGCCTTGAATTTGGAACAGTGGTATAAAAAATGGAATGAGAGAAAAATTTTTCCTCACTAACTCTTCTTCCTTCTCTATCAGTGTAGATAGACAGAGAGGATAGGATGGGAACTGTTAAAATTATATCTGTAAAAAAATAATGGTGTACAATTAGAAAAACCCCATTCTGCTGGCTAAAGCAACCTCTGGCAGTGTGGAGCCAAGTGTTGCCTTATTTGGCATTATCAGAGCTGTCTTTGGTGCCTCCATCCTCCATCCTGGCACAGAGCAATGTGAAAAGAACAGGTCATGCAGCTGACTCAATACAACCTAAAACCAATCTGAGTAATTAGCAGAGAGATCAGAGCTTCAACACGTTTACAACTAAAGAGTAAATTATTATTGACCAAAAATAGAGCACTCTAATGCTGCGTGGGCAGGAGGTTACATATAAAGAGCCACAGCTGAAGGCAACTTTATCATTTGTTACCTCAGCATCTCAGGGTAAGTCCCATCTGCTTGCTTCATACTCTGACCATATCTCCAGAGCTCCACAAAGACATGGAATATGTAGGGTAATTTTCTTCTCATTCTTCACCTCTAACATTCCAGGTCATGCTTTACATGCCATGTCAAGGTTATAAAACCCAAACCACTCCAGTGTGGTGGCACAAGCAGAAGCAGAAGAGCCATAGCATGCCATTCCTTGGAAGGGCCTTCTAGACAAACTTTGAAAGTCCTATGAAAGGCACAGGAAAACTAACTCTGAAGGCAGATGAAATTGACTGGGATTATATATGTAAAGTAGTTGATCTTTTCATGGACATTAGATTTGTTTTAGCAGCTCACAGTAATCTGGGGAGGAACATAAGATTTTTTTGTGGGATTTTGCTCTAGCTCAGGAGCTGTAGGGTTCTGTGTGCAGTTCAGCTGTCTGGAGAGACTACAGAGGGTGTAGAAATGTTTGATACAGCATATGCTTAAGAGCATGGACTGGTTTTGATGTAACTCTCTCTGTCCTTTCTTTAACCATTCCACACAGGTACTGAGGCATATTTCCTTGTGGGCTCTCTGAAGGTAAGGGTTTAACAAATAACACATACCTTTGCTAATTGATCCTGAGCAATGAGTGAAGCTCACCCAGACAATGGCGAGGGCAGGTGCAAAAGAGAGTGACATAGAACCAGGGTCACTGAAAAGATTACATGCTATTTTAATCAACATATTCACAGTTCTAGGTAGGAATACTCCATTTATCGGGAAAGAAAAGTTACAGATGGTCAAGCTTAGCCAAGAGGGCACGGGAGACAGAGACAGCAATGTCTTTTTGCATTCTGGGGTTTATAGATGATTAAAATTCATCCCCTGCCCTCTACACAACAGCTGGAAGCCTGAAACTGGGGCTGTGTTCAAAGAGGAGGCTCAAAGTACAATTCAAGTGTTAGTTGCCTCTGAAGGAAGATCTAGAACATTATTTACTGATTTTGACTTATCACACAGGCACCAAACCAGAACAAAGTTCAGAATTATTTTGTCTCCTGCCTGATAGACAGATCCGTTTATGTCCAAAGAGTAACCTTTACAGGGAACTTAGTATGCCCATTTCCTTCTAGGTTTTCTGGGGAAGAGTAGTAACTTAGTGACTGGGAGAGTTCAGCAGAGCACAGAAGGAACCCTCCACACATGTGCGTTCTATCCTAAAATCAAAAAGTGTTCACTGAAATTGGAGCTGAAAGGGATGGAGTATGCATTATTCTCCCAGAGAATGCCACCTTCTCTGTTCAGGAGAAAGATTAAATTTTACACTATCTCCTGTCAAAGACATTCAGTAGTTTAACAGACTGTGCCCCTTGAGGAATTTTCTGATAATGTATTGGCATTTTCTGATGCTTTGCTTCACCTTTGCATGGACATCGTGAAATGACTTCTCTCTTTCTTTCATGTTGCTTTCCTTGAGCCTCTCAGAGGCAGGCTCAAATAGGCAAAGACTCTGGGCTCTGTATACATAGAATAATACTTCCAAAGTAAGCTAAAGTTTCTGGATTTTGTGCTTTGAAATTTCTAGATGCTAAAAGCTCTTGTGAGAGGCAGTCCTTCAAAGTCATTGCAGGGTGTAGATCCATAGCAGATAGCTTTTGCTGAGAGAGATCAGCACTTCTACAACATGTCCAGAAGTAGCATTGCAAATGCCTTCATATTCCTTTCATCATTTTCTTGCACATAAAACCACTCCATGTTGACAGTTTCAGTACTGTAATGTGATGCCAACACATCAGAGTTGTTCAATTCCGTCCTTTTTCTTTAGTCCCACAGTGCATCAGACAGCACATGAAGTAGCAGGAGTTTGGAATTTTTGTATTACTTTTTTTCTAGCCTGTATATTAGACTGCTTATGCTTCTGTTTATGCTAGTTCCTGCCCACATTATTTCTCTTTTTGCTATTTCTAGTTTTTTACTAGGTATTTAAAAAAAGGTAAAATAAAACTGACTATAAAGCAGTTTTTGAAATATTTCTACTAGACAAATCCATGATAATGTCTGACACATATTGGTATACATTATTTATCTTTTAGTGATTCATAACCAATATTAGTCTATATAATATGTTAAAACTAAAAGGTACTTTGTAATTGAAATGTCATATCACATATTTACCTAGATATTGTGTTAATTACCTAATACTATGATATTATTATTGCTAATTATAACTAATTATTATTGCAATATATGATATTCCTTTATTGGCTAATTTTGCAACAGATCTGAAAAAAATGTTTTATATTTGGTATATATGATAAACAGATTTGTCTTTCTAGATTGGGAATGACTGACCTTCACAATTTGTTCCTGCTTGGTATAGACAGAAACCAGTAGAATTTCCCCTGAGTGGTATTACAACACAGAAAATGGAAGGGTGTTAGGAATATCTCCACTTGAAAATCTCGTGTGAGAGCCAATCTGCGCAACTTACAGATCTTACGTGCATCTAAAGTTTTAGATGTCTAATGAAACAATCGCAGTGGCCCTGTGTGTGTGGCTTTGAGAAGGATGTGGCTGTGCAGCTCTCTGAGTAGCAGATGAAGATAGAGCACACCAGCTTTTGAAGACTTCTAGCTCGATATTCTCTCTGCCCTCACTTGGGCACACAGGCATCCCATCTAAGGGGGATGTCTCCAAAGACAATACAACTCTGTCTACAAAAGGAACTTTCTTTATTTGCACTTCTTCAGCAGATACTTAAAACTGAGGCAGAAGTTAAGTGCCTGATTAGCCCTCCTCTGCCTATCAGTCATTCAGCATGACTGGATAAATATAAATTACAAATGCACAGACTTTCTGATGCTTTTCTGTATACTTTCAGAGCAACTGCAGCCATGAGCTCGGATGCAGAGATGGCAATCTTTGGAGAAGCTGCTCCCTATTTACGGAAGTCGGAGAAGGAGAGAATTGAAGCCCAGAATCGCCCATTTGATGCTAAGTCAGCCTGTTTTGTAGTGGATGATAAGCAAATGTATGTGAAAGGTACCATACAGAGCAGAGAAGGTGGCAAAGTCACAGTTAAAACAAGTAATGACACGGTAAGTGATACCAACTGTAACTCATATGTGATCATTCAGTTGAGGCAGTTCCCTGTTTCAGATTTCTCCTCCTCTTGTTCCCTTCTATTTTTGTTAGACTGTGACTGTAAAGGATGATGAAGTCTTTCCCATGAACCCTCCCAAATTTGATAAAATCGAGGACATGGCCATGATGACCCACCTCCACGAACCCGCTGTGCTGTACAACCTCAAAGAGCGTTACGCAGCCTGGATGATCTACGTAAGTGGCAGCAGCAGCTTCCTTTGGGCAGCTGGAGGAACTGCTCTGCCAGGCCCAGGGGAAGCCAACGTGCTGTGTCCCTTCCTCGCAGACCTACTCGGGTCTCTTCTGCGTCACTGTCAACCCCTACAAGTGGCTGCCCGTGTACAACCCGGAGGTGGTGACTGGCTACCGAGGCAAGAAGCGCCAGGAGGCCCCTCCACACATCTTCTCCATCTCTGACAACGCCTATCAGTTCATGCTGACTGGTGAGTCTTTTGGCAAGAGTGGAAAAACCTAATATGCATTTGGTCAAGGAACACTTGATATTTTAGGCCTCTTAGAGTCTACTCAGTGGTCCCATAGTCCTACAGCACAGCTCAAGATCAGACTGCCTGTGACATCTTCATGACCTCTGGGCTGTCAGATAATGAAGGAAAAGCAGTAGCTGGCTGTATGGCTTTTGCTGCCTCTCCTTGTAAGGAACATAAAGAAATGGTAAAGAAGAAACACAGCAAACAATTTGATTTCAAGTAAATATTTAAGCCAAGGTCTATACATAAAAAACCCAAAGATTAAGTGGGAAGCCTTATAAACAATCATTGCTTGAAGTTAAATGTTGAGCTGCTTCACCTTTTCTGAACAAAAAGAAATCCAGATGCACACTAATGCAGAATTTACCTTATCATGTAACAAAGTGATAAATACAGATACAATATAGTTCTTTCCCTTGAAGTGAGTTAGTTGTATCTGAGGAAGAGAAGCCTTGCACATCTCATTTGAACAGCTCTTTCTGTGATTTTGATTTCAGATCGTCACAACCAGTCAATCCTTATCACGTGAGTATACTTTGGTATGAGTGACAGAGTTGACAGAAAAAATGAAAATATTTCCCGTAATAATTAATATTTTTATTTCAACAGCGGAGAATCTGGTGCAGGGAAGACTGTGAACACAAAGCGTGTCATCCAGTACTTTGCAACAATTGCAGTTACTGGTGAGAAGAAGAAAGATCCACAGCCCGGCAAAATGCAGGTATGACATCAGCTCCCCCTTCTAGTATTTGCCCACACTGTGCCCACAGAGCAAAAAGTACCCATGTGTATTTTGGGGCTGCAGGACTGTCAAAAGCCAGAAAGTGTGTGCAGCTTAGCAGGCAGTCAGGATGCACAGCCCAAGCATACCTACGCTTGCTTACCCCTGCTACCCAGCCTCCATCCCTCTGAACTCTACTTATAAGACCATTTTGTCAACGTAGGAAAGGCCGAAGCCTCAGTTTCTCTCCAGTCTCCATTTACACACAGGAGTCTTCACCAGGGAGAGAAAGACAATGTTAGACAGCAACTTTCTCTGTGCTGTCCATCTATGTACCTACCCATCAGCATCCTCTGAGATCAGCCACATCCACAGCACCTGAGTGGCTGCAGGTGCAGAGAGAGCAGTTAGTTCCCACTGACACATAGTTGTGTCATTCCTGGACCTTGGTTCATTCCTATTGACAAGGGAAGTACAGGAACACTGGACTCCAGAGTGATTGTGCTGAAGTTAAGAATCATTTCAATTGTGTCAGGTGATAGTTTCCACTTTTCCTGCCTGCGGTTGATGGAACAGCCCTGAAGGGCAGCATAAGAAAAGGGACAGATTTGGGACAGCTGGGACTACTTGCCTGACAGTTAGAAAGTAACCTCAAAAAGAATCCTTGCAAGAGAGAAAGCACATGCCCTAATGTCCCTTTGCTGAGCAGCACAGCTGCTGCAATCTGAGCCCACTGGTACATTTGCAAGGCTTCATTCCCCTGCACCGAGCAAGCAACAAAAACCCTTGTGGCACAAGTGTATGACTCCACAGCCTGTGAGATGGTATGTGCATCAAAGGGGGTGACACGTGTCAGCATATTATTTGAGTACCCAAGGGCATAGTGGAACTTAAGGAGATTCCAAGGCTGAATGTTCTTTTCGCACTCAGAGGCAGGTGTCTGTGATTGATGGGTTGTTATGGCCAAGGCAAGTTCATCACAAGCAGTCTTTCCATCAGCAGCATGTTAGAATCTCCTGGACTCAGCTTTCATCAGCTGCTCACTATGCCAGGACTGATCTCAGAAAAGCTTTGAGACAGCTGAGAGATGTGCAGACCATGTCTGATAGAAGGAATATCACCTAGCTCTCAGACTGACAGCAACCTCTTCTGCCCTCTTCTGAGTTAATTCACAGAATACTCTATTTTTTTTTAGTATTCCAATCTCGGTGACAATAGTATGTGCCTCTTCATAAGAACATTAAATAAAACACTCAGGTTATCATTCTTTGTAGCCCAGCGTTCTATCGCAGATAGAGGCTGAAATCAGATGCTAGGCAAGGGTATAGGAATAAGGGATATATGTAACAGCATTTCCCCAGAATACTGCCTCAGCCTCCAGCACATCATCACACAGCCTGTAGACAGGACTCCAGAATGAACCTGTGTAAAGAATTGCCATGTCTTCTTCCATGCTGTTATCCACTTACAGTTCTCCCATGGCAGTTCCCTGGTTAGCAGCTGTGCACTTAAAAAGAGGTTTGATGTTGGTGTAGTCAGCTGCACTGACACACACCTCTCCTCTCCTCTCCTCCTCCTATCCTCTTCTCTCCCTCCCCTCCCTCTCCCTCTCCTTCTCCGTGAGAAAGTTCACTTAGAAAGCTGAAAGGGCATTACTCTATGGGTTTAGGATTTTTTTATCGGAAAAAAAAAAGATACAGAGCTTCATATTCTACTGTGTTGCCTTAATTCTATAAGGTCCATCTTCACGGTGGACTAACAAAAACTAATTTAAACCTGCTGTGCCATCTGCAGACAGTGCTGGGAACTGCACTCCCTCTCCACTGCAACTTGTTCAAGGCTGCACTGAGCACTACACTCACGAAGATGCAATAACTGCAGCAGTGCCGCTTCTCTTTCATCTGGATAAAAACTGATTTATCTTTTTTTTCTCATTCTTTTTTCCCATATGTTTCAGAAATTATCCCTGGCAACACTTCCATGCCGTGACTATGTAGGATCAATCATGACTTTGCTAGAGACACGCTAATGCCTGTAGCACTAGTGCCTGTAGCACACCAGTGACTCTGCTTCCTGGACTGTATATCACGAAAAAGGAGAGACATAATGTCACAGAAGCTTTTTTTTTTCCACCCATATTTTTGCAGTTAGCAAAGAGAGATACAATAGAGTATCAAAACTTCACATGTTGAACACAGGAGGAAAAAAAAGTCAAAGAGTCCCTGTTCTCTACTTATCTAAGTTTGGTGTTTGAGTGCCAGGCTTTGTCCATGTCTCACTGTTTTCAAAGCATTCTGAGAGATGTATTGCTGCATCCTGAAAGGCTGTTGTTGTTTGAATGCAATTGCAAAACTTTACATTCTCCTTCGTAGATGCTTCCTACCAAAGGATGTACCTCTTCCTGTGTGTCCTGGGCTCAAATAGCCTTAAATAAAATTTCCAGAATCTTTACATTTTCTTTAGCTGTCATGGCCTTTGTGAACAGAAATGTGGAAACACATCTTGTATAGATTTCAAACTCCCTGAGCTGCACTGAAGTGACTCTGTATGTGATATCCAACGTGGTATCAGGTACAAGAAGCAAATAAAACACAGATCTTTCTTTCAGCAGTCTTCGCTTTGAAACCAATGGCAATATCCATGAGTGTTGGCTGATGAGTGCTTAAAAACTGCTAATTTTTAGGTTAAAATCACATGTGATGTGTAAAAATATCTGTTTGTAATATCTCTTTTGCAATATTCGTTATTAACCAGTAGTAAAGTTGGTAAGAAGCATTTTGTCCTGTAACTAGGGAACTCTGGAGGATCAGATCATCCAGGCCAACCCACTGTTGGAGGCTTTTGGCAATGCCAAGACTGTAAGGAATGACAACTCCTCACGCTTTGTGAGTTCATTTCAGATTTGTTGGAATACAGATATTTAATACAAGTCTCATTCATTGATTGTCATAACCAATGGGTTGATCTGCACTGCTTCATAGGGAAAATTCATCCGGATTCACTTTGGAGCAACTGGCAAGCTGGCCTCTGCGGATATTGAAACCTGTGAGTTGGAGCAAGTCAGTGCAAGCAGAACTTGTGCACTTACAATCTCAAATTTATCAGGAGACTAATGGCACCTCTCTTTTGGTTAGATCTCCTGGAGAAATCCAGAGTGACTTTTCAGCTGGCCAGTGAAAGGAGCTACCATATTTTTTACCAGATAATGTCCAACAAGAAGCCAGAGCTCATTGGTGAGTGCTAGCAGTGCTGGACTTGGCTCAGTGAGTGCTTTCTCTTTCTACTGTGACCTGCCCCACTACCACTAAAGGTGCCCATATACCTGCAGATCTCCTCCTTATCTCCACCAACCCCTATGACTTCCCCTACGTGAGCCAAGGAGAAGTCACAGTTGCCAGTATTGACGACAGTGAGGAGCTGCTGGCAACAGATGTGAGTTCAGCCGAGCACCTTCCACCAGTCCAGCAGCCAGGGAGGCCTGGCCAGCTGGGGCCCAGTGCCTACATCCCAGTGCTGTGGGACTGGGATGGTGCTGGACGCTCGGTGTGGGCAGGGAGAGAAACCCCACCTGTGTGTCAGCCTTTGTGCTTTCCCAATTTGCCCATTGCCTCTGCAGAGCGCCGCAGACATCCTGGGCTTCAGCCCCGATGAGAAGGTGGGGATGTACAAGCTGACAGGGGCCGTCATGCACTATGGGAACATGAAATTCAAGCAGAAGCAGCGGGAGGAGCAGGCGGAGCCAGATAGTACAGAAGGTACTGTGACCTGCTCCAGGAGAGAGCTAGTAACACAGTCCCATAAAGTGCCCAAGACTTTTAAAGATATTTTCCCTTCCAGAAACTAGGTTTTTTTGGGTCTATTGCAAGTTCCACAAAGTCAGTGATTTAATTTATGCTCTACAAGGAAACAGAGAGACATAAAGCTTAAGCATTGCTGCAGGCCTCCAGGCATGGAACAGGAGTGAGCTGCAGCTGATACACTGCAGGGAGAATATTCTCCATTGGACTGGAGGAGCTTCTCTTGACAATAGGTGCATTTGAGTAGTGCCAAAAGTAGACTTCTTGTGACAGAAACATCCCAGCAGACCACGACACCTTTCTTTGTCTCTTTTGAACACATTTGCTGTCTCTAATCCTAGTGGCTGACAAAGCTGCCTACCTGATGGGTCTGAATTCTGCTGATTTGCTCAAGGCTTTATGCTATCCCAGGGTGAAAGTCGGGAATGAATATGTAACGAAAGGGCAAAATGTCCAACAGGTACATAAACACCTGATCGGTTTTTCAATTTCTTCACACAGTTCTTTCAACTTTAAAGCTAACTCAACATTTGTAACTGCCATGGCTGCGCTTCTTACAGGTGTACAACTCAGTGGGTGCATTGGCTAAATCAGTCTATGAGAAGATGTTCCTGTGGATGGTTGTTCGCATTAACCAACAGCTGGATACGAAGCAGCCCAGACAGCATTTCATTGGTGTCCTGGACATTGCTGGCTTTGAAATTTTTGATGTGAGTTACCCTAGGTACATTTGCCTATTGAGGACTGCTTGAAACTAACTGGCATTTTTTTATATTTTGAATTTGCAGTTCAACAGCCTGGAGCAGCTGTGCATCAACTTCACCAATGAGAAACTGCAACAGTTCTTCAATCACCACATGTTCGTGTTGGAGCAGGAGGAGTACAAGAAGGAGGGAATTGAGTGGGAGTTCATCGACTTTGGGATGGACCTGGCTGCCTGCATTGAGCTCATCGAGAAGGTAGAAGTAATATTTTCATGGTAGGAGAGCACATTTCTTTTATGATCATTTATTTTAGTCCAGTAATTCTTGATCAACTGACAAATTACTATTGAACTACCCTCTCACATCAGAAGAGGCAGCTTATAAAACCAAAGCTTTTGGAGTAACGGGCTGCCTCTGCACAAACAATGATTTCCTGAAGAGCATTGCTGGGTTGGAAGGGAGAGGGGCTACACAATGTTAATTTGGAGCCTTTAATGACTGTGAACCTCAACACTTACTCCTTGCAATAATGGCTCCTCTCCCCAACCCTTATTTGCTTCATGTATTCATGTTTCTCCCAGCCCATGGGCATCTTCTCCATCCTGGAAGAGGAGTGCATGTTCCCCAAGGCAACTGACACCTCTTTCAAGAACAAGCTCTATGACCAGCACCTGGGCAAGTCCAACAACTTCCAGAAGCCCAAACCTGCCAAAGGCAAGGCTGAGGCCCACTTCTCCCTGGTGCACTACGCTGGCACAGTGGACTACAACATCACTGGGTGGCTTGACAAGAACAAGGACCCTCTGAATGAAACTGTCGTGGGGCTGTATCAGAAATCATCCTTGAAGCTGCTATCCTTCCTTTTTTCTAATTATGCTGGTGCAGAAACAGGTAAGATTTTTCAGTGATGACCAATAAGGCAAGAATCAGCTAAAGTCTCCTCTCTTGATATACCATAGGCTACCATCCCCTAATGTGACCTTGTTCTGGTGTCTATCCAAATATGCCAACACTAAGACACCAGCTGTGCTGCAGAGAAGTAAAGTGTAGCAAGTCCGACCCCAAGTGACAGGAGGTGTATGTTTCCTGACTGCGTTGTGAATCACATCGTGTTTACCCGGCCACTAGACAGGTGCCAAATACATGTGCAGAGTGCAAGCACTTTATAGTCTTTCGAGACAGAGTTTTGTTTCTTGAGGTGAGCTGGAAGAACTAAAAGGAGACCATGGAACTAAAAGGAGATCATATCCAGCTGAGCAGTCCTGGTTTTGCAAGGGAAAACGAGAGACAGGGAATATAATTTAGAAGTTCTCTATGGGCATAAGAAAGCAGTCCAATCTCTTGCCTTTTTTTTGTTTTATAAGACTATCAAGTTGGACAGTCAGTAAGCATTACCAAAAATGGCCACCCAGATTTCTACAAAAAAACCCCAATATTCTGGCAGCCTGGATGCTGAGCAAAAAGTCACAGGTACAGCAGGGTTTGAAACTCAAGACAACAGTGCATGGAGGCTTCCCTGGGGACAGCTTGGCTGACATACAGTGTGCCTGAGCAAGCCCCTAGGGGATACTGGGGACGAGTCATCTCTGAACCTTGCAGGTACCATCAGTATCAGGAAGACAACAACATAGATTGTACAGATAAAATTTTGGTAAGGTGTGAAATTCAGAGCAGAAAGATTCCATTAAGTCTCAATTTAATTGGCTTCAAGGGTGTAGCAAATATGGAAAGACAGTGAGATGCTTGGACTTGAATTCCTAAGACTATAATTTGCTTCCCATCTCAGGTCTGCCATAACTCAGAATAGAACTGTATTCTTCACCTGGAACATTGGATTAGCAGATTTTTCTACAGAAGACTTCACTGCGCTAATAAATGAATGTCCACTGCTGAGTCACATTCTTGTGGTCTTTCACCTAATCAAAAAAAAATTTAAAAATGGGGCTATGGGTAATAGTAAAAGCAATGTGACTAGTAGCACAGAGTACACTGTTAGAAAACTTATGTCAGGCCACACTGTTCCATACCATCAAAGCCATATATACTGTGGTGCAACATAAATCTTACATTGAGATCTAATACACTGATCAACAACTAGCTTGCACTGGTTCGCTAAACTCTCACGTAGCACTGTTTCAGTATTTAAAATTAGAGTATTTTATTGGCCTATGGCCAAAGACAGGAAGGTGAGGCCTACAAAACCTACTGCTTATTCTAACTGTTCACCTCCCATCTACTTCTTCCAAGGTGATAGTGCTGGTGGTGGCAAGAAAGGTGCTAAGAAGAAAGGAGGTTCTTTCCAGACAGTGTCTGCTGTGTTCAGAGTATGTGAATTTTCTTTTATATGAGCCATGATTCCACAAAATGATCTGAGGGCTAGAACATCTGTCCTATAAAGAAAGCTGAGAGTTGGAGTTGCTCAGACTGGGGAAGAGAAGATTCCAGGGACACTTTATTCTGAATTTTCAACATATAATGGAGCTTATCAGAATGACAGAGAAAGACTTTTTTTACCAGGGGCTGTAGTGACAGGACAAAAGGCAATGATTTTAAACTGGAAGGGTAGGTTTAAATTGGATAGAAGGAAGATTTTTTTTTTACTATCAGGGTGGTAAGGCACAGGCACAGGTTGCCCAGAGAAGCTGTGGCTGCCCCATCCCTGGAAGTGTCCAAGGCCAGGTTGGACGGGGCTTGGAGCAACCTGGGATAGTGGACAATGTCCCTGCCTAGGACAGTGATGTTGGTCTTGATGACCTTCAAAAGCCCCTTCTAATCCAAACCATTCTGTGATTCTATAACTCCTTAACATTTGAATAAGAATGCAAAAGCTCTGTAGCTTGAAGCTGAAACCCTTGTTTTGTTCTATCACAGGAAAATCTAAACAAGTTGATGACTAACCTGAGAAGCACCCATCCTCACTTTGTGCGTTGCCTGATTCCTAATGAGACCAAGACACCTGGTAAGTCCATCATTATACTCTGAAATGTGGCACTGATGGGAAATAGCCTGCTTAGCTTCCAAACCAACTTCTGAACAGCTTCCTTTGCATGTGAAGTCCTTGTGGGGGTTGGCCTGCGGGACAGTAACCAATGGAACTTTCTTGTGTTGTCTACTGTGACTGTAAAATTTTGGTCCACAACACTTACCCATCTTTATTAGTACAGAACTGAAGGTGATAAAGATGGGCTTGATTACAACTGATAAAATTGTCTATTGTGGGGAACAGCGTTAGAAAATCCCTAACAAATGCCTAGTTTAAGGGACCACTGTATCATTCAGAACTGTTGGGTTCAGCCCAAGACCACTTAACAGTTCCTAATTATCCAGTGTTAGGATCTGATTCACTGAACTGGAGAACTGTCAAAGAAATCATATGTCATTTGTAGAATTCCATGTACAAGCTGCTGTGTGCTGCTAGCACTTGGAAAGCATTTTGATATAAAGTTACTTTTTTTTTTTAACTCACAAAGAATTTAGTTTCTGAGAACTGTCAAGTTTGGGAGTATTGTCATGTGGTCAATAAATTGAGGTACTTGCAAAGAGTTTGCCAGGGTGGGTTATAGGAGTCTAACCATTATGAGACCTGATAGTGGTAGAATGATAAGGTAGACACTGTTAGAATGTAGTGGATGCAACAGGAGTAGCTCGAAACAGGAGCTTAGCATCTGCTCAGGAAACAAAAAGTGAATTTGAGAATATCTACCTTTCTTGTTTATGTCTCTCTTTGTAACCCTGAACACCACAAGCAGGTTTAAGCAACACACATGTGTAACATTCACATTTCAGATATTCATACAAACTAGATATTCATACAAACTCAGTGGAGAGAAGCTGGCCTTTTAAATTGGCATTTTAAGGTATGACTCATCTGGCCGCTTATATACGTCTATCTTAGGATGAGATGAATCACATTCTAGAAGAAACTGTTTCACTCCACTGACTACAAATGAGCCCTTAATGGAAATGTCCACACTTCATATCCAAAAGTGAAGAAAGAGGAATCCCACTGGGGTCTTGACAGGCAAGAAGGTGCAAGGAGGGAATTAAGGAAACCAACTACAATAGAAAAGCATATTTGAATGGATGATGGTGCCAGATATGGCTGTCATTTTAATGTTGGGTTGGTTGTTTTGACAGATGTGGCTCAAAGGGAATCTTGACTTTGGCCTTTTAAAAGAAAAGGTAGTACTGTCTGATTCAAATTAGGGATGGTGACATGAAAGAAAGAAAACTGGACATCTGATTTTTAGCTGTTTTTAGTCTGCTTATGATTGACTTCTCTAACAGCTTCTTTGGGTAAAACTTTATTGATTACACAGAAAAGATAAAGTTAAATGTATGGACCATTCTGTAATAATGAAGCTGGTGGGAATTGCTATATAACAAAGTGATTCTGAGAGTTTATTCTGCCAGTTGTACTTTGTAATACACTTGATTATTACATTCAATAGATCTTTTAGCAGGAGGAACTTTATTCCATTTTTAAAGTCCACGGAAGGACTAAGAGCTTTAAGTAACCTGTTTCTCCACTCCTGTGTGGGAATCTAGCTGTACAATCTTAAAGAACATGAAGAGCCAATTGTCTGGAGGGCACTACACTACACAGTGCCATCTTTGCCTACATCCAGTGAGAAGGCTGATGCTGTTGAAGATTTTTCAGCTGCTCTCCTAAAGCACTGTCGTACCATTTTTAAAAAAATGTGGCCTTACACTTTTACACAAGCACTGGTAGCCCTCACATTCTTAGTAAAGCTCAGTGAAGCAACTCTCCGCAACTTATATGAATTGAAGGCATGTTCTTTCTGCACTTCCTGCATCTTTAACCAAGAGCTGCTTGAATTTTATTAAAAAAAAAAAAGGAAGGTCATTCTGGAATGCTAATACATATGAAGATTCTTTGGAAGCAAAAGGGAATTATGATGGATATATTTTGTTTAAGGTGAAATGGACCATTATCTGGTGATGCATCAGCTGCGGTGCAATGGGGTTCTAGAAGGCATCCGAATTTGCAGGAAGGGTTTTCCAAGCAGAATCCTTTATGCGGACTTTAAGCAACGGTAGGTCTTCAGTTATTGCTGCCTGTTAAGATAAGGCCTGAGTAAACACACAGCTCAGGTGACATGATGGGAGAGACACCCTCTGAATCAGACTAGATCAGTGGCATTGGAGGGAACCAAGTTGTTAATACTGTCAGAGGTCACTCCAGCGTTTCCCTCTCTGACCAGACTAGAGATTTCTTGATACGTCAGAACCAGTAGAATTTCTAAACTGCAGGCAATGCCAGATGATTCAAAGAGATGCAAAACAGTTGCAGTGTAAAGAATAAAGTGCCATTATAGACTGCTCTTTGAAGTCTCACAGAGTGCAGATACAACATCAATACATGTCAGTGCAGCCTCCTCTCACCCCACTGACTGAGCATTCACAAACCCGAGGCTTTGCCGGTGCTGTGTCCCTGGCCTGCATCCTGCGCCTTGTTTTCCTTGTCTTTGAAATGGAGACAACTACACAGGTTCGTGTGGGCTCAGTTGCTATAAAGTGCTAAATCAGAACTGACTGCTGTTATAATTAAATGTAACAGTAGAGTCTTCTATGCTGCACTGGTGTGAAAAGGACCCAAGATCTCTCTGAAAATGCCCTCACCCTGATGTTTAGTAAGGGATTAGCTGGTCTCAACTGTCAAATCTCAATTTGATGTGATAGATGAAGGAATCCATCCATAATGGCCGTGGTCCAGAATGACAAAGTACTTTAGGAATGACAATGGAAGCCTAAAATGGAGAATAAACTCACCGCACTATTATCCTTGTCGTGATTTTACGTAATTTTTTCAAGGTAGACTTGAGAATAAGAAGTGCTCCCACGTACAGTCACAAATCCATATTGATGTATCTGAGAAACCCCTTTAGAAGGATTAAGTGGTCCTGTCTATGACAAAGGATTACCTTAATCATTAAGTTACCTTGCAAAATGCTAAGACTGCTGTTAGCATTTAGAAAACAATACTGTGTCATTTTCAGTCCACTCAAGGATTCATTGGTACAACTTGTAGAGGCTGTGAGATGTGCAAGATCTGCATTCTCTTTGCAATATAGCTCATTTTTGTCAGTAATTTTATTTCATCTTCAACTCTTTGAGTAGCATTCCTCTGATCAATAAAACAAGTTGAGAAGAGGCTGACAAGTTCTCACTAATTTCTTCCTAATTGGATCTGCAGACACTCTTAAGTATGTGCCTTAATTTTGTATGTAACAGCATACACACCCAACAGATTCCTCTGTAGAGGTGCCCCCTTTTCATCACGTTCTGTTTAGCCAGCAAACACGGTCTAGATTTCAGATGACATATTCAGATGCTTTGAGATAGCTCGTTTCCATATATTTCATGCTATACAAGGGATCCTATTTTCCTCACCCTGTTTGCAACCAGTTCTTGCAACCTTTCTCATTATAGGTACAAGATCCTTAATGCCTCAGCCATTCCAGAAGGCCAATTCATTGACAGCAAAAAGGCTTCAGAAAAGCTTCTTTCCTCCATTGATGTTGACCACAACCAATATAAATTTGGCCACACCAAGGTAAAGCCCTTGTGGAAGAGTAAGTATAATTAATGGCAAAATATTTTGTTTGTTGAAAGTATTTATTGAATACAAAACCAACCTTCATGATGATTATAAACGAAGTACACCACTAGCAAGAAGGAGTACAGAAAACTTGTCTGGTTCCTGTGTGAGAGGCAGTAATGCCAGCCCTGGGAACCACACTACCAGAATGATCCAGCATGGCTGCAACTAGATTTTCCCCTGCCAGTTGAACACATTTATATCAGTGCATGTTAGACAGGCTCAGACAAGTTTGGACAGTCCTATTTTTCAGGGGATTTAGACACACAAAGTCTATCTTCCATATCCAAAGCAGTGTTAGGTGAGATACTGATTCTCTGGTCAGCACAACCAAGGCAGTGCTATCTCTGGACACAAACCCAACCACCTCCTCTACTAAACACACACAGAATCATAGAATGGTTTGGGTTGGAAGGGACCTTAAAGGTCACCTGGTTCCATCCCCTCTGCCATGGGCAGGGACACCTTCCACTAGACCAGGTTGCACCAAGCCCTGTCCAACCTGGCCTTGGACACTTCCAGGGAAGGGGCAGCCACAGCTTCCCTTGGAAACCTGTGTCAGTGTTTCACCATGCTCAGAGGAAAGAATTTCTTCCTAATATCTAATCTAAAGCTACTCTTTTTCAGTTTGAAGCCATTCCCCCCTTGTCCTGTCACTCCAGGCCCTTGTGAAAAGTCCTTCTCTATCATTTTTGTAGGCTCCTTTCAGGTCCTGGAAGGCCACGATTAGGTTACCCAATTCTCTGAGCCTTTCCTCAAAGCAGAGGTGTTCCACCCCTCTGATCATCTCAGTGTCTCCTCTGGCCTCTCTCCAAAGGTCGATGTCCTTCTTGTGCTGTTCCCCAGGGCTGGAGCAGCTCTGCAGGGGGGTCTCACCTGAGGGACCAGAGGGGCAGAATCCCCCCCTCCCCTGCTGCCCATGCTGTGGGATCAGCCCAGGGCATGGAGGGTTTCTGGGCTGGGCCATGTCCAGCCTCTCTCCCACCAGTACCCCCAAGTCCTTCTCCCAGGGCTGGGCTCCATCTGTTCATCCTCCAGCCTGGATTGATCCCGGAGGTTGCTCCAACCCCAGTGCAGCACCAGCAGGTAGTCTTGTTAGACTGCATGAAATTCCCATAGGCCACTGCTTGAGCTTGTCCAGATCCCTCTAGATGGCATCACCATGTATGCTTCTCAAGCCAGTTCTAAGGAAGTTACAGACTAAATCTTGAGCCTGACAGAGAAGGGTAGAGTACAGCAAAGAGACAGAGACAGTTGAAAGTTGACTCTTTAATTTAATAACTATTGATGAGCTAGATCTTCATGACCTACGCTGGAGGAGGCACTAAACAACACTGCAATAATGTGATTAGATCATACAGAGCGACTTGTCATGAATCACAGGAACACTGAGGATTTGAATACTGACACAAAATTTCTCCAGCTGTTAAACCTTTACTTATGCAAAACTGACTTGTACTAGCCTGCATCGGCTGTCAATAGCCACGTATCTGCCTAAGCCTCAAACTATTTGACTCTCTTTTATGTTATAGGTGTTTTTCAAGGCAGGTCTTCTGGGACTCCTAGAAGAGATGAGAGATGAGAAGCTCGTGAGCCTCATCACTCACACACAAGCGATGTGCAGAGGGTACCTCATGAGAATCGAATTTAAAAAGATGAATGCAAGAAGGTAATATAAGAAAACACTAACGATCATACTGTGTCAGACCAAGGGTCCATCAATGCAGTGTATGGTTTCAGACAAAAAACTGTCATTGTAGAAGAACCTTATAAAGTGGGAACAAAGAAAGTATAAACTAACAGCTTCCTCACAACAGCCTCACAAATTCTGGCAGTGGCTGTTTAGCAATTGGATCATGCAGCTGGACCGTGATACGTAGTATTTAACAAGAAACCTTTTCTCCAGAAATGCACTTACTGTTTTCAACCTTCAAAGAACCCAGTGACAGAGACAGACAACTGAACAAGGGCTAAGGTTTGTCTGATTTGAACATGTCTCATCATTTCACTGGATCACATTGGTTTCGTAAGGAATGACATACAACCACTCTCTGCTTTCCTTTAATTTCCTTTCCTGGCTCCATCATCTAAGATGAACAATTCTACCTTGTACAGAGAAGGTACTCCGTACTTTCAACTCCATACTTTCAGCTATTCCACATGCAAAATTTAGAGTGTAGGAGTGACAGCACTAGGCAAGCCAAGCAAACTTTCTCAAATGTTGTTGACAAGTGAAAGCTTTAGGGGGAGCAAGGCTTGCATAAATGTACAGGATGCTCTGCCAACCAGCTGCTTTTATTTGTAATACTGTGCAGCATATATTTAGCTCAGATGTTTCTTGAGCCACACATAGTTTCTAAGAATTCAATAACTCTTGCTGAATTTCTCTGCAAGGATTTGTCTAATCTCCCTTTGAACTTTGAGCATCAACATCTTTTTGCATTCAATACCATTAAAAAGTTTCTTTCTTTTTTTCAGTTTCTGTTAATAATTTCTAATATGACATTTGCTATTTTGAGTGACCCCAAAAGCATCAAGCTGCTGTTTCCACAATTGACAGAAACTGCTAGATTTGTAATCTCAGCAGGAATACTTCAAGGATTCAGTTTTCACTCTGGTATATACCTGAGCACTTGCATTTTCCTTGAGACTGAGGAAAGTCTCAGAGATTGCCAGCCAATATGCCAGAGAAGTCTGTCTGTTTTGGAGTATTTCTCCCTCATGTATCGTGACGTAGTTGTCATTCAAGTTACCAAACCAGCCATTGTGCAATAAGGGCCTAGAAATGACTCTTTAATAAAAGCAAGGGAGGTGATGAAGAAAAGTCTTATGCAAAAGTTCTTTGGGGTAAATGCTGATGCTGTGTGACAAATAATGAGAGTATGTTTCCAGCTTAAGTCGCACACTCTCATAAACTGTTTTCGTGTGTTTTCAGAGAATCCATTTATATCATTCAGTACAACATTCGTGCCTTCATGAATGTCAAACACTGGCCCTGGATGAAGCTGTACTTCAAGATCAAGCCCTTGCTGAAGAGTGCAGAGTCTGAGAAGGAGATGGCCAACATGAAGGAGGAGTTTGAGAAAACCAAGGAGGAGCTTGCAAAGTCTGAGGCAAAAAGGAAAGAACTGGAGGAAAAAATGGTGACCCTGTTGCAAGAGAAAAATGATCTGCAGCTTCAGGTCCAGTCTGTGAGTAACTTCCATTTTCAGATTGACCCCATTTCCTCTTACTCTGCTGCTCTTCCCTTTTCCATTGTCCTTCATAAACAGGCATGTAAAAGGAACACTGCTTTGTATCTGGGCTTTTCACTTACATCTAAGCAAAGTGAGTACAAAGCACACAAATTAACACCAGTAGGAATACAGGAAGTTCCAACTGGACTCCCAGATAAACCCACTTCACCATTAAGCAATCACCAGTGGAAGAATCAGACGTCCCACAGTATATACAATGTGATCCTCACAGTAGTGTCTGATTCTGGACTAAATATATGGTGTTTCCACATCTGCTGATCATTAAGTATGGAGCCAGGACAGGGGTGCTTTTCTGTCAGAGGCAGGACTGAATCTGTGGAAACTGCTTTTCTCTGGAATACTCCTTAACAGAGACTGAAATTGCACATGTCAGGTTCTAATAGGTAATAACAAGGCCAAAGGCAGTCTGGTGCAAGTGGACCTGTCACTTGTTGCCATGTGCTTTTGAATCAGTTGAGTTTCAGCAAGAGTCCTGTACTGTTTCACACGTCAAAGCTTTTACCTGTATCTGCTAAACATCAGATTCATTATCTGAATCCTTCTTCAGAACTTAACCTCACTGCGTTTTCTGAGTTTCTTTGTACCTTTCCTGGTACTTAATGCTCTGTTCTCCCAAACCCACTCAGTTTACAAGCATTTGGGACTTCAATTTAACACCTTAATTCATAGAATTGTTGAGGTTGGAAAAGACCTGTAAGATCATCAAATAGTAAGTCCATCAATAGTAAGTCCAGCATTGCCATGTTCAACCCTAAACCATGTCCCTAAGTGTCACATCCACATGAGTTTTGAACACCTCCAGAAATGGTGATTCCACCACTTCCCTGGGCAGTCTGTCCCAATGCCTGATCACCCTTTCATTGAAGAAATTCTTCCTAAGATCCAGTCTGAACCTTCCCTGGTGCAACTTGAGGCTTGTTTCCTCTTCTCCTGTCACTTAGGAGCAGAGCCCAACCCTCCCTGGCTCCCCCCTCCTGTCAGGGAGCTGGAGAGAGCAAGAAGGTCCCCCCTGAGCCTCCTTTTCTCCAGGCTGAGCCCACCCAGCTCCCTCAGCTGCTCCTGGTGCTCCAGACCCTTTCCTAGCTCCGTTCCCTTCTCTGGACACCCTCCAGCCCCTCAATGCCTTTCTTGTCGTGAGGGGCCCAAAACTGACCCCAGGATCTGAGGTGCCTCAGCAGTGCCAGCACAGGGGTCAGTCACTGCCCTGGTCCTGTTGGCCACACTATTGCTGACACAAGCCAGATGCTCCTGACCTTCATACCCATCTGGGCACACCTGGGCTCATGTTAAGCTCCTGTCACTAACACCCTCAGGTCCTTTTCCAGCTTTCCAGCCCCTCTGCCCCTAGCCTGGAGCACTCCTTGGGGTTGTTGTGACCCAACAACAGGACCGGGCACTCGGCCTTGTTGAAGCTCACGCCTTGGCCCCTCGATCCAGCCTGCCAAGATCCCTCTGCAGAGCCTTCCTGCCCTCCAGCAGGTCAACACTCCCACACAACTTGATATCATCTGGGACCTTGCTGCAGGTGCCCTCTGTTGTCCTAGGAGACAGCAGATACCTGTTCTGGTATTCTGCCTAGAATACATCAAAGTAGCATTAATTTAGACAAAATTTTATCTGTTAATCATGTGTCACAAAATGTTAGCTATAGTGAAAGTTGCAGGCTACAATCTAGGTCGAGCTTGACCCTATCTTGGCTGAGAGATTAAAGAATGATGGCAACCAGATTAGGCTCATGTGAATAAACTGGGGAAAGACAGTCTGATTTATATCACTAAAGGAGCTTATTAAAGACAGACTCATCTACTGTTCTATGAAAGTTGACTTTGAATGCTGTATGTTATACAAATCCACATCTAAGACCATGCTTCCATGATGGTAGTATTCCAGTTTTCTGCCCACCTATTTATCTCACTGATTCCTTGCAAGCTCATTGTTACGACTGAACCCTGTGAGTCTATTGTATGGTATTGTAGTCAAACCATCTGACCAGCTAAAAGGAAGTGTCTCTACCATGGGATTAGAGTCCACTTTCCTAGCCATGGCTGAACAGGATCATTTCCTCATGATTGAATCACAGGCATTACTGCCCTGACTTGTGCAATCAATTTTGTGGATATGGCACTTGAACTTGTTTCCTTTTGTCATTGTTATGATAAATATAATGAGCATTCAATATGTTCTGACAGGAGAGTGAAAATCTAGCTGATGCTGAAGAGAGATGTGAAGGACTCATTAAAAGTAAAATCCAGCTGGAAGCTAAAATTAAAGAACTGAATGAAAGATTGGAAGATGAAGAGGAGACAAATGCTGAACTGACAGCAAAGAAGAGGAAACTTGAAGATGAGTGCTCTGAGCTGAAGAAAGATATTGATGATCTTGAAATGACTCTGGCCAAAGTGGAAAAGGAGAAGCATGCAACAGAGAACAAGGTGACAGAGAAATTGGGGAATTATTCTTCCCCAGACAGTTTTCACAGACAGTTGTCAGTTTTGTGGAAAGTTGCAGTCATTCTTAAGTGTTCTGAACAGAAGTGAGATGTGCCCAAGGCATGGGTGAGAGGTAGTCTCACTTAATCAGCTGGCAGAATTTTTTCTGTTAAAATTTTAATTTTTTCTTAGGAACGATGTATTTTCTGTGACAGATCAAAAAGAGTTAAGAGGTTGTTATGGTGCTTTATAGAGAATTTTCATATTTGCCTATTTGCAGTCTTAAGGAATCAGTACATTTGTGTCTCCTGTGGATAATGGAGGGCTAGATGTTTGTGAGCAACTCAGCATAGAACAGCTATGCTGGTTCTTTCTCACATGCATGAGAACTGATTTTGCAGATGTTAAATGTTTTCTTATGATGTATTTTAAAAGACCAGGTTTCAGCTAGGATATCCTTCCCTTCCATTGACCTGATGATACAACAAGAGTCCTTCCTGGTTTGTGGTGTTCATACTGTCAGTGTAGCAAGGACGGTCTATATCAAGTGGTCATTAACTCATTTATCTCCCAGGAAATGCACATGTACATGTCTACAATCAATATGAAGAAACAGAATTGAGCTATATATGTTAGAATTCAAAAGTCCATGTGTGTGGGGACAGTGTTCTGTCTTGCTGTAGAAACAATGATGGCAGAGCTGTAGCTACAATGTTGAGCTCCCTCCACTGCCATCACTGAGATCAATACCAGATCTTGTTTGCAATTACAGATGTGTTGGACATTGCTACACTAATGCCTAGAGGAAACCTAGCTAGTGGTGGGTATTAGGATGAGGGAGTGTCCTATAGGATATCAGGGCCATGTCCACACTTAGCAGCATGGACTTTCCTTTACTGTCAGGCTTTCCCATTCAAATGTGACAAATGGAAAGCAAGGATTAGGCAGGCTAATGCACAGACCTGATGCATTTGAGATAAGGTTGCTGATGTGCAAGGCTCTATTGAAGTACAAGGAATTTCCAAGATAAAGCTAGCAGAGCCCAGTTAGAAGCCCCTCCCCTAAACATGTGATTGCTTGTTCCACAGGCATAAGGGGTTTTGTCATGTTATTGTGTTTCTTTCAGTTTTACGGAAAACTTAACATATCTTTGGTTATGCTTGCCACTTGATCATGTCTTTTTAAAGAACCTGACTTGCTGAGAATTTACAGCTGTTTTCACAGCAAAAATATCACATGCAGGAAAGACATTCCTTGAGCAAGAGCCATTCAGAGAGCTTTTGTAAATCCCAGTGGAAATGCTTTCAGAGGCAAGTGAAGACCCAGAACACTACAGAATTCAGTAGGATAGGACTGGGGGTCAAAAATAACTAAAGCAAGAATTCCTACAAGCAGGACCAGAGAGGTCAGACTCTCAGGCATGACACTTGCTGCTGCCCTCATCACAATCAATATAAACATACTGTGGAGAGTTGACTACATTCATGCAAGAGTTTGCAAGGATGCACTCACTGTGTTCTTAGTGTGCCATTTCTCAAGGCATCCCCTCATAGTATGGATGCTGGCTGTCTGACAGGTTAAGAATCTTACTGAAGAGATGGCAGCTCTGGATGAAAATATTTCTAAACTCACTAAGGAGAAAAAGGCCCTGCAGGAAGCCCACCAGCAGACGCTGGACGACTTGCAAGTTGAGGAAGACAAAGTCAGCACACTCACCAAAGCCAAGACCAAACTGGAGCAGCAAGTAGATGATGTAAGTAAAAGTTTTTTGATTTCTATATATAGATGCTCTAACAGATTAGAAGAGGCTAGAAATCTGTAGTTGGGAGCATAAGCAATACCTAAAGTAATCGAGCCAGCTCTAATAATTTCAGCTAATTGACAGGGAATTGCAGAATGCAGTACATTTTTCATGTTCATCACTGGGCATTTCAGCATTGTAGACTTCTGTGACCTGATTTAAACCATTAGCTGGAGCAGGACACCTGTGACAGTTTGAAAGTTGCTGCACAGCTATTTGTGTGTGCATATACTCCAGGAAGTTATGAATACTGGGAATTTGTCCATATTTAGCGGTCTGTATGCTAGAGACTGCAGCCACTGGAAAATTTTAATTTCTGTTTTTCTAAAAAACTTGTATTTCTACTGTGCACAGCCAAGCTGTGGACAGCTCAATGACTGAAATCAAATCACCATGGCAGCTCTGATCTCACAGTGAGAGTGTAGCACAGGTGGAGATAATCTGATTGTTTTCTCTATGCATCAATTTCCAACTTAGTTAGATTATTAAAACAAGAATAGTTACTTTCAAAGTAAAATTTATGTGTTTCAAAGTACGTTTTATGTGTTTTAGCTTGAAGCATCACTGGAACAAGAGAAGAAACTGCGAATGGACCTTGAGAGAGCAAAGAGAAAACTGGAGGGTGATCTGAAAATGTTTCAGGATTCCGTCATGGATTTGGAAAATGACAAGCAACAGATGGATGACAGGCTAAAAAAGTATTGCACTGACTTCTTATGCTCTGAATTCCGAACTTCAGGTTTTATCTTAACTGTATTGCATTTGCCCTCTTGTTCTTTAACAGAAAGGATTTTGAAATTAGCCAGTTGCAAAGTAAAATTGAAGATGAGCAGGCTCAAAGTTCTCAGCTGCAAAAGAAAATTAAGGAGCTTCAGGTAAAGTCTAAAGAGTTATTAATACTTCTAGGAGCAAGAACAACTTTCTTAGAATTAATTGATATTTATTCTTACACCATTCTACAAAAATATTTTCTCTCAAATGAATAACCATTAATATGGACTCTGTGGGCTGTTCCCATCTCAGGGCACTTTTACAGTGACTCTGGCCTCTAATTATACATGAATATGTAGGAAATGTTTTAGGTGAAGATTGTTATAGGCTTTAAAAATGCCACTGAGAATGGCTTTTCTAAGGAAACAACAGAACGTGACATAACATGTCATGATCAGGACAAAGATCACCTTCTTAATGCAGAGCCAAGACAGCTCTCTTCAGTGCTATTATGCCATGACTGCTCATCTCAAAGTTTCTTCCATCCTGTTTGCTGCTGGAGAAGGGACACTGTTTTGTTCTGGCTTGCCCTTTGGAAAATTTTCAAGAAACTCATATTGTTTTACATTTTGCAGTGACACCACCTCTATTTCTTCAGAAAAGTGCAATTCTAATTTCTTCACAAAACAATAAATCCATTCTGAGCTATAACATAAAATGAAGTATCAGATTTTACATTCACTGTTGTTCCAAAGCTGAATATTGCATGTCCTAGGACCCAATTCAATGAAGTTTCTAACGGTGCTTTTCTTTCTACGCTTCTATAAATGGATGTGAATGTTTGCTCTTTATTCCTTAATGATAATTTCAAATCTGTTTATTCAGAAGTCCTCTTTTAACCAATTAACTCTCTCAGGCCCGTATTGAGGAACTGGAGGAGGAAATCGAGGCCGAGCGAACCTCTCGCGCTAAAGCAGAGAAGCATCGGGCTGACCTGTCCAGGGAGCTGGAGGAGATCAGCGAGCGCCTGGAAGAAGCAGGAGGGGCGACGGCAGCTCAGGTGGAGATGAACAAGAAGCGGGAGGCAGAATTCCAGAAGATGCGCCGGGACCTCGAAGAGGCCACGCTGCAGCACGAAGCCACGGCTGCCGCCCTGCGCAAGAAGCACGCGGACAGCACAGCTGAGCTGGGGGAGCAGATCGACAACCTGCAGCGCGTCAAGCAGAAGCTGGAGAAGGAGAAGAGTGAGCTCAAGATGGAGATTGATGACTTGGCCAGTAACATGGAGTCTGTCTCCAAAGCCAAGGTTGCTGCACAGGAAGAAATGTTTCTCATCGTTACCATTGTTGTTCTGAACAACTGGATGAGCTGAAAGAGATGCTTTCTATCTCTTCACAGAGCAATCTGGAAAAGATGTGCCGAGCTCTTGAAGACCAGTTCAGTGAAGTCAAAACAAGAGATGATGAACATGTGCGACTAATTAATGATCTGAACACACAGAAAACACGCCTACAGACTGAGAATGGTATGTCCCTTGATGAGATGTAATACTCCCATGTCAAGTACTTAAATATGCTGCCTGAATGCCTGTGTATTTTGTAACATGTTCATTACTCAGTGATCTGAACAAAACTCACAATGTAGAATTTCCTCCTGGTGGTAGTCATACAAATGCTACCCAAGGAAACATAAAACCAAACCAAAAGAAGAACTGTCAGTCAAAATGAATGTGTGAGTTTGTGATCAGTTTATCTCCTTTCCTCTGATGCCAGCACAGCATTTCTCTTTGACAGGTTCTCCTATCGGTGGGAATGATATTGCTTCTAACCCTTCAATTTACCACATTATATCTTGTAATCACTTTCCACGTGGCTAGCTGCTCTCATTCATTTGTTTTATGTCTCATATCTCTGTCTAAAAAGATCAACTTTTCCTCATTAGGTGAACTTACTCGGCAACTGGAGGAGAAGGAGTCCTTGATTTCTCAGTTGACTCGAGGCAAACATGCTTTCACTCAGCAGACTGAAGAGCTGAAGAGGCAACTAGAGGAAGAAAATAAGGTGACTTGCTTTCATTTGGACCAACAACTTGTAAAATAAATACATGCACTAAAAAAACAAATTAGATTTCTCCTCAGAGAAAGGTAGTGACATCAGAACAGTGAAAATTTTGAACTGTGCCTTGTGGTATAATATAGAGAAGAGACATCAGAAATTAAATAAGGAAGAAAGTTTAAGTCCTTCTCATCAAGACTTCTGAAGTTCAAAAACATGAGAGAAGTGAATAAAATCAGCTCTGTGTGTCTACCTTACTGTACTGGAAATCCTTGAGGCAAAGCAAACAGCAGCAGCCAAAAAAAGGAAATAGAATAGGAGTGCTTGCACCTTGTCTGTCGCTGGATTTATTCTATCTTTTCCTGAAGCATTTGGTGCAGATGTGTTTGAGAGGTGGTGTCCCAGAAAAAGATGGACAAGCACCTGACCTTGTTTAATAGCATCAAGTTTGAAACACAGAGTCCCTAATGCTATTCATTTTGTTCCTTCTGTTGCTCTAGCAACTGTAGCAGGGAGATAGGAAGCTTTGATCAAAACGGCAATAAAAAAAAAATCCAGTCACACATTGTTAGCGTTTTGACAATTTGTATCATTTTAACTACCAAGGCCAAGAACGCCCTGGCCCACGCCCTGCAGTCCGCTCGCCACGACTGTGACTTGCTCCGGGAACAATATGAGGAGGAGCAGGAAGCCAAGGGGGAGCTGCAGCGCGCCCTGTCCAAGGCCAACAGCGAAGTGGCCCAGTGGAGAACCAAATACGAGACGGACGCGATTCAGCGCACGGAGGAGCTCGAGGAGGCCAAGTACGTGGGGAGTGGGATGGCCTGGAACAAGTAGAAGGATATTTAAGTATAAATGAGTATAACTGAAGGAAACCAGAATACGCCTGTAGTGGGAATATGTAGAGCAGTGTGCTTTGTAGTGTATTAGGAGTGAAAAGGGGAGTGAGTAGACATTTAAGGGAGGAGTAGAGGTCGAGGCTCAAGAGTGTCTACATAAGAGAATTCCAATGCATTAACTATTGAACTAACCATAGCAGTTGAAAAATCACATTCTTTACACTGCCAATATCGAAAGTGTATTTCTGATCCCTCTCCACGTTGGTACAGTATGTACTTGGGTACGTATTCTCCCTTCCTATGCACCACTCCAGAGTGCTGTGTCACCCCAGACTCTTAGCACCACAGCGTTCTATGTTGCTCTCCCATTCCCAATGCCTTTCATGTCCGTTTTCTGAGGTCAGAATTTTCCTTTTCTCAGTGGTGATTTTCTCATTCTGCAGGAAGAAGCTGGCCCAGCGCCTGCAGGACTCAGAGGAACAGATTGAGGCTGTCAATGCAAAGTGTGCTTCACTGGAGAAGACAAAGCAGAGGCTGCAGGGGGAAGTGGATGACCTGATGATTGACGTGGAGAGGTCAAATGCAATCTGTGCAGCATTTGATAAAAAGCAGAAGAATTTTGACAAGGTTCATTCAAAAGACCATGCCAGATCTGAACATCATTAGATATTTGATAGGCCAGGACAAATTCTGAAATTACGGAAGTTCTACACTAGCAGTAGATAAATTGCATCTTACCCAAACCAAAGTTATGGTAAGGACCACATAATATGACATATGGTAAAGATAAAGTCACTGTGTAAGTAAACCCAGATGACCGCAACAAATGATGAAGTAGCCTTCTGATAGTTTTTGAAAGCATGAAATCTTTGCAAGGGAGACTGGCAGGATCCATATGTAGTCTTTGGTCAAGCAGACTGAGCAAGTACTCACATGTAAGCTATCAAGCCCTGACTTTTGGCTGGTGCTAGTCTGTCAGCCTTATATTTGGGTGAGGCAGAGCTTTAGAGTCATGTTATGTTCCAGCCTTCATTGCCTTTACTAATATTTAAAAGAATCTACACTGTTGGACCAAGTTATGGATGTTGTATAGCCCTGTGCCTTGGTCTAGCCTTGTGTGAGTGAATTAAGTGACTGTACTAAAAAGGATGCCTTACAGAGCCGTGGTATCAAACTCAGGAGAGAACCGGTAGAGTATGACCTTTCTTGTTGGAGTCTTCTCCTGAGTCCAGGACCACTGGCTCCTGCTGTAATACAAAGGCTCACACATCCTTATTCAGATCAACCACAGCATCCAATCTGGTGTCCAATCAAACTCCTGCCTGAGAGCCTGGGGCATGCACTAGTGCTGGATGAAGAGGCACATTTAAGTAGATTCCACCAAAACAGCCAGAGTATGTATCACAGTGAGTTGATTGCCACAGGCAGAGAACAGTCCAAAGCAAAAGACTGTAAGATAGGTCATGCCTCTTGAGTTCTTGTAAAGGTGCAGAGACAGGAGTGTTGCAGAACAGGTCATTCTTATGCTTCTGTTACTCCAGGTCGTGGCTGAATGGAAGCAGAAGTACCAGGAGAGTCAGGCTGAGCTGGAAGCTGCCCAGAAGGAGTCTCGCTCTCTCAGCACTGAGATCTTCCGGATGAAGAACGCCTATGAAGAAATGCTTGACCAGGCTGAGACTGTCAGACGAGAGAACAAGAACCTCCAGCGTAAGTTCAGATATCTGTCACCAGGAATTCACCATGAGCCCTAAGATGCTTCCACATCTCTGGACTACCAGAACTCTGCCTCTTCCCAAGGTTTTGTTCTTATAATTTTCCATAAAGGTAGCAAATTTCTTTCTTGTTCAGCTGATCTTAAAGTCACCTGCAAGCACATGCCTACAGCTCATTACAGCATCCTACTTCCTCCTCCTTCACACCGCCATGATCCCATGTATGGATAGGGACCAAATTAACTGAACAGACAGAAATTATTATGATTCTAAGTTTTTTCAGATTATTTCAGTCAGTCACTGCCACTAGAAAAAATCTGGAGGGCTGTTATCTGTCTCCTGATTATTGGAGGTTTATGCCGCTGTGGCACAAGGGATTGGCATTTAATAAGCAAACTAACTAAATAAAGGAAATCCAACTCAGATCCTTTTTGTGAGCTGAATGGTCACTGGGGACTGTCTCTAGAGATGTAATTTCACTACCCAGAGGAAGTTGACATTATTTTCTGAGCTCACTCCAGTTGGTCCCTCTTATTTTCAAATTGCACGCTGAACTGGGTTCAAATTGCACACTGAGCAGGTTATCAGAAATAAAGACTGCACATGAGAGAAGTGTGCAGTTAGCTCGGTTGGTTAAAACTCGGAGCTAATAATTCTAAGGTCGCAGGTTCAACACCCTACCCATTCACTGAAGAGTTGGACTCAATCCTTGTGGGTCCCTTCCAACTCAGAATATTCTGTGATTTCATGATTCTGTGATTTCTCCTCACTGCTTCATCCCATTACATCAGTTCTCTTTCGTCACTCCCGTTGCCAAAGAGCAATTGCAGGTGCCACTGATAACATTATCTAAGATGAGATGAGTATGTGTTTTCTGGTTGCAGAGGAAATTTCTGATCTGACTGAACAGATTGCTGAGTCTGGAAAAGCAAATCATGGGCTGGAGAAAGCAAAGAAGCAAATTGAGCAAGAAAAGTGTGACCTACAAGCAGCACTAGAAGAAGCAGAGGTAAGTGTCCTCAATAAGGTGCTTGCTTTCAAAGAAATCAAGAATGGGGAAAATTTAAATATATATTTTATATTCCTGATACCCTTAAACTGTCCCAAAGGTGCAGCAAGAGAGCACAGACAGACCAAATAGCACAGGATCCACTCCTCTTCCATATTAATGTGGCATTCCTTGCTGTACTACCATGCACAAAAAACCCTCAGTCCCAGTCTAAAATTGAGTTCATTTTGCATCATCTGCTTGAATTTGCTCCCATAGAAAGCTGAAGAAAAGGAATTTGTACTTCAAAACACTGATAATTTTTGTTTTCTAGTCAAATTAATCAAGGATATTTTCCAAGAAGGTCTAATCAATACTCAAGTTTTCTCAATGTCACCCCCTGCTCAAAGCAAGCTGAATGCTAAAGAAAATTAAGACAATATTTCTTGAATTCCTCCACTTCAAATGAGTGGGAGTCAGTAACATGTTTAAAGAGAAGTCAGTTCACAGGACATGCGTTCTGATGAACATGAAGAGGTTGCTGGGGATCAGCTGAATCTTGGAGTACACTGGTACACTGTCATGCTTTGCTGGCACAGGCTGTATGTCAGGTCCCACAATTCCATGATTTCTGTCTTCGTTACTGTCTTTGGCTATCCCTCAGTTCTCCATTGCTTCAAATCTTACTTTTTTTTGCCATTCCAGGCCACACTGTAGCTCCTTCAGTTCCCTCTTGTCTGGGTTCTGCCTTCTGTTCCCTATCTGCCCTGCCCGTCTCTTGGAAAATGTTTTATACTTCTGCATGACCACATCTGATTCTCCACGAAATGTCTTTGAGAGCACTTGATGAGCTGTCCACGGTATACCTATGGCATACCTCAAAAATAGAATTAACTTAAGTTGGACAGGATCTCTGGAGGTCTTTAGTCCAACTTCCTGGTCAAAACACGGCCAACTTTGAACTTACATTAGGTTGCTCAAAGCCTTGTGTAATTGATCTTTATAATTTTTAAGGATGAATATATTGCTGGACAGCCTTCTCCAGTGTGACACCATTCTCATGGGAAAACATTTTTATCCTTATATGCAGTCAGGATTTCCCTTGTACCAACTGTTGACTGTTGCCTTTTGTCATTTTGCTGTCCACCACCAAGAGCCTCACTCTATTTTCTCTGTAACTTCCCTCAGGTAGAAAAAGAAGTATAAAACAACTGGCACATCTCTAGATCTCACTAGATGGGCAGGCAGTAAGAGAAAGAGGTATTGGTCATGAAATCCATCTGCTCTAATTTATGCATCTAAATGTCATCAATCTAATCCTGAATTAGTCACCATAGGCTGATTCTAGAAGCAAAAAGGAGAAACAGGCATCTCTAGAGAGTTTCTTCTTAAAAGGCATTCCAGGGCTACATCAACTGTTTCATTCTCTGGATGTCTTATTTCTGTCCACTGGTTGTAAAGAGCCAGCTTCAGGCTTTTAACTCCTTTTAGCTGAAGCTAGATGACACCAGTACCAGAGGGAAAAGGCTGTGTGGAAGGGGAACATGCCCACACAGTCACTGGAATGAGACTAAGGGTAGAGTCCCTAAGCAGAATTCATCATGGAGGTGCAAGAGAAGGCAAGCTGCTTCTGAGCAGGAGGCTTGGCTGTCCTATTTTATGTTTTCATATGATTTGTTATCTCTGCAGTGTCAAAATAGCCCTCAGTGCCCAGACCTTGTGGTATTGGAGGCATTTCCCTAAGGAGTATTATTCCTAAATTACCATTTAATATCCAGATGAGGTACAGTGACTCTTGAGTATGTGACAGCAGTTTTTTTCAGTACTTGGCCTTTTCTAAAGGTCCACAGTAAGGCAAATACACCTGCCCTGCTGGCTGCAAAGAGTCACATTTCTGCAAGGGCATTTCCCATCAATGGACACTGCAGAGACAAATGATATTTCAACCCTGACAGGGCTGTTTAGAGCACGAAGAGGGAAAAATCTTACGTGTTCAGCTGGAGCTGAACCAGGTGAAGTCAGATGTTGATAGAAGGACTGCAGAGAAAGATGAGGAAATTCAACAGCTGAAGAGGAATCACCAGAGGGTATTAGAGTCTATGCAGACCACGCTGGATGCTGAGATCAGAAGCAGAAATGATGCTTTGAGGCTGAAAAAGAAGATGGAGGGAGATCTGAATGACATGGAAATACAGCTGAGGCATGCCAACTGTCAGGTAGCAGAGACACAGAAGCACCTTAAAGCCGTGCAAGGGCAACTCAAGGTAGGGACCACAAGGCTTCTGTCCCACAGGTCTTTGCCATTCACTCTGCTTGCCTCTGAGTCTCATGGTGCTTTCCCCTCCTAAGGATTCCCAGCTCCATTTAGATGATGCTTTGAGAGAGAATGATGACCTGAAAGAGCAGCTTGCTATGGTAGAGCGTAGGAACAATCTGATGACAACAGAAATGGAGGAGATGAGAGCTGCTATGGAGCAGACCGAGCGAGCCCGGAAGGTTTCTGAGCAGGAGCTGACAGATGCCAGTGAGCGAGTGCAGCTGCTCCACTCGCAGGTATTTGGCATCTCCTAGTAAAGGAGATTACCATAGGCATATGGGAGTGGCACAAATGGGGTGGGAATGACCTGTCTTCTGACTGTCCCAACAGAACACAAGCCTCCTCAACACCAAGAAAAGACTGGAAGTGGACATTACTCATTTACAGAATGAAGTCGAAGACAGCATTCAGGAAGCCAGAAATGCAGAGGAGAAAGCAAAGAAAGCGATCACAGATGTGAGTCCTCTTGCTTGCCTCCCTTCCATTTTATACTACTATAGTCACTTCTACACTTTAGAAAGGTATGAATCACATGGAGGAGAACCAATTCTTCAACAGAAAGTATCTGTGACACACAATTCCTCCCACATGGACCTCACACAGCCCTGCCCCACTGCTTGCCACAGAACACCCCTTCAGAAATGGTCCTCGTCCTGCTAGCAGTCTGTATTGAAGAGGCATCTCCTCTCCCCTTTCCCAAACCCATTCACTTTTGCTTCCAGAATAAATGTAATAGACAGGATAGAACAGATGGTGGCAAAATTGCAATAGGAAAAGAGTTATTTGGACCAAGGCCTGTTTAGACACAGCACAGAAAAGCAGAAATTAAGACAAAAATCATACACACTTCTATACAAATGCTAGACATGTAAGAAATAAAAAGAGACAATATAAATGTTTCATTTAAATAAGGCTACAGTTCCACAGCATCAGAACTACCAACGTTTAGGACCATCTAGGACAGGTATGTGGAAATGAAACAGAAAATAGTGACACTATTCCATCAAGTCCTCATGCACCAGTGTCTAGTCCTGCAGTCCTGCATGTCCTCCTGACCTCTCTGCTCTGCCACACTGGGAACAGCTATCCATCCTGGGTCCTGGGGATCTCAGCAGGCACAAGCTTTTCAGTGCAGTTTGAGGTACTCAGGGTCATTTTATTGGCAAAAACTGCTTACTAGTCTGCCTCTGGCAAATTTAGGCACCAAATAGCCAGACACTCATAATCACTTGGGAGCCCAGAGACACAGAGTGCTAGCTGGTGATATCTCACAATATCCCTAATTTTCAATGACTTAAAAAATAAAACTTTGGTACCAAGCCATTTGCACGCCTTAATTAATTTTTTCTTTATGCCAACCCTGGCTGTTCTCCAAGGTGAAGCAGTTTTAGACTTTGAGTAACAATGATCCTCTTTGTATGACAGATCCTTAGCACAGCTGTGGGCACTGACTGAGAACTTGCAGGGCCACACACCAGTGTGAAGCTGGGTCTTGCTCCCAGGGACACAGAACTGCCGGGATGGGGAGGCGTATTTGTAACATAACTGTGCCCTACAACCAGGCAGCCATGATGGCAGAAGAGCTGAAGAAGGAGCAGGACACCAGTGCCCACCTGGAGAGGATGAAGAGGAATCTGGAACAGACAGTGAAGGACCTGCAGCACCGTCTGGAAGAGGCCGAGCAGTTGGCCCTGAAGGGAGGCAAGAAGCAACTCCAGAAACTAGAAGCGAGGGTATGGTGAAGACTTGGGTAGCCTGAGGTGAAGTTTCTGACTGGGCTTTTGATTGCTGGAACCTCTTGTGAGGGTGGCAACAGGGACAGCCCCAGGTATTCCCAGGTTTGATGAGAGCTACGCCGAGTAGAAAAACACTGCACTGTGGGCAAGGAACTTGAGAATGACTTCATAAATACTGAGTGGGCAAAAATGGGGGCAGATAAACATAAGGTGGACACAGACAGTAACTTTTGTCTAGGGAAAAATAATTTAAAGCATACTTACTTGGGGATGAACTTGGAACTGAAAAATACAGCCCAGACAGGAAGGAGATCACAGTCTCATCCAAGACAGGTCTCAGAAACTGTTCAATGTGCAGTAGAAGCAAAGACCTAAAAGAGAAAAAAATTTGGGCTTCATTAGGAAAGGCACTAAGAACAAGACAGAGAGCATCCTTGCCACTATATTAAATATACCATGTGTAGTTTTGTTCTCTGCAGCTTAAGAAGGATCTGGGGGTGAAGCCTTATGAGTATTGACAAACAAGACTAGGACTCTGCTATTTGAAGAGACCAGGACATCTTCACCTGGAGATTAGTTTAAAATAAATAAAAGGAAGTACTTTACAGAGTAGGTAGTCAAATTCTGGAATGTGCTGCCATGGGAGGCTATAGAGGCAGATGGTAAAAGGCTCAAAAAGGGAGTAGAAATCAGCAGGTTTATAGACATACTTAAGGGAACAGGCATAGATAGGCCACACTTTACACTTCTAATCTAACGGCTATGGAAACTGGACAAGTGTGAAGAGAGTAGACAGCAGCCAGGTTCCCATGCTGTCCCTAAATAGTATATGCTGCTGGCACTCTCATTAGGCTAGGTGGACTACTTGCGTGACCCATTAATTGTGCTCTTCAGCTGTTTCTGTTTCAAAATACAGCACAACTGACTGGGAATTTGGTGCTCTTGGCTTTGAAAGGAAACATCCACACAGAAATAAAAACACTGTAATTCAGGTTTTTCTCATACACACTGCAGAAGAGGGATGGAGCATTGGGAGGTTGTTAAGGACTATTCATGAGGATGAACTGGAGTCAAAGATAACAAATGAAACAGATTTTCACCATTTACCTGGTGAATATTGATAGATCCTTCCTTCTCTGTTTCAATTTCCTCTTCTCTGACAGATTTAAGCCTAATTCTGATTATAAATGCTCTAAGTATGCACAATTTACCTTTCTATATCCTTTTATAAATAACTATGGATTCATACACTATGTCACAATTAACATAGCATGTTGAGCATTTTTTAGCTAGTCTAGACCCAAGAAGCAGCTACAGGAATCTGCCCTGCTCTGTCTGCCACTTTCTCTGCAGCCTTTATCTGTAGAACTCTGGTTCCCAGGATCCTGCAGCAGGATCAGCAGCCATTCTTGGCAGCTTGCTATCTTCACCATGATTCCGTGTTTCAGATTAATGAGTTAGAAAATGAGCTTCATGCTGAGCAGAAACGAGGAATAGAGTCTCTGAAAGGAGCTCGCAAGTACGAACGAAGGCTGAAGGAGCTCACTTACCAGGTATTGCAAATCCTCCGCCCTCTTATGTGGATGACCTCGGTCCATGTTCCAAAGCTGACATGAGTTTCACTTCCTACAGTCTGAAGAGGATAAGAAAAATATTCTCCGGCTCCAGGACCTGGTGGACAAGCTGCAGTTAAAAGTGAAAGCATACAAGAAACAGGCTGAGGAAGCTGTGAGTGCAGGACTTTTTTCAGTGGGCCTCGGTACAGATTTCCAAAAGGTCTGGGCTCCCTAGCTCATTAAAATAATTGAATACTCAGTTTGACAGGGCAACTATGGCCACTGCCTTTGAATATCCTTTATTTTATAAAGGCACCTCAGAACAGAGTGGGTGTAGCTATAATTATCTTGGAACTCTTGCACCTTTGGAGCCACACAAGCCAATTTTCCCAGCTGGAATTGAGCAGGACTAATTGTTCTGCCCTCCAAGGGGTACTAGATAGAAATGCACAGGGTACTGGCCATGCAGGTATGTACCTGTGAGGCTAAACCAGGTGACATTTCTGTGGCACAGCCATGGGTGTTAATGGTAACAGGGCAATGTCATTTGTGTCTGTGACACTGACAGTGCTGTCTGACTTCCAGGAAGAACAGGCAAACGTTAATCTCTCGCGATGCCGCAAGGCCCAGCACGAGCTGGAAGAGGCCGAAGAACGAGCTGATATTGCCGAATGTCAGGTTAACAAGTTACGAGCCAAAAGTCGTGACATTGAAGGCCAGGTGAGTTGTAGGGATGCAGAAAGGGACCATTCCTATGCAGCCGGTGTCACAAAGGCCTCTGCCCAAACACCTTGAATACAGCCATAGCTGTATTCCTCCCACTCTTTCACTGGAGTGACCTCAAGGCCAAAAACTGGCACTTATTCAAAACCAGTGTGTTTTGAGAGTCCTTTTGGTGACTCCCAAGAGTCAGACCAAATATGATCAACTCTAAGAATCCAGGTCTTTCAGCAGAATTGGGAGATAATAGCTCTTCATCAGGAAAATGGTAGTACATTTGCAATAGCCACAAACTTGAAACAAGTCCACAAATAATTCAGTTGCTCCAATATCCTCTACATTATCTTCCTTTTTTTATATTTAGAAATCAGAGAAATGAAGTCCATGACCAGAGCTGTGGCAGGCTCCCTCCCGATATGGACTTCTGTGTATCCAGCAGATAGCCATTACTTTCTTCAAGTAACTCACTACTTTCTTCAAGTAACCAGGTGTGTGTGTAACTAATATATTTAGCCAACCTTAAGTAGAAGTTGTGAGAAATAAAAATAAACCTAGGTGATGCTCAGGTGACTGTAAGGAGTATTGATTCACTACAAGATGGACAGTGAGAGTTTGTGACTGGATGCAGCAGGATTGCCAGTGGTTCACCAGGGCAATGGGAGCCCATTCCTGTTTTTTTCCTCAGTTTTGACTCTCCTGGTTGAGGGAAGCTAACGGTGAATTAGGGAGAATACAGAGAAGATATCTGTCAGGCTGTAACCAGGGACTTGAGCTGCTCTGTCCTGCTGCCTCCGTAGCAGTCCCTGGCATAACCCTGCGGGGACTGGGAGAGCGGCTCCTCCGGGCAGCGCGTATTTGCGGATCTGGTAGGAGCGGAGGGGGTGAGTGGGGATCAGTGCCCCACACCGCGTGTGCGTGCGTGCGTGTGCGTGCGTGTGCGTGCGTGTGCGTGCGTGTGCGTGCGTGTGCGTGCGTGTGCGTGCGTGTGCG
>NW_020898041.1:76971-241859 GCF_003984885.1 Neopelma chrysocephalum
GTGTGCGTGCGTGTGCGTGCGTGTGCGTGCGTGTGCGTGCGTGTGCGCGTGTGCGCGCGTGTGCGCGTGTGCGTGTGTCTGTGTGACTGTGTGACTGTGTGCGTGTGTCTGTGTGGGTGTGTCTGTGTGGGTGTGTCTGTGTGCGCCTGTTCGTGTGTCTCTGTATGTCTGTGTCTGTGTGTCTATGCGTGTGTGTACGCGCTGTGGGCCGTGGTGTGTTTGAGGGAGGGAGGGGAGAGCACCCGCTCCATGCAGGGGCGGGAGAAGGGGACACGGAGCGGATCTCCTCCACGCAGTGCGTGCCAGGCGATCTGCTCGACACGCAGAGGAGGAGAGGGCTTTGCTCCTCGTGGGATGGGGGGTGGCTTTGCCACAAGCGCAGCTCGGCCCGGCCGAGCCCCCCACGAGCCGCCCCGGGGGCTGACGGGACGCGGCGGGAGCCCCGCCAGGACCAACCGCGCTGCCCGAGCGCGGCGACGGGGGCGCTGCGGCACTGCCGGCTCGAGGCCGTGAGGGAGGAGTGTGCGGGGTGAAGGGTGTGTGCGGAGTGTGGGGTGAGGGTTGTGCGGGGTGAGGGGTGTGCTGGGTGTGTGCGGGATGAGGGCGGTGTGGGCCCGCCCGGGTCGCACCCGGCGGCTCCGCCCGAAGCGGGGTCAGACTCGAGCCTCCGCCCGCCCTCGGAGCCGCCGGGAGGCCCCGGCGCTGCCGCCCTGTGCGCGGAGCCGCCCAGTGCGCAGAGCGAGGGAGGAGGGGATGGTCTGGCCGCGGTGCCCAGCACAGGCTTTTGCTGAGCTGCTCCTCCTTGTCCAGGAGAGGACACAGTGTTCGGAGCACACTGACAGCTCCAGGGACTCATTGTGAAGTGTCCTGAAACGCTCCTGAACTGTGACAGGTGATCCCACAGACTGATCGTGCTGCTGCCCAGCGTGCCAAGGCACTGGCAGTGCTGGCTCCAGGGCTGTGGTCATGCCGGGCTGTGCCGGCAGGCTGTGCTCAGCTGGGTGGCCCAAGTGACAGCTAGTGGCTCTGGCTGCTCTCGGTCCCATTTCTGTCTCCGGGCACCAGTACCGTCACCCCACACCCGCTGGTCACCCCAGCCAAGGCTCCTATCTCCTCCCATTCACATTCAGCACTCAGTGGCCCTTCCTTCTGTGTCATTCCTTTCTCCTAGTGTATTGATCTGCATCAGTTTTTCCCCTACACTGTGTTCCATTTGAGTTTCTGTCATCCTCCTGTGTTTTATACCCTGTCATCACTGCTGGCTGTAATCCGTGTGCATCCTGAGTGGCCATTCGTCCTGTTCGCATTCAGAGTCCTTTGTGCCGGTCGAGGCTCTCTGGTGTGTTGTTTGCTGATGCCCCATCGGACAGTGGTCTGCCATCTCTGCCTGTCAAGCTAACAAAAATCATCCCATTGTTTCATTTCCCAGCTGCATGGCTACCTGCCATCACTGGCTCTGGCTTACATGTTCTCCAGCATGGCATTGTCTCCTGTCAGAGATGGATGTGGACAGCCAGATCACAAACACAGCAGCCTGTGATTTGAACAGTCGCTTTGTCCAGCCCCCCAAACTGCATGTCCTGCCCACACTCTCACATGACACGATGCAGTTTTCATTGCACAGCTGTGCACATTGGGACCACGTCTGCCCCAGCCAACAAACAGTGCTGTGATAAGCACAATGCTAGCTGACAAATCAGTAGATTAGCAGGGTTTATCCTTTTGTTAAGTACAGACCTGTTCTCAATAATCTTATTTGTACATAAAGCAAGAAAAAATTGAAAGAATGAGAAACAGCTCTTGCATGGGAGTTTTGTTCTGTGGGAGTGTTCTTGGGGCTATTTTTTGATCCATTATGATGATGGCTGAAAACATATTTATAAAGCTGAAAGAAAAGCCTTTGTCTGAAAATTTCTTTGCACTCCCAGAAGCTTCTAGATGTGCTTTGTAGTTGTCATGAGATCTACAAAGCCCTCTGAGTCCTCTGCTTGTCCCAGTATATCAGGAAGGGAGAGGCAGTGGGATGACCAGATGCATGAGCATGGCCCAGGAGCCAGCACTGGCTGTGCCTTGGCACACTGGGCAGCAGCAGGAAGGAGCAGTCTGTGGGATCACTTGTCTCACTGTAAGAGTGTTTCAGTATAGAAGCCTGTTAGCTTCATTGGCTTCCTTTTGTGACCACAGACCATGCCACCTTAAAAATGACAGCACACATTCGTGTCATCTGTTCTTCAGAAACTGCTCCCCGTTCAGCCATGTATCTCCACACAGAGAGAATGAGAAGGCAGGAGAGAGGTGTGGAGCCTCCAGAGCCTGGCAAGGGCCTGAACAGAGGTTTGTGGTCAGCAGTTCCAGTAGCAACTCTAGACTGTTCCCAGCTCAGTGGTTGTTGTATTTCTATATCTCTCTGCTTAGTTCTTTGCACTCACTTTATAGGATATGCAGGTGTGTTTTAACATTCTGAAGAGAAGCAGGCAATTCTGGAAAATAGAAGGGGACAAAAAAAAAGTCTGCCTCAAAAAAAGCATGGAAAGCTGGAAGGAAATTGAAATAGGATAACTGGTGGGTTTTCAAAATAAACTTTATTTATTTCTTTAAGAACAAGAAATGTACCATTTTTCATTTAGTTGAACCAGAGGTAACATGAGATATAAATTATCTCTTATTGTAGGAAATAAAAAACTCTTTATTTTAGAACAGTAACAAATTAGTTGATTACAAGAGCTGGAGCTGTGTCCTACCTCAATGTATACGAAGGATAATTCTTGCTAGTATACCTATCTGCAAAGTCAAAAGAAGGATTAAAATGCTGATTTAAAACCACACCATGCACACACAGAGCTCATCCCCTCTAGGAATGGTGCCTGCTCCTCCTTTGAGGTCCTAGGGGAACAGATAGAAGTGGGATTCATTCCAGTGGCCTACCAGCTTCTCTTTCAAACCTGCAGGACCTTTTGCTAGGAAAAGAGTAATTTGTGCTGAGAGTTACAGCCCCTTTGCTTATGTCTGTGACTGACATCAGAACTTCCTGATTTCTCAGGTATGAAACAGAGCTACCATGTACCACCATTGCTCCATACTTGTACTAGTATCACATTCGGCATGAGAGGAATGAGGGTTTAACTCTTTAATGACATGATAAATTTGGTCTAATTCACCTCATATATTTGTTTTTATTCTCTGAAAAATAAAATCGCTTAATTTTTTCAACCTGGAACAAAACAACTCCATGCGTCAGTTCGGACTGGGGATTGATTGTAGAGTGCAGCCCTGCAGAAAAGGCCTTGGGATTCTTGTGGAAAACAAGTTGGACCTGTGTCAGCAGTGCTTCCCTGCAGCAACAACAGTCATGGGATTGCATTAACAAGTGGTCAGCAAATGGAGGATGTGGTTATTCCCCTCTGCCTGGTACTGGTGAGGCTGCATCTGCAGTATTCTGTGCAGTTTTTAGAAAACTCCCCCATTATATGGGAGATGTTGACACACTGGAGAGGCTCCAACAACAGCCCCAGTATTGGTGAGCAGGAGCATGTGCCATGTGAGGAGATGTGATGGGGGTTAGGTTTGTTTGGCCTGCAGAAGGGAAGGCTGGGGGATCTCATTGCAGAGACACTACTGAAAAGGGAGGTGAGAATTCCGATGCACCCAAGCTTCTCCTGCAAGTGAAAGAACGAGAGGCAATGGTCTCATGTTGCAAACCAGGGAAATTCTTTTTCAACAAAAGGAGAACATTATTTACCAGGAGAGTGCTGCGGCCTTGGGACAGGCTGCCCAGAGAGGTTGTAAAATCTCCATCGTCAGGATTTCCAGGATACATGTGGACAAAGTCCTGAGCAACTTCAGCCAGCTTTGAAGTCAGCCCTGCTTGGAGTAGGAGATGGGACCTCAATGTACATTTTTCACTCATTCAGCTGGACTCACTAATGTAGCAGGAAGCAAGTTGCATTCTGCTGTTTGGGGACTGATCAATTCACTGGAAAGGCCAGAAGCACTGACGTGGTACAAGGCACATAAAGGTCAGGACCATGCAGGGAGCGGGGAGGGTGGTGGTCAGGGAAGAACAGCATGGGAATGAAGCCTCTGTCTCACGCACTGTCCAAGTGAGCCATCCACTTCAAATCACCTACTTCAGCCTGTGAGTCCTCAGAGTGGTGATTCCAGGGATAGAGTGCCAACGTCTTTTTTCCATGACATTTTTACAGCATAGATTTGTAATCTCCATCATTGGAGACATTCGAAAGCTGTCTGGACATGATCCTGGCTAACTTGCTCTAGGAGGCTGTGCTTGTCCAGGGTATTTGTACCAGATCACCTCCAGTGTCACCTCCAGCATTCCCTTCTAACCTCAACCACTCTGTGATTCTTATTTTATCTGTTAATTTTAATATTCTGTCCATTTCAGCCACTCAGCTTCACTCACAGGAGCGTGCTTCCTTTCATCTATTGGTACTTCTGACCCTTGCTTAAACACCCAAAATCCTTGAGAAATTTCAATATCTGATAATAAAATTTCTAATAAATTTTAATCCAATTGAAAAACTGTTTATTTTATGTATTTTTTCTATGTATGGTTTACATACCTGGAGTTTTCTTACAATTACATTATTAGGATATGTCACCATTTGTTTTAAATTTTCTTGGTCATCTTCAGCCCCAGATTGTTGCCCTTCTGAGGCACTGGAGTATGAGAACCCTGTTATCTTTTCTTTCCATGATGTTGGACAAGGGGCCACAAATTAGAACCATCCCTATTAGTCAGAGAAACACACCTGATTTTTAGAAACTCTTCTTTCTGCACTTATTCTGACCACAGGAGACTGTCTGATAAAATCCTGGATAATTCCTTCCTCTCAGCTGAGTACCCAAACCTCACTAGATATTTGAAGTGAATATTATTGTGATTTTTTGATACCAGTATGGATCCCTGCCTCAGATAGTCCCTACAGCCAACTTCGCAGTCTTCTGGGCAGCCTAAGGTTCAGGTGTAGCTTGCAGGGGGTCAGGAATAGTGACCCTGCCTTTTCCCACTGACTCACTGCTGTTGGCAGAGAAGTAGTGTATCCCAGAAATATAAGCAAAGGGACTGGAGAGAGTCCTCTGTGCGGGCTGAGAAGAATGTGGGAGATGGAAGAGTTACTAGTTGGATCCTCATTGGAAAATGGAGTGAGGAAAAGGTTGGCCACAGTGAGCAGGGCTCTGCTGGGTCTTTGTCTGAGGCAAGTGGTGGATGTGCAGCACCCTTTACAGAGACAGTTTGCTGCCAATCTGTTGATTGTAAGTGTGTGTCAGCAACAGCAGACTTTAAACATTAAAACTATCAAGGGAAAACCAATGCTGAGTGTCCAAGACTTTATGGGATTGGATCCTCATCTTCAGTACTACTCAGGATGAACATAGCTCTTGCCTAATTCTTAGAGACTTTCCTGTATGAGTTATTGTTCATGAGAGAATAGCAGCTTTATACACAGATGGTTGTAGAACAGAGACACCATTGAGAGGCAAACACGGAGACATCTATGTCCTGCAGATACAGGCACACACACACACACAGATCAACAACTTTATCCACAGAAAGCAGTCAGTCCTGCTCAGTGCAGTCAGGCAGAATCTCTACTCTTTCATGACATAAGAAATCCCTGATGGAATTCAAGTAATGAGCAATTCATGCTGAAGAGGAAAGCTTAGTGTCAGGGAAATACCAATGTCCAAACTAGCACACCCTGAAGGAGTTTGGCCGGAGGGCTGCCTGGTTGGATTGCTCTTCTTAAATGGCCAGAATCCTACTTCTCCATGAGATCAAAAGAGAAGATCAGATGCTCTGGACCCAGCGAGCTGTTGCAGATTATTTGGCAAGCCCAGATCATACCACTAAGACTGATACTAAGCCAGAGAGAAGGATGTTTGAAAAAAGGTTTGGGTGCTTTCATCAGAGTCCTCTTAGGATGTTTTCCTGCTTTTCCAGTGCCTCTCTATGTAATCTTGGACAAGTCAGGTCATGCCCACATCTTCATATGCAGGTAATTTTCAGTTCAATAGTTTAGGTTTGGACATCAATGCAACTCTTAAGTCATTGGGGGTGGGTTGAACAGATAAAACAGGCCAGGGACAGGTTCCAAAATATTTCCTGCACTGGAAACCCTTGCTACAGAATTTTTTGGGTGCCAAAATTTTACATGGGCTCAAAAACTAAAATAACTACCCTAAATAGTGCAAATGATACCTCCTGTAATGGGGGAAGACCTGAGCTATCATTTGCTGCAGATAAAGAGGATGTTCTCAGAAATGTGTCTCTGCAACTGTCCTTTTCCCTAGACTTCTGCTATAAGATATTGCTGGAAACAGGATAATAAACTATACAGTCCTATCCAGAACTATTTGTCTTATATTGGTATATTAGAAGCTGAAATCCAAGTGGTCACGGTTTGCTTGTTATTATATACTGTAATTATACAATTTATAGATAATTTCTTCCTTTCAATGACTTTTCCATTTAGCATGAAAAAGTTAAACGTTCAATAAATCCAAAAACCTTAAACATTCAATGACCTACTGTTTATAGATCTGGAAGAAGAGATGACGACCACAGCATCTGCTCTAACAAAAATAAATGTTTAGGAATCATTGAAGTGGTCTAAAGTCAGGCTTGTCCTCTTCTTTGTGAGCATCCTGACCACCATGAAGTGCCCTGCAGTTTAGTTTGCAGCAAGAGGAATAGCAGCAAGATGGACAGAGGGAAGCTCTCATTTGAAATTCTGTAGGCAGCTAATAGGAGCTGTAACAGCTGTAACTGAGGCTGTTCAGAGCCCCAAGGAAAGAGAGATGAACACTGAACTGCTGGAGAGAAGGCTTGGCATCACCCTTTCAAACAGGGCTTTGTGACAACTGGCTGGTCCTGACACCTAACTCTGAGGCGAAGTGTCAGAGTTATGAGTCACATTTCTAGGACCAAGTATGTGCCTGTCACGTAACAGGGTGGGACCTGCCCTGCCTCTCAGTAGGAAATATGTTGACTGGAAGTAGGCTGATGTTATTGGAACAGTTCTCAGCCTGCTTCCAAGAAAGGAAGTGAATGGAAGCAGTCATCTCTCCAGGTGAATTATCCTGGCAGGCAAATCCAGTTTATTCTCAGGTGAATCATCACAAGCTGTTCATGTAATATCACTGTCCATTTATAGACAGAGACTACATTTGTTTATGTCTGACTCTAAAATAGTCGATACAGCTCTGGGCACTGTTAAGACAAAGATGACTAAATCTGCCCTGGAATACCACAGTTTTACTATGACCACAGCCAGGCAGGATGCTGCACGTCTGATCTCATTTTCAGAGTTGATTGTGTACTAGGAGAGTTCCAAGTTCAGCAAAGCCACCTGAAAAACTTCTGAAGGCAGAAGTCAAAAGTAAAGCCATTCTGTATCCTTTAGTGCTTTTTAAAATTCATGTTTGAATCACATATTTGATCATATGAACATGACTCATAAATCTGAGTCCTCTACTTGGAATATTTGAGGTCCTGGATGCCTAAATTTCCAAGTGTGATACCCAAGATATCTGTTTAGGAAATCCCTGAACTGCAATTTGTGGATGATTGGCAAATATCCACAGGAAGCGCTGCTGTGTGCTGTCCTGCTCTCTCATTCAGCCCATGCATTCTCTGGGAGTCGCTGACTGGACACCAGATGAAATTTTCTTCTGAGCTCCTGTATCTGTTCTTGTATCTTGGCTGTTCAGAGCATCGAAATGGTCCCTTCCACCAAAAGCTAGAGCTTTTAAGAATTTTAACAACTGAAAGTATGCTTTGTGTACAGGCTCAGAACATTTCCTCTCCAACAATGGAACTAATTTCTCCTACTAATTTAGACTTTTAAGGTCATTTAAAGATCCAGTGCTACATGTGGTTTCTTTTTAGTCTCTTTATTTCCTCATTGCTGGCCTCATGAGACCTGAAGCTGCTGTCTCTTGCAAACAGGTACGGCCAATCAATTATTCATGCGAATCTCCAGTCCATCATGGTTAAAAAGTTTTTCCATGCACCTATGCTAACCCTCTCTCATTGTGCACTCTGCAGGATCTGTTCAGTGGAGTCAGCTGGAGTAATTCAGATCTTTTTCATGGGCTAGACAGATTGTCAAATGTTGCTTTAAACAAAAAAACCATAGACCATGCTTTTCCTACAGCTGCCAGGTGTGAACCTTCTTCTGGTACTCTCAAGATGTTCTTAGGTCCCTCTTTGTGGAATCTGCCCGTCTGTACAGGGCTTGTTTTAGTGGTGTCATTTTAAGCCCCAGGTACAAGCTGTGAAATCATGGAATAGGCTCTCTCTGACTGGATGACCATAGCAGAGGCTCTCTGCAGTGTTATATGAAGTTGGCTCTTTCTCATTCACAGATAGCATTTCTTGACACTAAGGTTTGTTAAAAAGTTAGATGGCCAAGACTGAGGTCTTCACCCAGGGCTCTTTGGTGATAGACAGGAAGAAAATGGTCCTTTCAAGATCTCACCCTAAAACAGAATATGTTCACATGATAATAATTTAGAACTGGTTTCTTATTGCTAAGTGGAATACCCTCCTAGAACAGATGGCAGAGTGAGTATGACAGTTGTGATGGCTCAGGAAATAAATTCAGAAAGATCTTGCAGACAGAGGGATTGTTTTGAATATCCAGTCACACCTCCTGTGTACTGCCCAGGGAACACCTGCATCCCACTGAATGCTTTAGTTGAGCTGAAACAGAAGGTAGGAAACAAGGCTGAGACTGAAAGCGGACCAGTTCGCCCCACTGCCTGGTACCCTTGAAGTGGTAAATCTGCATATTTCTGGGATGGCTTCTACATCCCATCATGACTCTGGCATCTTATGCTAGATAAAAAAGCTGCCTATGCTCAAAAATAATTTTCCTCATAGATAGAAAACTTGTCCCCCTTTAACATCCTTCACAATACAGACATTTCATGTTGCAGAAGCAAACATGGATCCAAGCCTTTGGCAAGAGCTGGTCTCTGTGCAGGAAGTAAAGCCATCCTGCAAGTTGAGGAGAAGGACCAGACATGACTCAAGAGAAACCAACAGCTGTAATTATCTACACAATGAAATGAGGACCTGTTCAAGAGATATTTACTTCCAGTGGCTAAAAGGCATCCTCTGAGAGGAACAGAGCCCTTCTTCCTACAGACAGGACATTCATACACAAGCCAAAGTGAAGTTGTAGTAACAGGGTTTAGAAAGAAATTTTAAAATAAAAATCAAGTTAGTGTTTACATTTGGACTTGCCTACTGAAAAGCTGAAGTTTGTAGTTGCTTCAGGGAGTGGACTAGGACTGCAACTCTGCTAGAGGCTTTCTCATCAAGAAAGTTTAAGCAAAGCAGGACAGGAGCCTGCAAAGATATCAGAAAAGGAGACAGTAAGAAAAAACAAAAAGTTGGAAGTAGAGGAAAAAAATATCAGAGAATAAACCGAAGAAAACATCATTGAAGTATTCTGTTAACATCAAACATAAGAAAAGCAAAATTTAAACTAAACTTCATTATTTTATGTGAAAGCTCTAACCTATTTGGATCCTAGTTGCAATATAACAAAGCTGGGTTTGTATATGCTGAAGAAAAATATGGGATTTTGTTTTGGTTTCAGTTCTTGCCTTCTATAAACGGCATTGTTAGAGAATACTGCTGATAGATGTACCTGGATGTGTGCCATGATATCAGGTCTGTGAGGTTTTGCCAAGCAAGGCACAGCTGGTATGATAATACCACATAATGGATCATAGATCAGCAGTTATCAGCTTAAATGCTTATCAAAAGGGGATGATTTAAACAATTTACCACAATTCAGAGAATTAAAAATAGAACTGTGGAAAGTTGTCTGAAAATTGTTGAAAGAAAAAACTTTGAAGAGCTCAGCTCAGATTGCTGCTGTCTAAATGAAGGACAGCTACATTGAAAGTCACCTTTTGAAAGATATAGGAGAAAGGCTACAGTCAGGCTACCTGAGTGCTCATTTCAGAGAAACAGGTATTGTGAATTTCTAAAATTCCAGGAGGAGATAGAGATAAAAATACTTCATTAAAGTGTTACATAAATAAAAAGCCTGTACAGCCTCAAGCCAGGAGATACACACACAATAATACATTATGGGCACAAAGATGGTAATTGTTCTGAACTCACACCTCATTAGTGATTGCAAAGCAAGAACAAATCAAAAGGAGAAACTGGAGGCTCTTCCTCCATGGAAAAAAAAAGATGAAAGAGAAAGAAATCTGACAGGCCATACAGCAGTTAGTGGCCAGATGGGGTCTGTGAAAAGGACTGATCTCCCAACACAACAACACAAAATTTTGCAGAACTTGTGGAGTGGCTCACAGAGGCACCTGTGACCCTTCCACTGGGACAGAAGTTGATGCAGGTGCCTCGAAATGCAGGACCTGCCCCAGCACCTGCTCCCTGAAGTGAGTTGCACAGACACAGACAGCCACAGGCAGGTGAACACCTGACTGTCACGCACTGCAGTAGGTCATGGACACGTGTAAGGTGACAGAGTTACAGATGGGCAAGGAGCATCACACACAGGTTGCAGTCATGTGAACAGCTGTACACCCAAATGTGCAGCATACAAATGGGACTCTCATGTAGTAGAATGGGACAACAACTGAATGGTTTCCATGATGGAATATGGAGACTGTTTTGTAATGTACACAGGGAGAGTCCCTGGCACAGACCTCACGCTCTCCAGAGCAGTGTGCATGAATACACTGTAGCTTATACAGGAGCACACGTTGTCAAACGGAGGATCTCCCCAGCCTGCAGAGAAGTGCCTGCTGTTGTCAGGAGGTACACACACTGGACTGAGGCAAATGATGCATCCCAAGTTTCGTGAGCTGCACATATTGTTGGGTTTTGTCACATTTCCAGTGGACTGTCACACACACAGTGAAGTGAGTGATGTGTACACAGACAAGTGTCGTCCTACACGTGTGTGTATGTGTATTCTGGAGTTAGTCACAACCCCTGTACTGCAGTCAGCCTCTCCTGTGGACCAACAATGTTCTCAAACTCATGCACACTGAGTTCAGTGCTCACACGCTTGTGATGCTCCAAAGGGTCTCATAAATGCACTGGAAGGAGATACGTGTTTTCCTGCTCCTCCACAGACACACAGTGCCTGGAGGCAATCTACAGAGTGAGCCTCAGAGGAGACATGGACATATCTGCTGGGCATGGCTGGCTCCCATCAGTCAGCAGGGAGAAGGACCCATTCATCTCACTGATGTTGGAACTCAAGGTTTGTTCCCCTCTCCATTAACTGACTACAAAAGGATGATGGGTGGCAGGCTGTCAGACAGGCAGATCCATCCCTGCCACACGTATGGTGGTGTGACTCTTGCACATACTGAAGCGAGACTCTCCCTGTCCTCCACATGCCACACATACTACTGATGGGTTCCATGTGTGCAGGTCACTGTGCACTAACATGGATAAGACCCTCATATACACCCGTGGTGCAGTGAGTCACACCAGTCACTGATTCTTACAGATCGGGGCAAGTGTCTTGTGCACAGGTGTACATAGACACACACACCGCCAGCTTACACACAAGCACACAGACGCACACATGCAGCTGGATCTCACATGGCTGTCCCATAAGCACACATAAAGGTCAGTCTCCTGTGTGAGCAAATTCTACCCATTCAGGGAAAGCGACACATAGATGGCACAGGCAGCTCAGCCTCAAGGTGTGTGCTTACATGCACCCCTGTGAGTCACACTCACAAGGGAGTCTCTCACATGCACACAGGTGTCTCCTGCACAAGCAAACATCTCTACACTTTCATACAAGGTTGAGTTTCTCACATAAAGTTTTGTGAGACTCTCATACACAAACACGCAGGTGCATATCCCATAAACAACACACCAGATGTAGCACAGGCACTCAGGTATGTGTGCTCTGCCTTGCAGGTACGCCTTTGCGCACATGGAGACCTCAAGAACTCTGTGGGCAAGTCTCACAACATGCACATGTTCTCTCACACGCACAAGGAAGTGTAGTGGGTCAGGCAGCCCACCCTGCAGCAGGTCACACATGTGTATGTACCTGGGCTTCATACACATGCATCTATACCTGTGCTTGTACAGGTATAGGTTACATATATGCAGTGAGTCAGGTGTGCATACCTGGACAGACACACACACGTGTTCATACACACCTAAACATAGGATTGGTAAAGAGAAAAATCAGGACATGTGCATGCACACAGATGTGACTTACCCAGACAAACACACAAGTCACACACGCTGCAGAGTGAGGCAGGCAGGCACACCCAGAGCAGGTTGTGCACAGAGTGGGTGTTCATAAACAAATTCACACAGGATGGTGACTCACACACACGTATGTACAAGTGTCACCCAGATGAGGATGTCACACATACCCCGACAGTGCATTTCTCACAGACACAGAAGTGCCACACAGAGGTGTCTCACATGTGCTGCAGTCAGATGCACATATGAAGCAAGTTGTGCACTCAACCGAGTGTTGCAGAGACACACACACTTGAGGATGTGTCACACACACACTTCATACATGCTTGGATGTGTCACACGTCTTTCAGGCAAAACGGATTTCACACCTTTGGGTGCGTGTAACAAATGCACACACAGTGTCTCAGACATTCAGAGATGTCTCACAGAGACATGAGTCTACAAATGCAGACACTGTCTCAGACACAGGGGGTCATACAGACACACAATGGTGCCTCACGCACTATCTCTCACAGACAGGACACAGACACACAATGTCTCACTCTTCGGACACAGTGTCTCACATGGCACCTTTCATGGACACACAGGTGTCTTATTGTTACAGATATGGTGACTCTCACAGACACGTGGGTATCACCAACGCACCCACTGGATGAAACAGCGTCTGTCCCTTATACACAGTGTCCCTCACACACGCGCGCACACACAGAGGTGTGTCGAGCACACCGGTGACACACAGAGTGGTCCTCGGACAGTGTCTGTCACACGCAGACACACGCATGAGGTTTTTCCCGTGCACTCGCACACACACGGTGTCTCCCCCTTGTCTCTCAGGGTCATACACGGTTTCTCTCTCTGTCCTGCCGACACGAATGTCACAATCGCGGATCGCTCTGCGCACCCGCGTGGCCTCTCCTCCCCCTGCTTCCTCCCGCTCTCCCCTCCTCCCCCTCCTCCCTCTCTTCTCCTCCCCCTGTCCCCCTCCTCCCGTCCCGCCTCTCCCGCCCCACCCCGAGCCGGCGGTGCCCGTGGGCGCCGGGGCTGCTCCGCTCCCGCTGCCCGCGCTGCCCGCGCCCGCCGCGGCCCCGGGCGGAGCGGGGCCCCCGGAGCGGAGCGGCCGGACCCTCCCGCAGCCCTGCGGGGTACGGGCGGCGGGCGCGTCCCGGCGGGATGTCGGGGACCCGCTGCCAGGCGCTGTACCCTTTCTCCGGGGAGCGGCACCGGCAAGGGCTGCACTTCGCCGCGGGGGAGCTGATCACGGTGCTGCAGGTGCCAGACGGCGGCTGGTGGGAAGGACAGAAGGAGGACGGGCTGCGAGGCTGGTTCCCGGCCAGCTACGTCCAGCTGCTGGAGGTAGGAGCGGGGCCGGGACCGGGGCCGCGCCGAGCGGGCGGCGGGGAGCGGCGGCCCGGGGATGTCCCGCGGGGGTGCCGGCAGTGCTGGGGGGGCCCTGGCGGCCCACACGGCGCTGCTCTTGGGGACCCACTCGGCATCGCTGTGCCCTGTGCCCCGGGCAGGTGCCCCGGCTGAGGCTGCTGGGTGCTCTAAGAGTCTGCGGCGCTCTAAGAGTCTGCGGCGCTCGGAGGGGGAGCCGCCTGCTCGGCCCCGCTCCGGCGGGTAGAGCATTAGGTACCAGCAGTCGTAGCCGTGAGCAGGGCTCAGGTGCGCGGCGAGCTCCGGACACTTGGGTTTTCACAATCGCTAAACAGCAGCAGAAGTCAGTGGCTGCGGTGAGGCAGCCCCTGCCAGTCACTCACGAGGGCCAGATGCTGGGCAAGTTACACTCCCTCCTCTCTCTCCCCTGCCCACTCCCTTTCATTTCCTTTCACTGAAAGTCTCATGGCTTTATGTTGTGGAAGAGGTAATTCAGATATAGAATCATAGAATCACAAGATAGTTTGGGTTGGAAGGGACTCTAAAGATCATCCCATTACACCTTGCTTGCCATGGGCAGGGACACCTTCCACTATCCCAGGTTGCTCCAAGCCCCGTCCAACCTGGCCTTGAACACTTCCAGGGATGGGGCAGCCACAGCTTGTCTGGGCAACCTGTTCCAGGGCCTCACCCCCCTCATGGGAAAGAATTTCTTCCTAATATCTAATCTAAATCTACCCTTCTTCGGTTTAAAGCCATTCCACCTTGTCCTGCCGCTCCATGCCCCAGTCTGAAGTTCCTCTCCAGCTCTCTAGGAGCCCTTTTAGGTACTGGAAGATGCTATAAGGTCTCTGTGGAGTCTTCTTATTCTCTTCTCCCCTTCTGTTGCAGCAGTTTCCCAGCTGACTGCAGAAACCTTGCTACCATATATGTGGCATGGCTCAGGGAGCCCCAGCAGAGTTAGGGTCAGTCACCCAGACCCAAAAGTCATGGACTTTCTGTCACAATGCTGAGAAGTTCTATTGGTTTTAGTTGTTTTCAGGGCCCTAACAGTTGGGGTGACAGTTGGATTCCCACCTCAGGACTGCTTGTACCTGAACATGTTTATTGTTTTCTGTCCCATGCAAACAAGACACAATGAGAGTGTAAAATATATGTCCATGAAGGGTACCTTCACGATCTCTGCATGTGAAATCTGAAACATCTTGTGCACCAAAGCAAGAACTTGCCATGACCCCCTCAGTCCTTCCCTCACTGGCCATGCCCTGTTGTCATTTGGAGGATATGGGTATGGCAGCAGTCTCTGGGAGCATCTCCATGCGGTGACTGGGCTGAAGCAATTAGCAGCACAGCGTTTCTCAGGTCAGCTTCTGTTTGTCCTCCAGGTTCCTAAGGACCAGCCTGCTTTGCTTGTATGCAAGGCTGGCAGTGCCCATCCCAGATTTTCCATGCATACCCTCCAGGGAATCCAGAGGGGCAGGAACCTGCCCACCAGTTGCATGTAGAGCAATGTTCTGTGAGTAACAGATTCTGTGCAAAAGGACGTTTTGCCCACAGATTGTCTTTTGGTTTCTCATGTCCGAATACATTAAAAAATCTGTGATGTTTCTGTTGAGTTCCTGTTTGTCATTATTACCTGGACAGACAGGAAAGTAGGAGCAAAAGTTGCCCACTTAGTGCTGCAAGAGTGAGGCCAGGGACTTTCCCATGCCACTGAAGCACTTGGGATTTCTTTTGTTAGTTTTAGAATGTGGGAGTCCTTTTGTTTGGCAGTTTTGCCACCTACCAGATCATTTACTGAGATATGTGTATGTTTGTAGTTTCACAAATTGCTAAATATTGCACATCTAACCAGGAATTTAGGAATTGTTTGAGGCAAAGTGTATCATGAGATGTGGCAAACTCTGCTAAGCAAAGGCAGGGGGGAATCACTTCTGCAAACACTATAACTTTGCTTTCTTGTCATCTTCTCGGAAATTCCCCTTTCCCTGCTTAAGTCTGAGCAAGTTCTACTGTTCTAAGATCAGTGCCTGCAGTCCCGCGCGTGTGCCCTTCTGACCCTTGGCTCAGGTACCAGTGAAAACTTTGCTGAAGACCAGTTGTCTATACAGCCTGGCCTCTTTTCTCTTGAGCAAACCTTCAGGAAGAAGGCAAGAAAGATGGCAAGTGCTGAGTATCTTCACTCTGTCATGTTTTCCTTTACTCCAGATATGGTACCTAATAAGGACTATAACCTGGAGTTAATAAATATGTCAAATGAGAGCTAATTAACCAAATTTATCAAATTTATGGGATCACAGGTGCTTGGCACACATCACGGTAGATCACAGGTACTTGGCACAGAGAAGAAGGAAGCTCTGTGTATGTCTGTCTGTCATGGCTCTGTGCAGGTAGCCTTTCCCTTGTGTGCAGGTGGCCTTTCCCTTGTATGCAGGTATGCAGCTTCCTCAGGGACCTGATCCAGCTGAAAGACGCCACAACAGAAATACTGTTCTTCTCTGTTCTCTGATCCGAGTCCCTACCCAGTCACATTGTCATTGAAGCTGGCTTCAGGGAGGTGGTGACAGTGCATGTTCAGATGGGGCCATGGCCATGAGTCTCCTTTCTGTACCAACCAGCCCTTGCATTGGCTTTGGGTGGCCCTGGCCCTTCAGTAAGGTTCCGTGCTACATCCTGAGCTGAACTTAACCACACATTGCTGTTGAAAGAGGAAGATGTTACTCCCTCCCTTTGTCCTGCCATCATTTCCCCACACCCAGTTCACTTCAGAAGGTACCTGTGCTCTCTCTGGAGCCCAAAGGAGAACTAGCTGCATTTTCTGCCACAGCAGTGACTGAATGTGGCTTGTGGCATTGTCCAAGGTTTGCCAGGGCTGATAGTGTTTGCCCTACATGGCACACACCCTTTCTACTCTCAGCAAAGTCTGTTGAGTGGCTGGGAGCTACCGAAAGGAGGTGGCCTTCTCCTGGAGCCTTTGTGACTTGAAGCGTGCATTGGGTTTAGGCAGAAAGGCTGGATATTCTCATTCATAGGTCTTCACATTTATCAGCACTGGCATCTCCTCTGACAAAGCTGGTCTAAAGTCTGTGCTGAGTTTTGGTCCGGAGCTGAAAGAGGGAAGTGAGAAAGGTGTGAAGAACAGCAGAGAGCAGAATCTCTCCCACCCTCGAGTGGTGGCTCAGCAGCCAGTCTGAGGCGTGCTGGTTCCTGCCGGATGAAGGAGGAGAAATGACTGTTCTGATGCTGTCGCTGAATTAGGAGGAACCTGATGCACCAACAGCACCTGCGTCTCCTCACAGGCAGCCAGGCTTTGGAGCTGCCAGCACCGATCATCCAGCTGGCTCCTCCAGGAGCTGAGGATGGGGCAGCTCTCCCGCCTTGTGTACCCTCACAGTGAGTGGTAGCTCTTGGCTCTTGCAAAGAAAACTGGGTAGGCATGGCTGATGGGTAACCTGAAGAGGCTGTAATGGCAAATGAAGAGTTGGACAGCTCTGAGAAAACCACGAAGATGGCTTGCAGGAAACAAAACCCAGTGCCAGAGATGGGTGTTTCTAAGGGCTGTTGCCTTTGCCACCTCCTGAGTTCTCTTGCTAGCAAAAATGTGTTTTCAATTCATTCATCACAGAAGATCAAGAAAAGAACGAAAAATGTTGGAAATGTGGTGCAAGCAAGACACAGAGAGGTAAAGACATTTGGCATCCTTTGGTTCCTGCTCCTGTGACTGCTGCAAGCCCACAGTGATGGGTTATAGGAAAACAATGATGGCTGGAGGTTCATGCTCAGGGCAGTGATGGAAACAATGAGAGCTGGAGGAGCATGTGGTAAGGATGAGCCAGAGACGACATGTCTCTGAGCTCTGGAGAGGATACTGTTGTCATAGAGCAAAAGGGCTAGCATAAACCAAAAGACTATCAAAAACAGAGAGCAAAGTGAGCAAGGGAGGGTATCAGCTCCATGGTGGGGTTCCGAATGGATTCCCTGAGGCTGGGCTGGTTGGGAGAAGTTGGGGAGGCTGCTGTGGTTTTGTTCACAGAATCACTGGATTGGAAGAACCTCAGAGATCAGCTAGTCTGGCCTCCCTGGCCATGTCTGTCAGGTTTTGAATGTGTGCAAGGGTGGACACCACAACTGTTCGGATAATGTGTTCCAGTGTTTGACTACCCTCACAGTTTTTTCTTGTGTCCCTCTAAAGGGATTTTCTGTGTTTTAATTTGTGCCCATTGAATCTCATCCTTTCACTGGATATCACTGAGAACAGTCAGTCTCTGCTTTCTTTGGTGTCCCCCTATAGGTTTTTATTCACATTCATAACATCCCTCTCGAGCCTTTTTGTCTTCATGCTAAACAGTCCCAGTTCTTTCAGCCTTTCCTTGTATGACAGATGCTCCAAGTCCTTTAATCATCATTGTGGCCCCTTGCCAGACTCTCTCCAGTATATCCTTGTCTTTCTTGTGTTGGGAAACCAAGTAACTGTTCCTTATACTGTTGTGCTCTTGGAGATAGTAGGTTAATGGAGAAATGGTCCCTAACCAGTATTTCCTGAGCATGAGAATCCGTGGACACCAGAGGAATCCTGAAGACTGTTGCCAAAATCAGCTGGTTTTGCTTTGGCTGATCTTGGTCTGTGCAAGCTGATCTGCAATGTTCGGAATTCCATTGAGTGGATACTATCAGCTTCAACCCTCACCCCTCCTTTGGTGATTAACAGCTACAGACTGTCGAAGTCCCAGGTTAAGCAGTTGCTCTTCCCAGCCTGGTGCAAGAGGGAATCTGTGAAGATGCAGGCGAGAAGCCAGCACTGCCGTGGTGTAGAGCCAATGGAGTGTGGTGCATAATACACTGAGGGATTTTTTGACAGCTCATGCTTCCTACCCCAAGACTGGCTGCCTCCTCACCCCACCTGCATCACAGATGCTTGGGATGATGATGCATGTAGAAAGATCCAGACCTAAGAGGGCAAGGCTCAGTTGTTTCAGTTTGTGACAACCTTTATGGGCAACATAGATGTCAAGAGAGTGAGGTGGTGTTAGACCTCCGGGGTGTGTATTACAGGAGGACCAGCATGGGACCCTCTGGAGAAATCTCTATTGCGGCTGCCTTTTCTAGACAAGTGATTTTTGGAGGGCTGTGGAGATGTGTCATTCAGTCACATTTGCAAGTGGTTTGTTTTAAAGCTATTTTGGGCCTTGCTTTTTGTATTTGCAGTTAGCTAGAAATCACTTACATAAGCAGCAGCAGGAACACATGCAAATTTGCTGGAAATTGTCAGCACTTTTTATAGCTTCAGTCATCCCACAGATGTAAGTCTCTGTATGAAGCACAGTGTGCACTTCCAGCATGGATGGAGGTGGCTTTGGAATCTGACTGGACAAGCTGGACTGAGTAGGACTGCAAGCTGCCACTGATCTTGTCTGCACTTTACACAGCTTGATTTACCAGAACCGTGAGGCACTTAGGAAGGAAGGAATTGTGCCCTTCTCCCTGGGCTGTGCTTCACCTGAGCATGTCCTGCAGAGTGTTCATTGCTTCCACGGCTGTGTGATACTCGAGGGGTAATGCACCTCACCTAGCCCAGCCTGGGACAGCTGCCACATGGACACACAGATGTGCAAACATTTGAGGTTGTGGCACATCCAGCTGCAGGAGGCATGGCCTGCCATAGCACAGACTGCTTCCTTCGTTGTGCCCAGGGAGTCATAGAGAAAAAGGGTGATGGGAATACATAGAAATTATAATGCCTCTAATTTATTTTGTAATAGCAGATAATGTATAGAGGATTTCTGTGCCAAACTGTATCTTGTCATATGCTGATAGGATCCAAGGAGACAGTGTCCTTAGGGAGAAACAAGAACCTGCCAGCTGATGAGCAGGGAGAATTCCATTTCATGACAACATTCTGAACATTTCTGTGAAACACTATTATGAAGAAACCCCTATTTTTAGAGAGATTTTTTTCTTCACCTTAGTGATGGAGCATATTTTCACTAAGAAAAACCCCAAACCATTTTGTCTGAAAATATCCAGCCAGTCCCAGAAGCAAGCATCGCTGCACCAGTGCTGTGATGGGATGGCTGTGCTGCCACACAGCAAGCGCTGGAGCAGGCAGCTGCTGGAGATGCTGTCTGCCATCATGGGAGCTGTATAAAGTGTGTGATACACTTGAAAGAGAGGAGATGTTGGTACCTGTTGAAACAGAGCTTTTCCTGGTGACTGTACAAAGGAGAGTAAGGTTGTGTATGGAGAGCACCTGGATGCCTGTATCCTCTGCACACAGTGATGGTACTTTGCTTTCTCAGAAGGTTCTTCTACATTCTTGGAGTTTGTTATCTCAGGCTCTCTCATTCCTCCATCTCCCCACTCAAAAATCAGCTTAACATAAAATTCATGGAGAACCACAAGGACCAAGGGGATGCTTTTTTTCTGAGGATACTCCATGGAGGAAGTAATGTTCATATCTGTAGTCTTGTTTGATGGGAGGGGAATCTGGTCTTTAATCCGGTGGGATAAGGCTGTGGGTGCCGAACCCTTCTTTGCGGCCAGGGAGTGCCCAGTGTTGTGCTCAGGACACCTGTTCTGGTGCTACAAGCTGAGCAACTGGTGCTCCCTGGAACTGGTGCTCCCTGCCCAGGGATGCTTGTGGCACCATACTGAGCATCTTGGCTGTTCTGCTGCCCCTGAGAGATGGTGCTGGGGAGGAGCATCACTGCTAGGGTGGGATTGGTACTTCTATCTCCTGCCCAGGGATGCTTGTGGCACCCTCCTGAGTGTTCTGGCCATTTTGCTGCCCCTGAGAGATGGTGCTGGGGCAGCAACCATGGCTGAAGTGGGGATGGCATCTCCCTTGGGTGCAGAAGGATGGTTTTTGTTCTTTTGGTGCAGGGATGACTCCCTAAGGAAGGCAGAGGGGGAGATTGGCACTGTTGTAGATGCAGGCTGCTGTGGGTTTTGTCTCAAGGGAAAGGCGAAGTTTTCAAAGTTCTGTGCTCAAAGGTGCTGAGGGTAGTTTGCTCTGCCTGATTTAACAGCAAACCTTTGTCTAAAGTGAGGCGTTTGTGAGACAGGAGTGACAGTGAGAATCCTGTGGGATTGCCTTGCAGTTTAATTTTACAATGTCTTTTTTGTATCTTTGACTTTCTGTAACTGTATTTTTCAGAGTTTGAAACTTGTGGTCATCTGACCATTGACATTTCTGGCAAATGTGAATGAAATCAAATATAAAAGGGAGAGGAAATTATGTTGTGCTGCCAGAAAATCACTCTTCAATCAAGTTTTCTGGGGGAATTTAAAGCCCCAGGAGAATGTGAAGGAGATGTGATGCTGCAGTTCACAATCCCTCTCCTATAAGTGTGATGTCTGTTATGTATCTGGTGATAATTGTCTCAAACTGTTGAAGTTATAGATAGAATATAAAAACTGAATAGTGCCATAAATAGCCAAAATTTGTGAAGGGAAGGGTCTTACAAAGATAGTTGTGGCACTTTTTGTGAGCTCTTCTGTCTACTGCACAAGTTGGGGTGTTGCAGAAGCTGGACTCATGGATGCTGCATCTGTAGCAGGTGAGAACAGTCACACTGTTGACCTTACAGAAACTGCACAGGACAGAATTTATAAAGATGTTTTTTCTTTATCCTTAGCCAAAAGATATCCTCATGGGAGGCTTATACTGGAGGATATCTTACGGCCTGGTGGTTACAAAGAGAGTCTAAACACAATCTTCCTGCAGATGACTGCCTTCTAATGTGGAAGATTAGTGCCTTGAGTATTGTGCCACAAACACAACACTTTATACTGAATGTAGTTTAAAAAGACACAATAGGAATAATGAGAAGATGCCAGATACTTGTTATTTTCTAAAAACGAAACTTTATTTAGGTGTCCAATATGGAAAATTTGGCTCTGAAACAAGACCAGAAGGTTCTGACTGTTTGATGGGATTTGATTTTCTCTACTTATTTCACTTTTACTTTTGTGATAATAAATGATCAGATAGAATTAATTGGTCATTTCATCATGTCTAGGCTTCGCCAATGAAGATTTAGGAAGGCTCTATCCACGTTTGTTACAAGCACGCTGAGGCCAATACGAGATAGACATATCCGATTGCTAAAGGCACAGCAGAAAGACTCCTTAGATGGTATATTCTGCAAGACACGATTCTTTCTGCGTTGTCTTTTCTCCTCAAGAGCGATCCTGCGCGCGTTCTCAAAGGAGACAGCTGCGTTATAGATGGTCTGTCTCCAGACCTCCTGATTTGAGGCCAGAGTAGACCAGTTATGATGATCAATATGGCCGAGGCTGAGATGTTGTTTCAGGGAGTCCTTGTATCTTTTCTTCGGGGCTCCTCTCTTGCAGCAGCTGATTGCAAGTTCACCATAAAGCAGGATCTTAGGGAGGCGGTGGTTGGTCCTTCATCCTTGAGACGTGCCCTGCCCATCGCAGCTGTGTTCTCAGCAACATGGCCTCAATACTTGTGATTGCTGCTTGTTCTAGAACAGATGTATTGGTCACATAATCTGACCAGTGGATGTTTAGGATTGTACGGAGGCAGCATCCCCACATCCCCTTTGGCCAATCAGAGCTCAAATCAGTCCAGCAGTTTAATTACCTAGGTTGCCTCATCTCCTCGGATGGTAAGATTGATGGGGAGATAGACAACAGGTTAGCAAAGGCATAGAGTGCTTTTGGAAAACTCCATAAAAGAGTTTGGCATAATAAACACTTGAAGAAAAGTACCGAGATCAGTGTTTACAGAGCCACAGTGCTGTCTACTCTCTTATACGGATCTGAATCATGGGTCATCTACCGCCACCACCTGCGTCTCCTAGAACGCTTCCATCAGTTGGTCATTTAACTAACCAGATTAAACCTTTGTTTTATTTTCTATGATTCCTTATCTTCCATGATTGCTTATGCACATGGAGCCCATTATTATCAGTAATGCACCCTGGTGCTGCGTTATCAGAATCTGAAGTGTCTGAGTATGGGCTCAGGAGTTGGTTTCGTTACTTCACTGACTGCTGACACCAAGTGCAATCCCAAAGATAGGACATTCTTCTGTTTTGGAGAAGTCCCACAACAACAGCAGCAAGTATGTGGTGCTGCAGCATTGCAGATAGTATCTGTCTTTAGAAGTGTTTGGGACTGTTGCAGTTGTTTTCACTGTGGCCACACTACAACTTGGGGCCGTGGGAGTTTCTCACGTTGCCTGTGTTCATCTTGTTCCCACTCTCAGCAGAGCACAGGGAGCCAGGCACTGCTTACTTGTGTCTTGGAATATTTGACATAAATCGCTGATATTTCTGTCTTTGATTTCTGGCACTTCCAGGGAGCACTCATTCTGGGCAGTTTTTTCAGCATCCAGCACTTTTGGGCTGTGCCTTGCTCCCTGAGCACACACGGCAGGTTTGTTGGAAGCTTCCCAAAATCTGGGGCTGTGGCACGGTGGCTGCTCCCTTTGTGCTCATTTCAAGTAACCCTGCACGGCTCATGTAAGCAGGCAGGGACAGAGGACCTGGGGAAACCTGAAAGCAGCATAATGGAATTGGTGGTCCCCACGCTGTGCTTTGTATGTTGTCATCAGTTCATGTTACTTGAAAGTGTCATTGGCCGTATTTAATTACATGTCACACTCCTTTTATTGGTATGAGCCCCTTAGTGTGCAGAACAGCATGAAACCAGGGCAACAGTTTGCTCAGCCACTGTTTTCCAAGAACAGTGTGCTTCAACGAGTGTTTGTCTTGAAAAATATAAGTATGCTTTAGTGTATTTGGAATTTTTTATGTCACGCCACTTTGTAAAACATTACCTGTTGAGAGGACCTGCTGTACGGGGTTGGTATGTGGCAGGGCTGTCAACAGGTTTGCACTGTACCTGCAGAGCCCCTGCAGCGAGGGGTTAGGCATGGGAGAGCACCTTGCATACCTGCCATACCTGCAAAAGTGCACTTGTGACTGAGAGGGAGAGCAGGCTGTATGCTCCCTGGGATATAGACTCCCTGGCAGCACTGCCTGCCGTGGTACCTTCTCTGTACCTGCCATGGTGACCACCCTGGGAGGCACTCCTTTTACAGGTGTATGGAATAGCAGAGAAAGCTTTTTGCTTGTACTAGTAATCCAGTTTTCCACATCATGCTATCAAAATAGCTTTTGCATTAGCCTAGTACATTTGTGGTTTGCTTTTTTGCTGGTAAATTCCAGAAAGGGGTGCCATGGCTTGCTCAGAATCTGCCACTCTGCATTTTGTAGAACATATCTGGCAGTGGAACAGGACAGTGTCTTTTCACATACACCTTTGTCAGCATTTGAGCAGTCCCCTCAGTACTCAGTCATCAGAGAGTTCATTTAGGCTGACTGACAGATGTCTTTGGTCACTGATCTTTGAGGTCCTCAACAAGTGCAGACCCAAAGGTTGAAAAATCTTTCTTTGACATCGTTTGAGACCTATCTGGCACTTTTCCTACATTCATAGTTGGTAAGAGTAGACTGTGCAGACTATTCTTGAGCCACAGATATTCCCACTGCGATGCTGGCAGCAAAAGCACTGTGGTCTTCCAGTGTTTGTTTGAGAACCGTGTTTGTTTATTGCACAGATCTCCCAGGGCTTTCCCAGGTCTATGGCACTTGCAGTGGCCTCCTGGACCTCTGCTGCTGCAGTCTCTGGGAACAGAATCATTTCAACATTAATTCTTTTGCCTGCTATCACTTCTTATGCCCCTATTGATCAGTTCTGTGCCTCTCTTCTGTCCTGTAAGTTGGTTTTCCATGGAGGAAAAAACCCTCAGTAATAGGTAATTAGAAATAATAAGTCTTGGGAGCACCTGGGATTTTGTATCATAGAGTGGATCAGACCAAGGTCTGTAACAAAGGTATGTGAGTTTTCCATGGCTGTTTTACAGAGTGCTCTGATGAGATATTCTATGATTTTAAGCAAAGAAGGGGCGCAGCTGATGTAAAGCTGCAGAGCATCTGCCAAGCCCAGCTGCTGAATCCAGAGCTGGGCAGCATTGGTGGTGATGCTGCCAGAGCAGGGACAATCTGCAAGGCTTTAGCACATCACAGAGAGGAAAAGCAGGAGCAGGAGCTCCTCTGGGCTGGATATGCAGCCTGGAATTGTCAGGCTGTCCCATTAGCACTGAATCTTGGTCTTTGAAATGCCCTTTCACTCTTGGGGAGCCCAGCAGTAAGAAAAAGGTAGAAAGATGTGAGGGTGAGGAGGGATCAGAGGCACATCACAACATAATTAAAAGTCCCAAGCCACTCCTTTGATCTTCCAAGATTTACCCCATCTTTTTCTTGGAATCCCGATAAAAACTTCCTTAATATCTGTTAGCTCACGATTAGATGCAGTTGCTTACTGCACCTGCGGTGTAGTTCTGGCAGTTCAGCACTGCTCCTGGTCTTCAGAGCCCTTTAGCCAGGGACAGGCCTGAGACTGCTTGAGAAAAATGCAGCAGTGGAATGGGGAGCATGGAAGGGATTAATGTGAAGCAGCAACCTGGGCTACAAGAGACTGGCTTTTGTGGAAGACTGAGGGAAGGAACAAGAATCTTTGAGCTGGTGGATATTGTTTGGGACATAAAAAGTACCTGTCAGATTCCAATTATTACCTCCATATGTAATATTTCACATATATTACTAGTGTATTTTGTTTCTTGTGCTGTTACCTCTTCTTTGAAGACTTACCAGAGTTTATGTAAATAGTCATGTATAACTTGAACATATATTCAACACACCTCACTTTCCTTTTCCTGAATTGTTAGAGGAGCGAGTGGCATCATCTGACCTTTGTGGCTGACCTTTGATTAGAGGAAGACTCACTCTTTTTTGCTTCTGCTCCTTGTCTTCTGGCTTACCTATTTCTTATTTTGCATAGTAGTTTTCTCACTCCTTGACTGCTTCTTTTCTCCTGAAAGTCTTCACAGAAAGGAGTTTATGTTTTCACAAGCATACCTGTGATAGTTGGTGTAACAGCAGGTATCATCAGCACTCCCAAGAGTACCGAACACAGATGCTTATGCCACCACGGCTATAGCATTGCTAATTAGTGTATTCTGTCATTCTGCTTAGTTTTACTGTGGTCTCTATAAGCACTTTCAGAATGTTCTTTTAAATTGGCTGGCTGGATCTGCTTTGTTTTCCTGATCCTTTCTAATTCACTTATTTAGCACTTTAGTCATGTTTCCAAAACAAAACCCTGCAGCTGCTGTGTGCCCACATGCTCCTCCTTGAGCCATTGCCACAAAGCCTGACCCACAGCGACAAGCTGGTGCAGCACAGGAGCAGTTCCAGTTGCTACAGAAGTGAGGTTTGGTCATAGAAGAGGCAGTGTCAAGATCTGGCAAGATTTTGGTAGTGGGGTAGAAGGAATAATTGGTACGGAGGAGTTTGGAGGAGAAAAAATGTAGATGAGAAGTGATGGAGTTTGCAAAGGGTGACAGCGAATGAAGAATTAACAGAGTTTGGATTTGATATGGATATGGCAAAGTGCTGTGCAGAAATTGCACAGAACAGGAATTGTATTTCCAAGGGGTGAGCAAATGCTTAACTCAGAAAGGAACAGACAGAAACTGGGTCGATGGATGTAGTTTGTTTTGCAGTCCTGGAGAACTGTGTGCAGAATTCAGTTTTAAAAATGCTGCTGAGGTCTGTGTGTGCAGCACACGGCTGAGCAGTTCCAGCCCTGCCCATGTAATGAGCTGCCTGAGCAGCAGATTTGCTTCTCCTGTGCCAGCTGCTGTATAATAGGACTAATTCATTACCCAAGGCCAAGTAATCACTCTCAATAGCAAGATTTAGAGGAGAGCCTATGACTTGTCGCATTGCACTGCAACTGCTGATGATCACAGTGATAACTGGCACCAGATGAAGACTGGAGTTGAACCTCAGTCTGTTATGGGATGAAAAATAGAACTTCAGCTATTTCCAAAAAGAAATCATGTGTAAATTATCAATGGGTCTCGTTTGAAAAATAATTTTGCAATGACTGTGAGTCAGTGAGCCCCTGTGCACAGTTCTTCTGAGCTGCGTTGCCCCAGGGTTGGGGGACTGCCTCAATCCAGTTTGCTCCTCTGCTCTTGGCCAGCACCATTTACCAAGGCTGAATATGAATCTTTGGTGAGGGACAAAGCTTTCTCTCAGTGCTTGCCAGAAACATAATCATGGGCTCTAATTCATCTCAGGGATGGGACCATAGCAAATTCTTCTGCTGTGCATCTTGCTGGCAGTGTTGGAAATGTTGGTGAGGAGATTTTGCTGGTGCAAATCACCATTCCCAGCATGTTGTGATCACCGTGGCCAGTGCTCTGTGCTGCCCGCTGTGAACCAAACAGGATACTGCCTGCCTCATCATAGGAGGTAGGATAGAACAGGGCATCTTCCACCATGTCCATGATACCCCACTCGGGAATCTTGTCAGTTTGGAGGTGGGACATCTCAGAGGTGGGATTTTCTGCTGGTACTGGCTAGAAGGGCTGGTGGGAGGGGAACACCGAGTGGCAGGCATTGGGTCTAGTGCAGCATCACAGCTCTCAGACTTACAGCTGAAAGACAGTGATTTTGGTGACATGTGGAACAAAGCTAGCTGCACTGAACAAAGTGGCTTTTTGCTAGGCAAGATGTGGATCTCTGGAAATGCCTCTTTTGTGACTCTAGGAGGAGAAACACACTAGCAGGGATAGCTGTAGTCCCTGTGTTAGCACTGATTAGTGCTCTGTGTGTGTGTTCCTGATTTATGCAATGTTGTTAGAGCCACAGGGCTCTTCTGCTGCCTTTTAGGGGCAGGACTGCTCCAAGCTCCAATTTCCTCACTGGGGTCAGAGTGTGTGTCCTGGCACCCTTTACAGAGATGCTCAGAATCTCCAGCCTGTTTCCAGCCCAGAGTCAGACTCTGGAACAAACAAATCCCAGCATTCACTTCTGCTTTTGCTTTCAGTGTTGGAGGATCCAGTGTTCAGCTATGGTTAGAGGAAAGAGAGTTTGAAAGCCCTTTACTCCTTCCTCCCCATGGGAGGGAAGTGTTTTGGGGAGGTTGATGTGACTTACTGAGCCCAGGCTTTCCGCTCCCTGTTCTGGGATGGGATGGTTCCTCCTCACCACCAAGTGAGAGCCTCGTACAGTCTTCTGCTGTTTTTGTCTTATCTTGGAGGTTTCACACTATAACCACTGTGCACCTTCATCCGCCAACACATCCCACCGTTGGAAGAGTCAAAATGAATCTGAGTCACTAGTCCTTTGCTTGGAAATAGCAGTGGTGTTGCCTACTGACCTCTGCCTTGCTCTCAGTGAGGGAGGCCTTGGGGATTCTTGGATTGCTCATTTTAGCAGTGCACCTCTTGGTGGTACCTGCCCGGAGTGCACACCTGTACCCTCCCAGAGAAATGCAGCATTATAGCACCACGACTGTTTGGCTTAGGTGCATCAGACAGCTGCACCTGTCAGGTGCAGGGGTTCTGCCTCCCAGGGACAGGTCATAGCATGTTTTTAGGTAATGGTTTGTCATTGTCTCTGTGTTTGGGTGGCATGCAGCTCGAAGGGCAGACATCCTCCAGCTTCTTATGGTTTGAAATGCAGTGCAGCTAAAATCCTTAAAAATGCTTACTTTTTCCAAGCAGTATGATTGAATTAGTGATAATCACAATGTAGGACACAATTTTTCCTCTTTTGTAAGCTTTTTCCTTTATTTATGATGATGCCTTACTTGACAACTTCCACATTTTATTCTCAAGGTGAGAAACGTATTAATAGCTAAATAAAATATATAAAATTTATAAAACTTCATTGTTGTTTATTTTTTCCCCTGTCTCTGCTAGGCTGCAGCTCCAGCAGTAGGAAGGTAATATCTTCAGCTGAAGGAGTTAGATATATCACCCCAGAAAAGAGCAAGAAAGATCTGGAAGTTGTTCCTGTAACACTAATTTTGATCTCAGCCCTGTTTCCTGTCTAAAGTCTTTTCTCTTTCGTTGGAGATCATGAAATGTTACATTCATTATTGTGCTCAGAACATGCTGAGAAAATATCTTTCACCTCCAGAAGTTCCCTCTCTCAGGAGCACACTCTGAGGAACAACAACCACAAGTTACAGCAACGTTGCAATTCTCTATATTGTTAAATAATATTATTCTGAAGAACAGTAATATTCAGTATGTTACCATGGTGTAGCACTGTGTGATTAGTTAGGCACTAGATTCAATACGTTTGAGTATGCAAGGCAACTTATTAGAATCAGGCCAAAACCAGGATAACCTCCCACATTTCCCACACATAAAGCAGGTTTTATTTTTCTTCACATAGCGAGATCCTGCAGCTGTGCAAAATTCACCAAAAAATTACTTCTGCAATGAGACCAACTTTTTTTCCTTAATCCAGTCAATTACAGAAACTTGGAATGAACAACACAAAGCTTCTGTGGCAGAAGCACTGCTGCACTGCTGGCACCTCTGAAGTGCCAGTGAGGGTGGGGGAGACAGGCACTGGTCTGTGGGGACTGCACAGGAGGACAGCTCATGTACAGATGCCATAGGCACAGTGATCCTGCAGATCCCAGGCTGTCAGGAAGCTTTCACTTCTACCGTTCAGCAACAGGCACAGCGATATTTAGAGCCATGTGAAGGGTGTTTGGGATGTCACAGGTGAAGGCCTATGGTGATGGTGGAGAGCTGAGCTGCTCTGGCCTCCCCTTCAACCCTCCTGTGCCTCCTTAACCCCATCTGCACTCAGCAGCAGCCCCATGAAGCCCCTCTTGAACCTCCCTTTGGGCACCGGTCCAGCTCTCAGCATTGATGTTTTCCTGGGGTGGCTTCTGTGTGGGATGAGCTCGTGGGGCCACCGAGCACCAGAGCCTGTTCAGAGTGAATGTTGGGGGTGGGGACAGGAACAGGACCCTGCTGTCAGCTACCTCAGTGACTCCCCTGGGATTTTTTCCCTTGTGGCTGCAGCAGCCAGGATGCTGAATATGTCCTGTTCTTCTCTGGGTGGGGGCTGAAGCAGTTTGGACACACAGATCGGAAGGTGTTGCAGATGGCATCAGAGCCAGACCTCTGCCTGGTTTCTAACATGTAGGTGTTCTACTCAAGCAGGTCATCTCCACCTCTCAGGAGAGAGTTATCCAGCCCTTCCGTACAGATGATGCCAGAGATGCTGATTTCTCCAAAGGGGATGAGAGCTGGTTTAAACCTAGTAGGAGCTGCCCAGTGCTCACCTGTAGGTCAAGTCCTGGGGGTGATGTGGGCAAGGGCTCCTCCTGGCAGCCACTGTTCCTGACGGGGCTGTGTAGGAGGGCTGTATGGGTTTGGTGTCCACCAGCTCATTTATAGTTAATGGGAAAGAAGGATTAACCACCAACCTCCTGGGGCAGGTGAGCAGCTCAAGGGCTGATAGACATGGCTTCAGTTTTCTCTTCCTTTGCGTGGAGTCAAGCACCACCTCTCCATTCTTCAGGGAGCTGGGCTGTACCATGACTGTCCTACTGCCTTGGGGAGCTGTCAGAGAGCGGAAGAGCCAGCACAGAATGTCCAGGGGGACAGCAGGTTTCCCATAAGCTTCAAGGGTTGTTTCTGCTGTGATGGTCCAGTGTGGACAGGTGAGCAGTCCTGGAGCAGGAACTTCTCAGTCCAATATGCAGATACTGAAGAACAAGTTCATTTTTATTTCAAAAAGACATAACACTCGATTCCTTTGTAGCCAGCTGAGGAGGACGAACTTCTGAGTTCGGACTCTCCCAATTCTTTTTCAGATATCCAGGCTGAAGGAGATGAGTCCTTTTTTTCTCCCCAGTGATCAGAGCACCAGCCCATCTGGCTTGGCTGTGGGCATCTGCTCAGGTGAGGTCTGCAGTCCTGAGTGGAAGCAAGAGCATAGCAGCTCTGCCTGTGGATGTACTCAAACAGGCTGTATGGCAATCCCCACAAGGAGCTGCACTGAGATATAGTTTTCATGTCTTGCCAAACCGTTCTTCTCTTGTTAAGTCAGAGAACAGGAGCCTGGGGGTGTTGTTATCAATCTGTAGTTTGAATCCAGCATCTGTTCTGCGTCATCCTGCTTCTTTCCTAGGCATGAGTCCAAGGTTTGGTGTCCAGGAGGTGAGACCCGCCTGCAAATGCAAGGCTGTGCTCAGGCTCCCCATTCCTTCCTCCACAAACAACACTGTTACAGCAGAGCAGGAAGGTGCAAATACGTTTTTACAAGCCAGAAAGTGGCTCCTGGGTTTGAATTAAAATGATTTTCCCAGAATTAAAAGCTTTTTTTTCCCCCAGCTTGAGCCCAACACAAGTGTTCAGGCAGCAGGGTGCAGCCCCACGGATGCCAAAGAGAGGTTGGCCTGGGGACTTTGCAGGAAGTCTCAGAAGGGAAGTGGTACAGAGGGTGAGGTGTCGTGAGCAGGACAGGCTCCTGACAGAGGGGACCCCATAGGAGTTTGGTGCATTGGGTAATACTGAGAGGGTGTTTCCATGACTCCTGGATTAGCTGTACCAAAAGCTGTGCTGCAATACTCTGTTTTTATTCTGCTCTCCACAGGGTAGCAGTTTGTTACCAGGAAATTTCTGTCCATGTATTTCTGCATCAAATCTAGGTTAAAAATGGGCTTCTAGTTTTTTCACCAAAGCACATGAACTAAAAATCCCATGGCCTTAAAAATCCCATCTAAAGCAGTGGGATGTAATCAGCAGACTCGATCAAACTTTCTTGTTTTGCCTAGGTTTAATTTTTTTTTTGCAGTCCCAGACTGCAAAATACCTTAACTGCAAATGCTGCTGTTCTTCACATGTGAAAGTTTGCAGCAGTTCACGTGGAGAGGGTTTATAGTCTAGAAATTATTTCTTTATGCCTCTTTGAGGTGATGATGTCCAGGTAAGTGCATGTGAGGCCAGAGGCAGTGCCAGGTGCTGAGAGGAGGAGCATGATGGGGGAGTGCAGGGCAGCAGGATGGTGCCTTCACTGGGCTTCTGGGCTGGAGGGGACATGGGCAGCTCTGCATCTCAGCCTTTTGCAGAAACCCTCAGATGTTGCAGGCACGTGTGTGCTGCAGTACCTGAGGGCTTTGGCAGAGACCTCTCTGCCCAGCATACTTAGTGTGGATCCAAGGTCATTGATCCGCAGAATCCTTTGAATAATCCAGCACAGGCTTCTGTCTGTGACCCCATCGACCTCTGTCTGAGTTCTGTCAGGTCTTTTCAAAAACAGTATCATTGTGTCTGTGTGAGTCAAGTACTGGCATTTCTGAAGGGCTGTGAGATGAGCCCAGAAGGTTGACTGACTTCATGATTTAGAGTGAGCTGGAAAAACCCTCTTGCATTTGTGTTATGTATGGAAAATTGTCTGGATGCAAGGGAAACACGGCTGATCTGAGAACTGATTGATGAACAAAACCAAACACACCCATTTGGAAATAGTCTGGTTTGAGTGTCTGCAGGGAGCTGTTACTGGTTTAGTTGGTGGTAATTGAATCACTTGTATTTGTTCTTAAATACCAGGATCACCACATCACGGGGGTCTCCAGAACCTTATTCCCAATCACTGTCAGTCTAAATTGTTGCTCTGACATCTGAGCCCATTACCATCGTAAGAAATTCCCCTCAATAGAGCAGAAATGAGGTAGAGTTAAGCCGTTTCTCAGTAATCACATAAGTCAAGCATCAGAGGCCTGTGGATGAAATTTTTTTGTGGTACTGTTATTAAAGATTTAATTGAGAATGCCTTTAGAAAGATTGTATCATCCCCACCCCAGTTCTTCTTAACTTACAGCTCCAGGTGTTGACCCTTCCTAAGTAGTATTTTCTCAGATTAGATTTTGTTTTCTTTTTAATACAAGATGTCATACATTAAATGATATTTCTATTTTCATAGGAAATGCATCTATTCCAAGCACCTCACAATGGAATGTCAGCATGGTGTGATCTTTGGAAACAACTGCCTAGGGAACATATATGTACTTCATACCATAGTCCCAGGCTCACTCCTTTGCTCCAGAAAGGCTCGATAATACTTAGATAATTTCTTATAAACAGTTATCTGGTCTTTTCTTAAGGAAGTTCAACCTATACCATGGCTTCAGTATCACCTCCATCCTGAACCTTCCCTACTGCAAGTTAAATCCATTCTTCTCTCTCCTATGAGGGATGGGAAAATAAACCACCCTTTTTCTTTTCAGCAGATTGATGAATATCTGAGACACTCCCCTCTTACTCGTTCCTGGACTGTGCTAAACAACTTTTTCCTTTCAGGTATTTTTTCTAGGTCTCTGGTTTTTACTCTCATCTGGACTAGACAGTTTTTTCATATCTTATAGAGTGAAGCTCAAAACTTGACAGGTAGCTCCAGCTGAGGTCTCACCCAGTCCATGGCTCTCGGGCTGCTGCCTTGTTTTCCTTCCCAGTAAGATGTGTCTCCTTAGGAGAGTGTACAACTACTGACATCTCTACAGCCCCATTTTCACCTGGGGGCTGGTGTTCAGCCACATGCAGGTGATCAGACTGGTTTAATACACATATTCTGGACAAAATGATGTAGGCTTTTAATTATATCCTTGTTACCTGCTGTGGGTCCTTAAAAATATTGTTAAATAATTTATTTAGTTATTTTTCTAGGAACTGGAGTTCAAGTAGTTGTTCCACAACTGTGTCCTTCTTTTCCCATTTTTCCAAGCTAGACAATGTCTGTGTTGCCAGAATTCTCCCTCTCCGATTTTCTATGAATTCTCAGAGATGATGAGCAAATGCTCTGAGATTTATTAACCAATTCTTCACAAGTCTTAGGATGAATCTATCAATCTCAGGCTTCTCCAACTTATTCCTTCCCTATTGCAGGCTAAGATCTTTGTTGATGATATTAACTGTGACAGCCACTTGATGATGGATGGATGACTTCTTTATTAATGGATGACTTTTTTTTAATATCCTGAACATCTATGGGTACTCTCCTTCTCTGCTGAGCTACAACTGGTTCCTTTACTTGGTCTTCCTCTTAATGCACATTTGTAGCATATTTCCTGTTACTGTTAATGGTTTTCTGCTGATTTTTGTCTGCGTTCGTACCTGCACTTCCGTACTTGTCATAAGAATAACTGGCAACTTTTTTTAATTTAAAAACAATCTAAAAGGTTCATTCCCTTACATGCATAGCACCAGGCACAAGGGCTTCCCGGTCTCAATGAATTCTGATGTTTCCATATTATAATTATTCAAATTCAGTGCTGAAGGAAGAGGTAATTATGTACTGTAATGGATGTAAGAGGAAGATAGATATTGAAATGCCCAATTCCATAAACAAGATTTACTTGCTAGATGTAGAGCAATCAGACAGATTATCTGCTTTGAGAGACAGTGTGGCTTGATGAGTCTGGAGTATGCAGCAGGTCACAGTGTCTGGACCATGTTGGAAATGCATCTTCACGGCAGGATAGTCCCAGGGATTCAGGTTCCAGCCTTCCTCCAGATGAGTACACTCTGGTCTCTGCTCTGTGATGAGCTTTATCTCTAGTGGAAATTAAGTCACACAGGCTTGGTGTCTCTGGTGCCCTTGGTATAGCTGCAGAAACTCAGAGCTAGAATTACATTTCTGCTTTGTTGTTATGGTAATAGGCAGTTTCTCTGCTTGTTGGTTTTGTAGGTAGCACACTTAGGCTGGAGCTCACTTATCTTCAAACAGCAAAAGTTGTGAATTGCACAGAAAAAATGATATTTGGGGGTGAGTTCAGCACTGAGTTCTGTACTTGTGTGTCTCATCCTGTGTCAAAGGGTGATAGTGTAGTCACATATTTCGTCAGTGGTGCACGTCACTGACTAGCAGGTCACCAACAGAAAAGCTGGGCTTGAGAAAGAAAGGCAGCCTCAGGTGATGTGTCCGCATTGCAGTTTACAACCTGGGCTGCTGTTCCTGGGGCCCATGGAAGTCATGCCAGGAGCAACCACCACCTCCTAGCAAAACTTCTACGTTACTAGGCACACCACCCAGCTATTAACTGACCGTTGGTATAACCGTGCTTTAACACTGGACTTTTTAATAAAACTCCCTCCATCCTTTTTTGCTGCATAAACAAATTTGAGGTGACGCAAAAATGCATCCTCATAAACATCCAATTGGGAGTTTGAAGTCTGGTAAAGTCCAGAAGAGAACAGAGGATCTAGAAGGGAAATGCGGCAGTTTTAAAATGGCCAATTTATTCATTTTTCTTAAACCACTGTTAGTGGGATAGGGGGCTGACTGGGAAAAGAGAGAGGATGGAGGGGACCCAGTGACACTCATTGTGTTCTTCCGAGGATGCTCAGTTACCACATGGGGTGAATTAAAATTCATCAATAGCTGTTTCCAGGGATTTCGCCCCTGCTGTCTGGTTTTTCTGGCTGTTTTCTCCTACTTGCATTTTTTCCAAGCTGAATATTGAATTGATATTTCCTGTATGTTTCTGACTGTTCCATTTTTCTGCACGTGTCTGTCCCATTTGCAGCTGATCATCTCCCACCAGTGGGTCTCCCTAACCTGGACCTGCTCATCTGCCGCTGTCTCCCACCACTTTCCTTGAGGTCTGCCTTTGCCGTCCCTTGTCTCAGTCCTCCTCACCATTGGCAGTGTGCTGCTTTAGGTGTTATTCTTGTATATGGGCCATCCCAGGACTGAATGAATTTCACTGCACAGATGTGGTGACCTGGATATTCTTCTCAGATGAAATGTTTGTATGGTGGAGTTTCATTAAAAAGAGGTAAACTGGCCAAATGAGACCGGAGCTCCCTTCAGCAAGCAGAGTGCCAGGAGCAGTAGCTACGAGGACAAGAGATGGGAGTTTTTCAAATGCTCAGAGGTAGGCCACTAATTAGAAGGTAAAAATGAACATACCCTTTAATGTACGCCAGAGACAAGAGGCATCCACTTCACCGAGGACTGCCTGTCTAGTGAAATGACTGCTCACATTACAGTCCTGGGAAGGTTCCATGAGGGAGAAACACACAGGTGTTCTCTGCAGGTGTCCTCCTCCAAGACAGAGAGGCCAGAAGAAGGAGCAGACCCATTGTGCAGGAGTGCTGAAGAGGGAGCAGCAGCTGCAGACAGCACTTGGTGCTGCTGGATTGATGTGAACCAGCTTGGTCCTTTCCAGGAGCAGGGGGGAGAGGGGACCACGTGGCTCTTGCAGAGCATTTGAGACCGTCTGCTGCTCTGCCCACCAAGGGCATCTTCAGGGTACTGCATTACCTGTATGTCGCATTCCAGTTGGTCTCAATGGTGCCAGCAGGCAGCTCTGGTGTGGCTGTCCATTCCTTCCAGTTGGAGAGGGTTGGAGCAGCCAAGCAAAGATGCTCGTGGTCATGCTCAGTATGTCCTGCCTGAGCAACCTCCAGAGTTGCTGAGCCTGGTGCAGAAGGAGGATTTTCCTTAGCAACATCTCAGTCCTCTGCTGGGGTACAAAGGCATTTTTACAGAAGGGACCACTGGAAAAATGCTGCACACGCAGTAAGTGTAGGTGTCAACAGAGCTCTCCCTGCAGGATGCTGAGCCCAACAGGAGTCTGTGTCCCAGCTGCAAGGGGGAGCAAGTGTTCTGCACTGCTCCTAAAGCCCCCAGTCCTTCCCGTGCCACCCTGTTCTGCCAGCAGGGATGGGCACATGGCCCTGCTTTCAGACCAGTGGTGGCTGTCTGTCCATCTACCTGTCCATCTGCCTGTCTGTCTGTCTGTCCATCTGGCCACAGCAGTGGGCGGGGGAGATCCAGGGTGAGCCATGGCTCCACACAGGGGCTCCTGCAGCCTTGTTCAGCCTTGCCAAGTTGTGGGAGTAGCCTTGTGCCCATGCTTCCTTTTGTTGTTTGGTTTTTTTGCTCATTTATTAAGATTTGTAGCAGGAGCAAAACTAGAAAATAATGGTAGTATGTCTGTGTGAGTATGCTGTGCTGCGGAGTTACAGGCACAACAGTCACATTCCCCACGCCTGAGAGAGATTATGAGGGAGGGCGCAGGAATGTGCATCTGGCAGCACTTTGTATCTTGGCCGTTTCATTGCTTTCTCTGCATCTGACATTCCCAAAGTTTTGGTCATGGAGGGCCACTGAATCCAGGGAATATCAGGTTGGGGGCTGCAGAACAGATTTCCTCTGCAGGAAAACATCATTCAGGAAAAATTGAGGGTGGTTGTAAGTAAAAGGTTCCCATCCAGGCTGCCTGCAAAAACAGCAAGGAGTGTTATTTGGGAATCTGTCCTACAACTGCAACAGGGGGAAGCAAATTTCATTTTAAAGTAGAGGAAAATGTAGCTGTAATATGCCAAAACATTAATTGCTTTGCTTAGGGCCTGGGGCCAGAAACAGAATCTGAGTTAACTACTCCAGTTTTTTTAATTGCATAGGTTTTGAGATAATATTTATAATAAAATTGTCTTATCATAAATGCAGATCATTGAACATAAGATTCTCAGGCACCTTGTCCTAACATTCTTCCTAAAAGAGAGAAGGATATTTAAAGTAATATTAAAAGTAGTTAAAGGTAAATAATTAAATGCCCCATCCCTGGAAGTGTCCAAGGCCAGGCTGGAGAGGGCTTGGAGCAGACTGGTCTAGTGGAAGGTGTCCCTGCCCATGGCAGTGAGTTAGAATGGAATGAGCTTTAAGGCCCCTTCCAACCCAAAGCAATCTGTGATTTTATGATAAGTACAAACAAGAAACCGAGATCATTATTTGGACAATCTCAGAATGTCCTTTCATTAAATTCTCTTGAGAAGGAGAACACAGTAGCTCTAGAGAGCTGACCAGAAACTTATCTATTATGCTTTTACTTACTTTTCTAACTTATAGATATGTTACTTGCTCCAGAATGTTTCTGTAAATAGACATTTTTTGCAGATGTTGCTGCGCCTTAGCTCTGCTATGCATGCATGTGTGTGCATGTGGGGGAGTCTCTATAATTTGAGGGAGAATCCCTTCCTTCCTAAAAGAATACTAATTATTAGTTGTTATGAAGTGATTTTATTGTGTCTGGGAAACTGCAGAACACATCAGTAGAACCGGGCTTTTTAAAACCACAGTGATGTATGAGAAATGAAGCACATAAAGGCATGCACTGGCACAGCCAGGAAGAGAGGATCCTGGAATTGCATTGTTTGGAATTGTACCCAATTGCTGGAATTGCAGAGGATGCTGCAGAAAGAGATGCTGTGATTCCTGGGAGTTGTGGAGGCTGCCATGTTGCCAGGAGTGCCAGGGCTGGCAAAGGGGTCAGCAAACAGCTAGGAAGCCCACAGGAGTTCACGGGGGGCCAAAGGCCCCCTGCCCACATGTCCAGGAGGGATTTATTCTAGGGATCAGGAGAGCAATGCGCAGTGTGGTACAACACAGAAGATCCATGCATGAGATCATGAGTGGACTTGAAAGACCTGCAAAGCGAGCAAGGCACAGGTTTCTTTACCATTCTTTCATTTCTGCTAGGCTTCTGTTCAAGTTTTGTCCTATTTAAACAGATACTTAGAATCATAGAGTCATTGTTTGAAAAGACGTCCAAGATCATCAAGTCCAACCTTTGACCTAATACCCCCGTACTCACTAAACCATATTGTGAAGTGTCATGTTTACTCATTTTTTGAATCCTTCCAGGCATGGTGACTCCACCACTGCCCCGGGCAGCCTGTTTCAGTGCTTAACCACTCTTTCAGCAAAGAAATTTTTCCAGAGTGGCTTGGGGCTCCCTTGCAGTTCTTTGTGCATGTGATTGGTAGCTCACTGCAATGTCTCGTGAAATACCCAAGCCTGACACTGCATCTAATCCCAAGAAGCCATCAGTGCTTCTTGGCCCTGGCCAGAGGGAGGGGACACGTTCCTGCACGCAGGTGAGCGTGGGGGACCTTGGTCTTCGTCCTGGGCTAGTGAGAGTGTGTTGTGTCAGCGCAGGTAGAGAGAGTGCTTAGCTAGGCCCAGCTTCCTGCAGCACACGGGCTGGAGGCCCCACAGAAAAACATTTGGCATTATTCCCAGATGTTCCATTCTCCAAACCCAGCTGCACTCACAGACGTGAGGATTCCAGAAGGCAGCAGTGCTGCCCAGCTCTTTGCCTGCCCTCAAACCTTCTGCGGGTGACTTTTCTGCCCGCCTTTTCCGTGCCACAGCCCAGGGAGAGGGGTCAGACAGTGAATTTAAGTGTCTGTGGGAAGTTTCTTTTTTTAACTGCTTCCAGTCACCCTTCCAGGGCAGAGCACCTAGAGCAAGCAGCATGCCCCCAGCTTCTTGGCTGCCTCTCGGGCCTCTGACCCATCTTGCTAGTGACTCCACAGTCACTCAGGGAGGAATTTGTCCCCATAGCAGGTCATTTCAAACTGGAGACAAGCAGTAATGCTGCAGCTGGCCTGATCTGGCCTTGTGACTCTCTCTGCTTCTGTGGGTGACTCTCTCTGCTTCTGTGGGTGACTCTAACAGTACAAGGTTTGCTCAACAATGGCCCTGTTGTCCCCAGATGCCCAGCACAACACAGCCCTTCAGAGTGCTTGGCCCTGGTGCTCTGCCTTGTACCAGATGCTGGTGTCAGAGACATTCCCTCTGAGCAGGCTGAGGCTTGTAAAGAAATTTCTCTACCCTGGGTTCTCCACAGCAGAGTTCCAAGCATGTGATTTCAGGGAAAAAAATAACTTTATAATTGAGTGGGGTACAGCAACAGGGTACAGGAACAGATCTGAGGAGGGACCCCAAACAAAGGAATCCCTGGGCTTTTATTGCCTTACAATCCGCATACCCAATGGTTATTTTTAGGTCCAGGATTTCTTGCTGTTCTCTGGCTCCAGCAGAGTCTCAGGGTCCCCCTTGCCAGTGGCTCCTCCCTGGGCACGACCTGCAGCTCACACTGCAGTTGCCCCCTGAGCTGGAGCACAGGGGTCCCACAACAAGGGGAGGAGGCTCCTGCCTGCTCCCAGGCTACCCTGGCACAGGGCACATCCAGCCTAGGGTTCCTGGAGGCCTGGTGCTGCCTCATCCCCAGCCTTTCACCTTCTTCTGCCCATTCCTACCCTACCAAGCCACGGTGTGATAAGTCCTGCTTGGGGAATTCTTAGTGTCCAGGAGAGCCAGCTCATGGCAGCCTGTGACGGAGCTCTGGGTCTCCGTTCCCATTGAGGGGATGGGGCGATTATTCATGTAGTTCATGTCAAACTGTCATATCTGAGTGGGCTGTACAGAGCAGCATGCAGAGCTTTGGCATAGAAACATGAAACTGTGCTTGTGGCAGCTCTGGATCTCTTGGGAAATCAGTTTTGTCCCAGCTGGCCACATCCTGTTATTTCAAGACATTGTGGTAGGGAGACAGCATGGCTTCATTTTCTGATGATAGAAAGGTAGCAGGGCAGGGCACTCAGTGTGCTGCTTGTTGGTAACCCAAGCTGACTGTGTTCTGGCACATGAACCTTCCTAGGCTTCCAGAGCCTATACCTGCAAATTAGATTCCAAATGTTAACTCTCTGAACAGCAAGAAACAATGGTGCTGAAAGGAAAACAGAGGAATGGGAGAGTGCTAACTCCTGTATTTCTCTTTGGGAAGAGAATTCAGAATAAACTCCTTGACTGCTACAGAGAAACTGGCTGCTGGGAGGGATTGCTCCAGGTTTGACGGGGGCATTTGGACACAGATGTGCTTGGGAACGGGTAAAAGGTACCAGCCTAGTCCTTCCTAGCATTCTTGCACTGGCCCCTTAACTTCTGTATGGTTCATATGCTGGCATCCCACAGAGATCTCCAAGGCCAGGTGTTGATGCTGAGATCTGCCTTTTCTCAGTACATGGTGCCTTAGACAGGACGGACCACAGTCATCAGTCAGGAGAATGTGATCACCAGCTGCTTATTTACATGTGACTGGCTCCTTGAATCCTTTTACCCTTCACTGGTTTCCTCCCTTATCTTGCCTTTGTTTTTACCCCTAACCATCCCTTGTCTTGTATAATACCAAAACACTCTTTCCCTGCATTCCAGTATCAGTCTGTGGCATGTTCTAGAGAGCTTTTCCTGTGACTCACTGTGATGATTTTCACCTCAGACAATGGGGTTGATGGCTCTCATCACAGGGGTGGCTCCAGGCAGAGTGCTGTGTTTGGGGGATTAGGATATCTCAATTCCCATCATCCCTCTGTGTTCTGTTGCTATTCCTCTGTGCTCCTTTGTGTTGGGCCCTTCATAGAATCACAGATTCCTTAAGAATGGAAAAGCCCTGTAAGTCCAACCTGTACTGCCAAATCCAATACTAAACCATCTCCCTAAGCACGACATCTACACATTTTTTGACTGCTTCCAGGGACAGTGATTCCAGCATTTCCCTGGACAACCTGTTGTAATGCCTGACCACCCTTTCAGTGAAGAAAATTTTCCTAATATCACAGCAATCTCTCTAGTTGACCTCTCCTTGGCCTTCCCAGGCCATGCTGTAGAAGTTCCACCCAGCAGTGCCAGCTCCTTGCTGCTGCCATATATTGTCACCTGCAGCTTCTTTCCTGTCCAGTCTCACTTTGGCCATCACCTCTCCATGCATGGCTCAGCTGGATAACAGGAGAGGGGCTGCTCAAAGGGGACTAGACAGATTTGTCCATTAAATGACTTGTTGTCTATTAGCACAGAAAGGGAAAACAAGTGTGTGTTTTTCTGGGGGTGATTCCTGGGCTCCCTGTGGGTGCATTGTCCTTGTAGGGATGCCCATGTGCATGCAGCCATGGTCACTGTGTTCTAGATGGACTTTCTCACTCAGAACAGGCACTACTTCCAGCTGGCTGCCCACGGTCTTTGGCACCTGCTGGGAGGGTAGTATTTCATTTCCCCTTTCTTGGTTGCTCTTTCAGCACCAGGTCTCTGCACCCTTGTCAGATAGTGCTGAATGCTGTCACAGGATTGCACACCCCTGAGAGCACAGGGAGGAGGGAGCACAGGAAAGGGATAAACTCACTGGGACCATGCAGAGCTTAGGCAGAGTGAGAGGTGAGAAGGCTGGCAGCTGGGCTGTCCTTTGCAGACTGTTCTCACCTTCCTGCACACCTGCCACTCCCCAAATCCCTGCTGTCAAAGGCTTTTTATTCTCTTTCTTGCTAACCGCTCATCAGGGCCCTACTCCCATGCTCTTTTCCCACACTGAATCTCAACTCCCCCATCTTTCTTACCCTTCCTGCTTCTTATACCTTCCCTCCTCAGCCAAAACCCACTGGTAGCCATTGCCAAGCACTCCCTGAGCTGCTGCTTTGCCAGGGAGTGAGCATCATCTGGGTCAGATCTGGACCAGACCTGATGCCATGCAAGCCACTTACAGGGGCCAGGCTCAGCTGCAACTCAGCGCTGTGGCTTCTCCCAGTCTGGCACATGACTCTGTGTACCAGGCATGCGTTGGGAAGGAAGGGAGAGGACTGAGCTGCACTGGAGTTACTCAGCTTTTTAATTTCTGGCTTGACAGCCCCTGTTTTGAAGGGGTCTAGGTGGGATTCACAGGTCAGAGAATTTCTCTTCCCACCCATTTTGGTCTCTCACACAGCACCAAGGCAGAAAACATCACCCAGTCTGTCTCCCTGGGTCACGTATCCTTCAGAAACAGTTTGTTTTTCTCTCATTTAGGATACTGGCAGAGAAAAGTATACGAGTCCCAGAAGGCTTATTCTCTGCTAACACGGTGCTATTCATGGATATTACCTTAAAGCAAAGTCCTGGACACATGCCTGCACCACAGCTAGGGACCTGGGCGGGAGAGGAGGGAGGCTTTTGGCAGCTGTGGATCTGGCTGGAGAGCAGGCAGAGCTGGGTGGGAAGCATACACACTGTATTCCAGAACTAAACGGAAAAGAAAAGGGTGCAAGCTAAGCGACAGCTGGCCTTCAGGTTCTCCTGGTCACAGCCACAGTGGGTTGGTAGAAAAGTGGCAGAGATGGGATCCAAGGAAACAGCAGCTGCATGGAGATGCTGAAGTTTTTTAGGAGGAAGAAGGAGTAAAGAAGACTTGCATGGCACGGAGGAGGCTTATTAGGGCAAGGAGATTTTTAAGACTGGGAAATATGAGAGCTATCCTGCTAGACTGGCATGTGGGTATGTGCTGGGCATAGCTCAGCCCACAGCTTCAGCCTGGCAGTGCTCTGAGACGCCCTGACACTTGGCACAGGCACGGGCACTGTCCTCTGTGGGAACAAGGGGTGGTATCACAGGAGGCTGGAGCCAAGGCCAGTGCCTGGAGCAGAGGAATGGCAGAGCCAGGCTGCAGGGCTGGAGGGCAATGGCACAGGCAGTGTGGTGCCTGCAGGGCCACCCAGGGTGGGTGACTTGTCCCCATCAGCCATGTGCCATCCAATTCAGCCCAAGGGGAGCCGTGCTGGTTGCCATGACAACAGAGTCTGGTCATATGGCCTGTTCCACTTTCTATATATAAATCTGTTTCACAGTTTATGTGACTCCATGGAAACCAAATGTTGAGCAAGAAAGATTGCATAAAAATGAACAAAAACCAGAATGACTCAAAGTATGAGGGAGAGAGAGGCTGTGGGTAGTGCTGAGGGGTTTGTGAGGGGCCCCAGGCCTTCCCCTGAGCCAGGACAAAGGCTGGTGGGGGCATGCCTGTGCTTGGCCTGGGAAGGGTCTCTGAGAACTTCTCATTGCTGGGATCTTTATGCCAGACTTGGGATGGATATGAGTGTTGGTGTTGGCATCCCTGCCACCAAAGGTCTTCGTGCACATCTTTCACTTAGCAAATCCTGTTTGCAGCATCAGCTGAGGTCAAAGACAGACCCTACTGCACCATACAGCACATTCCAGTACCTGATGGGGCTCCTGAGCAGCTGCAGAGGGACTTTGGACAAGGGCCTGGATTAACAAGGGGGAATGGCTTCAAACTGACAGATATTAGTTATTAGAAAGAAACTCTTCCCTATGAGGGTGGTGAGGCCCTGGCACAGATTACCCAGAGAAGCTGTGGCTGCCCCATCCTTGGAAGTGTCCAAGGCCAGGTTGGACAGGGCTTGGAGCAACCTGGAATAGTGGAAGGTGTCCCTGCCCATGGGAGAGGGATGGAATGAGGTTGGTTTAAAGTTCTTTCCAACCCAAACCATTCTGTGATTCTATGATTCTATGTCTGCCTTTTCTGCTCCATACCCTGGAACTGATACACACCTTTTCCAGGTTCAGTGCTCATACAAATGGCAGTTAGACAGAAACATAAGCTCAGTAATATCAGTGCAGAGCAAGCCTTTCCCCACAGGACAGAGGCTGTTCTGGGCTAGGTTCATGCTGTAGTCGTTTTTACCTTCTGTGTCCTTGTGTTGCTCCTTAGAGGGAGTTTCCCCTTCATATTTTGCCCAGCTTTCTGTCCAAGGTGATCCTCCAGCACTGGGCAGGACACTGCAGGGCAGCTGCTCAGCTGGGCTCTGTGGCCTTTCCTTGTGCTTCTGGGTCTGCAGCAGAAGCAAGTGTGACTGAGCCGGTGCCAGCAGCAGGTGAGTGTGTTGACACTGCACTCCAGTCCTTTCCCACAGCCAGAGACTTCTCTTCAGTTGCTCCAAGGCTGCATGCTCTGCTGAAACAGGATCATAAAATCATAGGAGTATTTAAATTGGAAAGACTTTTGGAGGTCTCTGGTCCAACTTCTTGTTCAGAGTTAGATCAGATTGCTCAGGGCCTGAATATTTGGGTTTGGGATTGTTTTACTTTTCCTTGGGTTGTGTGTTGGAAAGTGACCCTGGGCTGAGCTCTGCTGGAGCACAGTGAAAGCTGACACATCTTCAAGGGAGCTTAGCACAGATGTTTCCTCCCCAGGACCCTTCTTTGAAGGAGAAGGGGGATTTCCTGCAGTTTGAAAATGGGAAGTCATTTTCCTCTGTTGAGCAAGGCAGAACTTGCCTCAGGGGGTCAAGTCAGCCTGGGTTGAACTGATGTGTGGAATCCCCTGTTGCCTCACTTTGCTGCATAAAATCCTGTTTGGCTTTTTTCCACCATTGGGAGGGGATCGCACTGCCAGGTGGTCTTCCAAAGGAACAGGATGAGTTGGGCTGCTATAAACTTGTTTAAGAAGACCAAGAAAGAGAAGAAAAAGAAAACAGTCAGAAAGTCAGAAGAGGAGGAGTGGGAGAGGCACCCCACTGCCTCCCTACCAGCCATTCTGCCCTCTTCTGAGCCAGCCCAGCCAGACAGCAGGTGTCAGGGCTCCTACAGGCAGTCCCTGGCTGCTGCTCCTCTTTGCATGGAACATCTGGGATGTCTGATTCAGTTGTCCTTCTCTTCAGATATGCTTCTAGACCATCTGCGTTTAGCAGCCCAGAGATGAAATGCTGTTCCCTGGTCAGGGTTGTGATGCTGTGGGGTGGCTCTCCTGCCCACATGGGTTGTCCTCCTCTTCCTGACATCCTAATTCAGTACCCATGGATGCAAGGGAAGGGGCACAGGTAGTGGTCAGATTTATGTGCCCTGCCCTAAGCAGCCCATCCTTCTGCCTCTTGTCAGCGCTGCTGACCTGGACTAGGTGAGTTAACCCCACAGATCTGTTCTTATTCCTCATGCTTGCCTTTGCCACCTCTCTGTTGCATGGTTTCGTGCTGAAGAGCTCCAGTGCCTTTCTGCTTTGAGATGTCTTTTGCATTTGCTGCTCATTTCTGTTTCCTCTCCGCTGTGCATTTATCAGGAGAATTCTATCCCTGTGTTTCTGAAGACAGCAAATTAAAGCCATTGTCTGTCATATAGAATGAGGCCTGTTGGGTGGCTGGCTCTTGTCTACCCCTGCATGTACCCCTGATACATGGAATTCTGATCCTAGGAAATCTTGTAGGAGGGAAGTGCTTGTGTTGTTGGATTTGAATGTTTTGAGAGACACTTTGATCCCTTTTCCAGGGATGCAGGAGGATTTCACTGGGGTTACATGTTGTCTGCTCTACTCACGTTGTTCAAGTTTCCTGTTTTCTCAACAGTGTATTGCAGACATCCTTTTTGTGTCCAGATCTGCCTGTCCACCACCATGGTGACAGCAGCTGGTGACACTCCCAGAAGTGACAGTGAGGGGAGTGCTCTGAGCATTTCTCAGCTCAAAGGCATTGTGAGAGTTGGAAGGTTTGGAAGGCAGAAGAGATTGCAAGCCCACCCAGTCTGAGCTGGGGCAGGGGTTTCAGGGTCCTGGCTTTTTCTCTTATTGGAACAGAGAAGAACTTACGGAAAGAGGCACTTAATCTCGATGGAGGAACTAGGAGAAGTGCACAGCTCCCTGGTAAGCCCTTCCACTTGATACTTACCCTCATGATCAGCAGATTCTTTTCAGTCCAAACCTGTCTAGTTTCAACTTCCAGTCCCTGTCTGCTGGTCTCTCTTTGCTGGTTCACAATGCTCTCTGCTGATAGGGAACCTCTTCTCTATACAGATGTCCTCTGTTGGGATTTACTGTTCTCATAAACTATCCTGGCAATAATTCTCCTAAAATAGGAGCAAGAAATCGAAGTAATAGCCCAGTCTTGCTGTCTAAGGAAGAGATGTCTCTATGCACAGGTCCCTCTAAGCACTTTCCTTGTTATATGTGGCTGGACACAGGGTGTACCCTGGTAGGAGCTGGATTTGGTAGAGCTCTGAAGCCTGTCTGGTGGTGCTGTGCCAGCTGTGGAGCTGTGCCGGATGTGGAGCTGTGCCAGATGTGGAGCTGGGCTCTTGAACACCATCTCCCAGTTACCTCCCTTCCCTGTGCAGTCTCATGGCCCCTGTCCTTGGTGTGTCCCAGCAACAGGATTGCCTGTTATCACATGCCAGCTTAGCCAAAACTTCTCCCATATGGGTGTACAAACATGGTTCCGGTTTAACTGTGCTGATATAAGAAGAAGGAACTGCAGATAGTCTGGCTGGGATGATTGTATCTACCAAGGAAAACAGAGCAAGAAAGTCTCTCCTTTTCCTCAGATCTCCTCTTTTGGCAGAGAAGGGACAGTGTGCTGCCTCTATGGCCTCTGTGGCACTCTCACGTCTGACAGGATGCATGCGTGTGCCATAACTATGAGGTACTTAATCTGTGATGCATTATAGAGCCCAGTCCTACATGCGTCTATCCCAGATCCCATCATCCCACATTATCTATCCCCTGGGCTCCTACACAATGAGTGTAGGGCTTATAGTGATAGGACAAGGGGGAATGGCTTTAAACTTAGATTTAAATTGGATATTAGGAAGAAATTCTGTACTGTGGGGGTGGTGAGGCACTGGCACAGGTAGCCCAGAGAAGTTGTGGACAAAGCCAGATTGGACAGGGCTTGAAGCAACCTGGGATAGTGGAAGGTGTCCTTGCCCATGGCAGAGAGGTGGAACGGGATGATCTTTAAGGTCCCTTCCAACTCAAACCATTCTATGATTCTGTGATTGTCTACAGGCAGGGTGGTGGGGAAACCTGAATGAAGCCAAGTTTTGTTTCTTCTTCAGTTTCTCCCCTATGCCATTTTCAGTTCCTCTTTCCCCCCCAGAGCTGCTAGAGGAATCGGAGTTCAACTGTTGTTGGGAGGGGATTGCACTGGGACAAGTTAGGGGCTCTAACACAGAAGTGGTCCCAGCATTCAGTGGATCTTCCTCTGCAGTCTCCATGGGATGATAAAGTGCAATCTAATAGTGAGCTGGTATTTAGGATCACATTCCTTTCTAAATCAAAGAGAAGAGATTCACACATCCATACTCCATGCTGTCTTGATTTCAGTTGAGTTTCAGTTTTCTTCCTAGTAGCTGGGTTTTGAATTCAGTATGAGAATAATGTTGATAACACACCGATGTTTTAGTTGGTGCTCAGTAGTGATGACCCCTAAGTCAAGGACTTTCCAGTGTCCCATGCTGTGCCAGCAAGGAGCTGCACAAGGAATCAGGATAGAGCATGGTCGGGACAGCTGACCCACACCATAGATATTCCACACTGGGCACATCATACCCGGTGTATAAAATGAGGGGGTCAGCTGAGAGGGGCTGAACGCTGCTGGCGGACAGGGTGGGCACGGGTCAGCAAACGGTGAGCAATCGTACCGTGCATCACTTGTCTTTCTTGGGTTTTGATTCCTCTCTCTTTTTCTTATCTCTCTGTTCTTTGTTATTATCATCATCATTGTTATTATTATTATTATGTTTTTCATTATCATCTTTTATTTTAATGATTAAATTGTTCTTATCCCAACCCATGAATTTTACCTTTTTTTCTGATTCTCCTCCCTGTCCCAGGGATGAGAGGCAGTGAGTGAGTGGCTGTGTGGTGCTGAGTTGCTGGCTGGAGTTAAACCACAGCATACACACATACAAGCAAACCATTTCCCCATTGCTTTCAAGAGCTTCAGCATTTGGCAGTGCTGATATTTCCCTTATATTCAGTCCTCTTGACCATCATTGATAGAGATTGCTGTGCTCGCGGCACTTCTTGACTGGCAAATCAGAAGCAAAGGCAAAAGTATTAGTAACCAAAAAAATTGAATTATCAATTGCAAGACATAATGCTTGTGTGCTTTTTGAAGTGATACACATTTTGGCGGGGACTACAGCTAAAACATTGGGTTAACTTTGCTCTTTATACTATTTCCATCCAACATTTGTAGCCATGGCACCTGTCTGTGAAAGACCTCTGCTTTTCCTGCAGTCTGTCGGGGAGACATGAAGCAACACTGAAAATGTGACTCAAAGGGTGTAGGGGCAATTTAGAGCTTCCCTTAAGCATACTGGTAGTGTCTGTCCTTGCAGGACACTGGTGCTGACCGTGCAAAATGGAGGAATACCATGAGCTCCTAAAGTGAGCTGAGCCTAGCTGTGACCTCCTGGGCACATGGGATTGCTGTAGGATCACATTAAGAAGTAAGGGTAGTGGGAATGGAGGGACTTCAGTTCCAGAAGGGAGAATATGTGTTAAGTACAGAAATGGTGAGTGTGCAGCAAAAATGTGTGAAATCTAGATCTTCTGAAACAGAACTCAGGCTGGATTATCCCAAATTCTTCTTTATGAGGTTTTCATGCAGAACAGAGATATTCTGGAATAACTTTGTTATTTTCAAGGCCAGAGATCCATGCAGGGAATATAAGGGACCCAACCTGCTGCCATATCCTTCAAGAGCTGGTATACTGCTACTGCAGAGTTTACTTCTTCAGTGTGGTTTAGCAGACAATGACAAAGGACCATTAACCCTGTGATGGAGAGAGTTAAGGAGCTGTCCCAGGATTTGTTCCAGCACTTTGCTATCCAATGGGACATGCTAGGAGAGAGACTAATTTTATGGCTCAAAAAGTAGCTTGGGGCTACCCTGTTCCCTCTGATATGACTTTCTCTGCATATCTTAGCAGCCTGGAGAAGCTTTGGGGTGACCTAATTGTGGCCTTCCAGTACCTGAAGGGAACCTGGAAGAAAGATGGAGAGAGACTGTGAATGTAATGCAGTTGCTTCAGACCTGCCCCCCACCATGTCAGAAGGCATTTCCTGGATAGAGACTAGCTTCTGTGGGATAAATATTCAATTTATCATATTTTTCCTTGTTATTTTGCATTTCTTCCTTTGAAGACAATGGAAACAAACAGAGAGACAAAAGAGAGTGCCTCACATGCCTGGTGTGCCTTAGGGAATATAGAAAGGTGAACTGGAGCTCCCTGGATGTGAGCCAGTAGCAGGCTGTTGTCTCCACAGCTGCAGCCCTGTAGGGTTGCAACTGGCAATCCTTGGCCATCCACTTTATCTCCTGAGTGAAGAGACCGGGTTCACGCCTCCTTTGTAATGAAGCCCAGTCTCACCATCAAGCAGCTGCTTTAAATCCCAAGCTATTGAGGAACCGGTAGAATTACTTGGAAAACGGAATAGTCCAAGTGATGCAATGTAGTGCAGACGATTACCTGCACTTGAGCTTCACCTCTTTCTTTTCCTGCACCCTGAAGCTGCACTGAAACTTGAAGCTGAGTTGATGAAGAGATGTACAGCTGAGATGTGGCACCTGAACCCTTGTAACAGTTCTGTGTGTGTGCCTGGAGAACAGGTGACAGCCTGGTGCTCATCTCCTGCTGTTTCGAATTATACGGATCACTCTTAGTAATCTGGATCCTAATGATCTTGTATCTGGATGTGATGGATCCAGATTACATGTACATCAGTAATGTAAGCATTGCTAATTACATGCATTATTAGTATACAATCAGCATCCTGATAAATTTAGTTCAGCACTCCTATAGGCTGAATGGCTCTGCAGTCTTGGAACTGTCTGAAGGTGATGGTGCCCCTGTAAAATAAATTGGGAATGCACGTCCATGACCAGTGCTTTGACCCACCGGTATATCCACATGAAGGTAAATGAGGACCAGGTGCCTCCCTCTCTTTCTCAGACACTTGATCATTTTATGCTTTGCATTTTACTGCTTAATGAGAGCCATTTTCTTGGACAAGTCCAGGTGCTCTTGGGACATCAAATACAGAGGGGTTCATTTTTGTCCCAAAGGGTGGTCTGTGTAGTCAGTGCTTCAAGGGAATGTTGCTTCATGTTCTGGGTGAAGCTAAGACATGAAAGGAGAAATGGACTGAAAGTCTTTGAATGTATTGGAATCTCTAGAATGCCAAACCACACGGTCCCTTTCCAGATGTGTGTTTGGTTAGACTTTATATTATCTTCATATTGACTTAATGGTTGGGTTTTTTCATGTCTCATCAGAAACCCGGAAAGGCAGCTCCTCAGCCAGGAGAAGATACCTTGAATGGCCACCTTCCCCCCGGCTGGCAGAGCTACATGTCTCCCCAGGGCCGCAGGTACTATGTGAACACCTTCACAAATGGTAAGTGAGGGTGGGGATTCAGTAAATGTTTCAGCCTAGCAGGACAAATCTGCTGCAGGAAATTGTCTTTCAAATTGATTTTGATGACAAAGTAGGCCCAGAGCCAAAGGAATTAATATGACCCTGGCACCATGTGAAAGAAAATAATTATAAGATCTAGTCTTATGATCATCTGTCATCTTAATTCTGACCATCAGAAGACATCTGAAGCATTTACAAAAGACAGAGAATGTAAAGTAGAAATACCCCTGTCATTAACGTTTTAGAATTTGAAACACTGTTAAGGATATATTTTTTACCACATTCCCTATTTCCTTTCCCTTTAGCTGGAGATATTTCTGTCTCTATATATACATACATGTGAAGTAGTTTGATAGAACTAAAGCACTAGCACTAAAGCACCACTGAGGAAAACAGAAATAGTGAACTGGTCAGACTCAGCTTGCCCATGAAGACAAGGGAAGAAAAACAGATGTAATGGGACAGCACAGATGGAATCTTCAGTTCTGTACTTGTGTGTTTTATTCACTATCATGCTGGTAGAGAAGCAGACTTAACTCACGATCTTATCAACTGCTCAAGACCTGTCAAACTTGTACCACCTCTGGCTTACCTAAGACTCTGTGTCTACCTGCTTTTCTCATCATGAGCTCAAAGCAGCATTGCAAAACAAGGACTTGTGACCAGCAAAACCAGGTTTCTTTAGCAAAAAGAATGCCAGAATGTCAAGGAAGAAGAAGACAGTTGTTAACAATGGAGTTGCAGCCATCAGAAATGACATTGGCATTACTCTTCCTGACTTACAAGGAGAGCCATGGGCTGTCCCAATGCACCTCATGGTCTGTTCTGGCACCGTGTGTTTTATTTCAGAAGCCCTTGGCCTGGAACTTGGCCAAGTCATTATTTACCAGATTTCAATGCATGAACATCTTGTAGGACCCTCCCTCCAGAAGGCACATTTCAATTTAACCGTGCCTTTGTTTTCAAGCACAGTCTGCTCTGGCTGATGGGCAGCATCCTCTGCACAGCTGAGGAGATCAGCAGGAGTTAGATACCCCATCCCCACTGCAATTCAGAGGTGGGTGAGGAGGTGATTAAACTCAGTCCTAAGCCATCATGGGAATGGACCCTTACTCACTGGATTGAGGCCAGATAAAACCAGTGAGAGGCAGAGACTCTTTTTTATGTGATAAGAGCTCTTGCCACAGGGACCCTACCCCAGAAAGGTGGGTGGCCTGGACTAAGTTTCTCCATAACGTCAGGCAGCTTTGTACTTTCCTCATAAAAGTTACAAGCAATATAACAAGGGCCAATAGCCACATTGTGCTTGGGAGCTCCAGGCCAGGAATCAGGAGAGCAATTTTCTCTAGGAAGCGATGATAACCCTGGCACAGGCTGACTAGGGAGGTGGTGGAATCTCCATCTTTGGGAAGTCTCAGAAACTGCCTGGACAGAGCTGTGGCTGATCTGTTGTTAGCAGTGATCCTGCTCAGAACGAATAGATGGGCTGGAGACTTCCAGAGATCACTTCCAATCAGTCTTTCTCTGGAGAATGCCCAAACCACCTTTGGTTGTGGTCTCAGCTACTACAATGGGATTGGTATGCAGCAGGAAATATGGTTCTCAGAATAACAGCATGTAAGAGAGGGTAGAAGTGGGATTTCTGTATTCTGATCTTTGCTTTAGGGAGCACCTACTCAAATCCCGTTTAGATGAGAATCTCGTCACCAGAGTAATCCTAAGCCCAACTGGCTTTGGAGTTCTTGTTTCCTATTCTGGGCATAGGGAATTTCTGAGCATTTCTGAGCCTCCCATACTTCCATGAGGGCTGTAGCATTTCATGAGACAATAGGAATCTCCTGCAGCATGTACAGGGGCACTCTGACCCCTGGACTACCTCCAGCTTAGTTTGTGTTCCTGGCAAGCTCAGTTTCTCTCAGCCTGTTCAGTTAGAATATGCTGCTGCCTCAAAGTCTTCTAGCTGTGTAGACTGCTTTGTGCTAGTTTGTTGGCTTGGTGATATCACTTGAGGGTATTTTTGCTCTAGTTGGGCTGTATGGCATGATCAGACTCGGATCTCAAATGCCTATGCTTCCTCAAAGTGGATTATATGCCAAAAAAGTGTCACCTGTGGTGTCATCTCGGCTTCAGACAAAGCAGAATGCAACCTTCAGACCTCTCTGCTGAAGTGTGTGATGAAGCCTTATCCAGTCCTGCCATGGGCAGCTGTCTGGACACCATTTTGATTTAATCTGACTAATTGGCTTTGACCTTTGATCCTGCAAAACTTGTAGTTCAGGACTATCTGTAGGCTCATGTTGGTCAAGTCTCATGTTGATGCACTTTCTTCCTTGACCGTGCTGCAGAGTTGGACCTACTGAGACATGCAGTCACCTTAAAGTCAAGTTTGGCATGTGAGGCTAACAGTGGGATTGCACTTTGACACTCAAGATGTATTCTTTAGCTTCAAGTCATATGATAAGTCAAAGACAATACACTATAAACCTGCAGTCCCCATTTTTCCTGTGGTAGAGCTGCATTGGCATGGGTAATGTTTATTGCCAGTCTCAAAGACCGGACAGCTCTCTGACTGCACCTGCTGACTTATCTGAACTGCTTATTTGTCCTGTCACTGCTGCAGCTGCTGCTGGGAGTACCAAGATAAACAGTGGCAACGTTTGTCACAAGGATATGGTGCCAGCAGACATCTCTGTCACAGGGTTTCATGAGCCTCCATCCTGCTTTGCCTCCATAGCACCATTGTTTCATCAGCAAGAGCCAGCTCTCTTCTCCATCAAGGTGTAGATGTACTCCTAGGATGCTCTCTCTTTACCATAGCTATCACCAGATGAGAAAGTATGCTGAAGCATTTTAGAGAGGTATCACTGTCTAGTGGACACACGTGTGAACTCAGAGGTCAGGTGAAGCCAGTTGGCTGGCCTTCAGTGTGATCCATGCAGTTAAAGGTCTGCTGCTCATCATTACCCACCAACAGCAGTTGATGCAAAACTCTTGGTTTGTAAGGTCACAACCACTTCTCAGATCTCTCAGGAACCAGGCAACTCTTTTACTGAGAGGGTTGATTGAAAAGTGTTTCTAGACCTTCTCCTCCTATCTGAGGAAGAAGTATTTGCATCTCCAAGGGAGTGAAGGCATCCTTATTTTAATGAAGACAAATGGCCAGACTGTCTCTTAGATAAGGAATGAATACTGTGAGATTCAAAGTGAAAGATTAAATCCGTCTGAAGCCCCATAAAAGGGTTTGGGAAGGAGCCTTCTCCAGCCAAGAAGCTTCCCTGTCGAATGTGTGTTCTCATGCAAGGGCTCCCCTTAGCAGATGCAACAAGGCACAAGGTATGCTCGGAGAAGGAAGCTCTGTGTAACACCCTGCCAGGAGATGATTGCACTTCAGAGCAGTAAGGGAATGAGAAAGAACTTTCTGGTTATTTTCAGTATAAGTGGTTTAATTGTGGTTCTCTTATTTTTTTTTTCACTTCTGGCTTCCACAAGCATCTCTATCTGCTTTGCTGAAAATAGATGTTGCATAAAGTATTTTATTAGAATTGTACAGTAACATAGCTGCACTGGAAGGTGAGTTCAGGGCAACTTAGATAAGAGCAAGGCACTGTTTCATGAAGGTTATGGTAGATGTTTCAGTGGAGGGACCTCAGACAGTTCACTGTCTGCTCATCCCTACCAGGGCCTTCTGCTGCATTGAGTAGCAGGGGCAGTGGCTCAGAGGGGTGAACACTCTGACATATCGCAAAACACTGGGACACACGGGGCTGTAAGGGTTTCCAGGGACTCGGTTACACTGCTGTACACTGAAAAATGAGGTTTTATTCTTCTCCATTTGGAGCCTTCTGTCAAAGAGGACTTCGGTTTTCAGTTCCAAAGTGGAAGGAGGTTCTGACTTCAGAGCAGATTAGGCATGTCCCTGTGTATATCTTGGCTCCCATTGTCAGGATCTAGAAAACTTCCTATTCAGCAGGAAGAGACATGAAACTGTCCTGGAAGGACCCTGTATCTATCATCAACCAAAGCTCCTCCCAGGCTCCTCTGAAATGCTCTACGGAGTTTCCTTCCATCTCCAGGTGCAGAATCTGGATGTGGATCAGAATCACTGTGCCAAATCAAGGGTGTCTTCTCCAGGTGCTGAAGTACCAAATTGTCCAAAGGGACTGTACAACTTCAGCTTTGTTACAGTGGCTTGTACTTTATGTAGCCTCTTTTTTTAATTTCTTAACATTTTTGAATTCAGGAAGGGATTTCTGTATCTGAGCCATGGTCTGAGCTCTTCTTACTCAGAGAACAAATGGTTTCAGAGAGAATAAATATGACTGTTTATTCTTCTAGCTTACAGCAGGTCTCTCTAGCTGCTGTGGAGACTGGTTTTATGCATTTTTCCCTTCTTATTTTAAATAACTTAGAATATCCTTCCTATCAAAGCTTTTCTGTATTGTTTTCTCTGTGCTTCTCCTCCCTACTGAGGCTAAGCCAGGCAGTGGAGCTGAAATAGAGGTAGGAGGCTCTCTACTTCTACTCAAACATGCAGAAATTTGAGAGGAGAAACTAATAATAATTAGAAGCAGCACAGAGCTGTCCAGTGGACTGAGGGGGAGGGAGGGAGGCAGGAAGGAAGGAAGGAAGGAGTTCCTCTCCATGACAGAGCATCCAGCAGTATCCTCAGCTCTCAGCTGGAGCCTCCCCAGAAGTTCCTTCGTGCTCTGCCTTGTGCATGTGCTGTGTGCACCCTGGGGATCCTGTCCAGCTGCTTCCATCCACGGATGCAGCTGCTGAGCCCCCACCAACAGCATCCTGCTGCCTGCTGTTTCTGATCCCACTTTTTCTAGAGTCCAGAGGCATGGCCCCAGTCTGGACCTACCACTAAATGCAGTTAATTGCTGGAGTGTTCCACTCTGGCTTTTCCTTTAGGGCTACTGTTAGATAGCAAACATAGCACCGCATTTTAGGTTGAACAGCACTCTGCAAGGTCTCCTAGAACCCACAGATCCATACTCTTGCTTTCTCTTTATACATGTCCCTTAGGCATTGCTATCATGCATCCTCTCTTTGGTTGTCCCTTCCATCATAGGTCTCTCATGCATGAGGTGGAAGACAGTCACACAGTGGTTTGGTAAGCATATGTGGAAGCTCCAGGCATTGGGTTCACTGTCTGTTCATGTAAATGTTGTATGTGGACATCCTCAGAGCGGCATGTCCTTCACATGCAGCACTCTAGCTGTCCTGGGTGCCCAACCAGTTGCCTTGCCAGTCAGTGGGAGGCATATTCCAGTGCAGAGTGAGGGGATTCATCCAGCTCGGGACTGTGGCGGAGCCCTGGGTTGGGTGAGAGCACAGCACAACATCCTTCTGCCCCACGCTGGGGCCTTGCTGGCACCCACTGTCTTTCTAAGGGGGGGATGCTATCAAGAGCAGCCTTTTTTGGCAGGTCCATGGTAGTTTTAGCACTTCCATCGTTGAAAAGCAGGGGTGAGAGGAGGTATGGGCCTTCTCATGGGGCAGGACTGTGGCTAAACATTTATCCAGCCTCTGGGCAGGGTCTGTGAGCAGGGCCCTGCATGAAGGAAAGACAATTCATTGATTAGGAAAACAGCAGCAAAGGCAGTTTGAAAGCTGGCTGAAGGGAAAACAAAAAGGGGACCATAGTTAAATTATAGTAAACTCATGCAAAACTGTTTGGCAGATCATTCTCAGAGCATGGTTATCAATGGTCCCTTGTCAAAGGGTAGTTGGTACTGAAGGGAATCCTGCAGTGATCTGCCTGAGAATTCATTCTAGTCAGTATTTCCAGTAATGAATGGCATGTTGACATTGAGAGCACTTATTCAAACAATAACTTTTAGCTGGAGCTGGGAAGAACATGGTGTGCTGCACAGAACAGTCTCAGAATTCACAATCACGCTGGAATAGGAGGATGCTGTTCAGTAAAGATGCACTTAAGATCAGAGATTTCATCAGAAATAATTAAGTGACAAAGACAGGCAATGGAACAGTTTACAGACAAAGATGTCAGGGCTCTGGAGGATCTAAAGCTGAGTGCAAGCCAGCAGTGTTGTTCTAGTACAAACCAGCTAGCATTTTCCATTGTATAAACAGGAGTGTTGTCTGTGAGGCATGAAGTAAGCCTCCAAATTTACAAGGAAATTATAAAGCCTCAGCTGGAATATTTTATCTTGTTTGGACTCTACACTTCAGGAAAGATGTGAGTCAGTTGGATAAAGCCCAGAAGAGAGTAGCAAAAATTATGAGAGATGTGGAATACATAGCCTGTAGGCAAATGCTGAGAGATTGGGAGTGTCTGCCCTGGGAAAGCAAAGATGTGGATGGGGATGTGAAGGTAGGCTTTAAGTGCATAAAATGCCGTTAGGGAGAAGACTGTGTGCAATGCCTGTCATCACTAGAAGACGCAGTAACACACTTCAATTCCAACAACTAACCCTTCCAAGCTCTCTAAGATAGCGGAGTGTGGGAGTAGGGAGTTGCCTGGGAGTCTGTATCACTGGAGGTCTCTAAGAGCAGGTGACGCAAAACCATGAAAATTCATGTTTGCCTTGCTCTGGGGCACACAGCAGGGACAGAATGGCTTCCTGAAATCCCTGTCAAACCTGTTTTTTCAGTCTGTAAAGCCTAAACTATATGAAAAATATTTATCAATGTAGAGAATGACAAATGTCTGGGACTCACATTGGAGTTGTTCTTTATTTGGTATCTTTATATTTCCCCAGTTTTTACATTCAACACATCTAACCAGGCTCTTGTCACTCATCTGCTGGTTTGCTTTTTCTGGTTGTCTAAGTCAAAGAATCTTAATGAGTTCAGAGGAACATTTAGTTTGCTTCTTTTCATGTGCAGCTCTGTTGAATATTCCCACTATGTTTTGGGACAGTCCTGCCCTCGAGCTTTCCAAGGAAAGGCAGGATCAGCCAGGAATGCAGCAGCAGACAGACTCCACACCGTGCAGTCCCAAGGGCTGGGATGGGAGTGTGGCTGGGAGCAGGGAGGGGACACAGTCTTTGAAGAAGGTCAGCAAGCAAAAGCTGTACAAGTTTTGGTGGAGCTCTGAGCTGCTCCTCAGCTGAACCCTGTGTGTAGTTCTGCTCCCTCTTCCTAAAGACCAGAGGTGTTGGGTGACCTGTCTGTCCAACAACTCACCTTTTGGACCATGCCTGGTGCTGCATCATCTCTACCTCACCATTTCCTTTCTTCCTCACACAGTGCAGAATCCTTTTTTTTTTGAATGAAACAGGTTTTGTTTTTTTTCTCTTCATGCTTGAGCTATTCAGAAATCGAAACTCAATTATGTGCTCCCTTTCCTAGGGAGGGAAATGGGATTTTAGGACCAAGTAACATTTTTATTCTTCTGAGCCTTCAAAATACAACAGAACCCTCCCTCCTTGTGAGACACTGCTATTATTGTCAGCTGTTTCCAGCAGTTAGTGTCTTTCCACATTATGATTATCTGCCTGTGTTATCCATACATCTTACCTGACCATAATAATATTTCCACCATGTGAGTTGTTGCGTGGTCTAATTGTCATTGTCTTTACATGGAAAACATAAGAAATTGGTTTTTAACAAGAAAGAAACAGAATTTATGAGACAGTGTTCTTATGTGGGAAAAAGATGTTAGGAAAATCAGTAATGAAAGAATTGGGGTGACTGAAACAAACAGATTTCCATAGGTAAATAAGCCAGATGACAAACAGCGCATCTATCTCCACTTGGTGGTCCCACCAGATAAGCACTCCACATTTATTATCCTTTGAAACAGGTTCAATCCTGAAACCATTATGAAGGCCTCTGACCTGTATAGGATCTACACAATGAAGCCCAAGACAATTTCAGTATACCTTAGGTTTTCTCAGTATGACCTTGCTGAGGAAGTTTGAGTCTGCACCAGTTACATTATAGCTGAATGTCTGGCATCTGTCTTGTGCAACATCTAGAGACATCCCAGCTTGTCATGTCAAAACATAAGAAAGAGGAGTGAGATGGCAAGCCACTCTCAAACGTCTGTAGCACTTATGGTCCTCATTGTGCATCATTAACTTTGCAAGGAGCATTGTGCTGTCTAGAAGAAGAGTTGGGATCCCTCTCCCGGGATTTGGAGGGTTAAGTGTCTGTTTGCACTCTCTTTTGAGAACTGGCACTACATCAAGCAAGGATAATGAGCTGGAGGGAAGTGCGTGGCTGTCAGGCTTCTGCCACCAGAGCACTGACTGGCCTCTTGGATACTCACTGCCCTTAGATAGGTTCCACTGTCTCTGTTGCTGTCTGAGCAGGGTGGACCAACTGCAGGGTAGACAACTCCATTTGAACGGGATCTTCCAGTCTCACCATTTATCCATGAAAAGAAACAGCTTTACCTCTCAATTGTTTTCCTGATATAGGTGTCTAATATAGCTAACATGAACTTTGCCCTGTAAGTGCCAATCTCTCTTCACTGACTTTAGGGAAAGCCTCAGTGACAATACCTACTCCCCAGGCAGGTAAAGGTGGCTCTGGCATGAACCTCACCAAAGACCTGAGCTCACAGCCAAGAACTGAAGGAGAACTTAAGAAATTTCCTCAGTTTCCCTGTATGGGATTATTGCCCCTTACTGCTCCAGAGAAATAAGCTGTGATGGTGTCAGCAGGCACAGAGAGGGCTGAGCAAACAGCCTCTTTGTATCAGGTCATATGGTGAACACACCTCCCTTCACATCCAAAATATCCGCCCTGGCTTTCTTCCCCATCGGTGTGTAGGATGAATAGGACACCTGTAAAATAGCACACCTCATTTCTACACTTCCAGCTGTACGTTCATGCGTCCACACATCTGCACATGTATACCCACTTCAGAAGAGGGGCATCTTTTTGGGGGAGGTTCAGTGGCTGGAAAGCTGCAGTGTTCCTGGGGAGCTACCTGAATAGCAGGAGCTGGAAGGCCAGGCCAACAGCTCTGCAAATCATAGAGTCATAGAATCACAGTATGGTTTCAGTTGGAAGGGACCATAAAAAACATCCCATTCCAACCCCCTGCCATGGGCAGGGACAACTTCCAGTAGACCAGATTGCTCCAAGCCATGTCCAACCTGGCCTTGAACACTTCCAGGGATGGGGCAGCCACAGCTTCTTTGGGCAACCTGTGCCAGGGCGCCACCACCCTTACAGGCAAAAAGTTTCTGTTTTACACAGTAAAGACCAAGGCAAAAGTATTTATCCAGAAGCAGGAAGTCTTGACAGGTGTAGGAAATACAAGAAATATGACCTGCTGGCATCGTTATGATTGAGGAAAGAAATATGTGTTTAGATACCTGCATTGCACAAGTCCTAATAATAACCCAGGAGCCCCCACGGAGCCTGGAGGGAGGCAATGGAAACGAGAGGCAGGCTCTGCCAGTACAGCCTCGGGGATGTTCCAGGGAGGAGACCACCTTCCCCATAGCACATTTGGCCTCATTCAAGGTAGCCACAGCATATGGCTTAGAGCTGGCCAGAGCTGCAGCTCAGTGTTACAAAGCTGTCAGCCCTACAGAAAGCTTCTCTACGTGATAGAAACTACTAGGTCTGAGCTATGCCAAAATGCAAAAATGCATTTTGTGTGCAGTTTGTTTGAGCAGAGAGCAGAGAGAGGGGGGTGATACTTTTCTGCTCCTATAGCAATGAATGGGAGACCAGTAGTTACTCTGAGGAGGGAACAATACTACTCTGCCTTAGCTATTTTACCCATCAAGTTTTAGATGTTAAACTCTCCTCCTAGTCAGTGTTTGGCTCTCTCCAAGCCCATGCTTCCCTTCTTTCTCCAGTCACAGCATCACCCACAGGCACACAGCACCTTGCACTACCATAAGCCCTCTAGGACATGTGCTCAGTCCATGTTTTCCCACATCTACTGCATGGCCAAGGGAAGAGGAATTGGGTGTTTGAAGTGTGTGAGCAGCTTGACCCCCTTGTCCCCATCTCCTGAAGCTCCCGCTGTTCTGCAGAGGAATCCTGGGCTGTAGCCATGGTGCTGGTGACTGGGTGAGAGGAGCATGGTGTGCAGCCCACCCTTCCCTGGCTGACTCCTTCCCATGGCCAAGAGGGGTTTTTAGGGGTGGCTGCTCCTGCTTCCCAAGGTCGGGGGAGCATGTTGGCAGCTGGACGTGATGGCAGCTGATGGACTGAGGGAGAAGGGGGTTTGTACATCCTGACATGGGCGGGGTTAGGGGTCCTGTTTGCAGGCAAGGGGAAGAAAAGCACAGGCAGACCAGAGAGAACGTAAGTCACCCTTATGCACAGCTCCCGTGCTTCCTTTGAACCAGCCTGGCTGCCCATTTAATTCCCCTATTTGCCTCAGGAAAAATATGAACACAGGCTATTTGTTACTCCTCCCTCACCAGAACTTTGCTGCCCTTTGTGTTGGCTTTACTCCAGCAGACAGTGGTAGGCTTCATCCCTTGAGGCCAGCTGCCCACCACCCTCTCCTTGGGCTCTGAGGTCAGGCCTGGTGTTGACCTGTTTGAACAATTGTGAAATAAGGCCTCCAGAAGCTGCCAGTTTTCTTGTGACCTTCATATTTCAGGTGAACTGTCTTGAATCCTTGATGAATGTCCCAGTGCTTTCTGCACACTCCTCCATCTCCGCCTGTGACTCTGGTGAGGTGATATTGTGTGTGATCTTCCTGAAGAAAAGCCAATTGGTGTTTATGTGATGTGCTGCGGGCTCCTCAGGGCCTGTGTCCCTGTCACCATCCAGCTGAGATTGCCTGTGTCTGGCTGTGCAAAGGGGTGTCCCTGTCCGTCCCCTTCCAAGACAGGTACCATTGGAGCAAGTCAGTGAGAAGCTTTGTTGTTCTGCTGGAATTTCAAGAAATAAATGTCCTCAGGCTGCTCTGTGTTGCAAAATCACTATGTGGGAAGTTTTCAAAACCTTTCATGTAGTGAGCTGATGGGAAGATTGTGAACAGGAAAAAATCCTATCTGGGAGAGAGGGCAGATAGAGTGAGTGTGGACATCTGCATTCAACCCTGAGCACATCTGGGTCTTTTGGAGGTAGGTGCTGGTAAAGTGAAATCATTTCTGCCCTGGAAATCTCTTACCTGCCAGTTCCTGTGAAATAACTATGTTTATTTGCCTGCTGCTGTTTTGGGGGTTTGGCAGTGGGCTTCTAACCCAAAGCAAGGAAAATAGCACTGCTCTCCCCTGCCTGCATTTCCTTACAGGGCTTCATATTTGGTTCAGGTAGTGTCAGGACTACTGGCAACTTCCTGCAGAGCCTCTCCCCTTTCCCAGGGTTACACTGACATCATCTGAAACATATTTCGGAAGTAACTCCCTAGTATGATATTTTCTTATTGACAATAGTTGTAGTTCTTTGTAGTGACTGAAACTGAGAGGAGACATGAGTGCATGGGCACAAGTGATGGGGAAGGATGTAAAGACCTTCTAAAGGTAGAGGGGCAGAGAAGGTGGGAAACAGGCAAGGTGGGAAGGTGGAGATGCTATCCAGTCTCTGAAAGGTGTAAAGAATTGTGTGCTTCACATAGCCTCTTAAAACCATCTTCTGAGCATGGACAATACTTACCCATCTTTAAGAAAGCTGGGGTGAGCAATCTCCTCTGCTTTGACACCCCGTTAATCCTCTTTTCAGATATGAGATTGTTGTAACGCTGAAGGGAGCGGACAGAGCAGATGATACCGCACACAACCTGGATTGTAAGAGAACAAGAAAAAGCTTCAAGCCTGCTTGGCAGGGGTGCCCTTTGTATGTTTTCTGAAAGGGGAACCCTAGGATCACCCTGCCATGCTGAGTTCAAAGTACCACGTGCCCAGAATGCACAGCTACTATGTGGTTAACAAGTTGCTCAGTGTCTGTGGGAGGGGTTTACAATTGTGTGTGGGTAGTAGATTCATCAGGAAAATATTTGATTATGCTGAAGAAATTCTGTGATGAGCTGCAGCTGTAATACCTCTTGTATTAGTCAAACAATAGCACTCCAGCTACCTCGTCTGTCACATTAAAGATGACTTATGTACTTATGACACTAGTATGTGTGTGGCTTGCTGCCACCTTGCTTTCACAGCTGAGGTTAACCTTACATGATGTGTTATTATTTCCAGCCTTTTCTTGTCTGTGGTGTTAGGTCCTTCCCATTTACTAAACAGTTTTCTGTCTCCTGTAAAGCAGGAATTCTGCTTTCACATTGCCTTGATTCTAATTAAGGTCCATATATTCTTATAATGACAAATATCACTAGTAAAATGCCACCTGCAACAGTAAGTTCTGGGGCAGTCCTGAAATGTGTAGCTAAAAGTGGTCATTTCCTTGAAAAGAATTTTAAGTCTAGCACTTCAGAGTTTTAGAAAAATTTTCGTGATCTGCCTGAAAATATGTATTACATAGTATCCTCCTGGTATCACCAGTCAGCTTTTCTGTTTCTGCACTCCTGGGTGCCCTTTCCATCATATCCTAATTTACCCTTCACCTTTCTTCACTGAAGTTCCTAACATCCTATGGCTGGTGAGCAGCTGGGTTAGCATCGTCATAGAATCACAGAAGGGTGTGGGTTTGAAGGGACCTTATAAAGGGATCTCGTTCTAAATCCCCTGCCATGGCCAGGGATGCCACCCACTACACCAACTTGCTTAGGACCACATCCAGCTTGGCCTTAAACACTTCCAGGGACGTTCTTTCCATTCAGCGTGGTGCTGTCTTTGTCTTGCAAGTAAATTTCCCAAACCAGTATCTGCTAAAACATCCTGGTCTGAGTGGTTAAGTGCTCACATGTCTAAGGCCCACTGGAATCCACAGCTGGAAACTCCACCAGTCTTCATCCTCCTTCTTCCTTGTCCATGGCTGCTGTCATGAGCAGTGCCTGGCACTGCTTGGGCAGGTAACAGTGGTTGTGGTCAGCTTGTATGTGGCACTGTTGCCATTAGGACACTCACTGGGTCAAAGAATACCCACAGAGACTCAGAGGGACTTCTGCATGTTTTGAGGTTCTCCATTAGAGGCCGAGGGCCCTCCTGATTCAGCACAGCAGCTCCTTTGTCCTTGTGCTCCCACATTTTGGTCCAGTGAGCCCTGCAGTAGTGAATCCCATGTGGGTCACCTATAGCTGTATCAGCTCAAAAGGCCCAAACAACCAGCTCATGCATGAGCCTCTGAACTGCAACACGGTCATCTGCACAGTGGCCTCACACACACGGGCCTCCCAGGACCCTGGCCTTTACCTCCATCCTTATACCTAATGAAAAGAGACAAGAAAAGTGGGCAGAAGTGACAGATGCAAATCTCTCTGCACCTGCATCAAACATGAGAGTCAAGCTCACAAGTGCTGAAAGCAGAGTACTGGGTAGTGCATGAACTAGTTCAGTAGGAGTTGCGGTGTCAGAACTGAAATGCAGTTCCATCCCACAGGCACTTCAGTAAAAAAGAGACTGAGGCTGCCATACAGCTTTGAACCTCAGTCCTGAAAGATGCACCATGGAAACAGGCACCATCCAAGAGTTCTTGAATTCTTCTGTCTGTGTGTTGAACATAGAGGTGCTTGTATTCCTTCCATCCACTGATATCCCACATTGGGTCCAGCAAGTAATCCAAAAGAGTCAAGAATTTTCTGCAAGTGGTGAACTTCCTCACTGCTTTTCAGCACTACAGCACTGGTTTTCTTCACAGAGAGAGTCCCCTGTAAGGCATCTGCCTTTGCTGAGCCCTGGGCTGACACCTGCACCCCAGCTCTCAGGTGTGCTGGGCAGGAGCTCCAGGAACTTGCCAGTCTAGCCAAATTATTGGGTCATTTCTCTCAATGAAATAGCTTTCAGCTCACTTTGAGGTCACTTTCTAAACAAGCAAAGATAAAATATCTTGTTTATTCTCTGAAAATAAAGAGCTCAAGATTCGGTTGGTAAAGGTTGGAATTAGTTACAAAATGACCAACTGTAATTAATAGCCTTAGTGCCATCCCTAGCTAGAACCATTCCAGGCTGTGCTTGGGCTGCCAGGATGGATGTACTTCCTCTGGAGAACTGACCACTCTCTGACCATTCACCCAATTGCCTTCCCCATTCACAACAGCACCAGTGAAAATGCAAATATCACTGAGTGATCACAGAGCAGAAAATTCTCCTACTTAGTCTGTCATCTTCCTCCAATCCCCCAGTGAAATGCAGCATTATGAAAATTGCTTTCATATTCTTGATTGAGGTCTAGCTTGCAGTGGTGCAGTAGGGAGGTTTCCTTTGCACCTGGTGCTTCTCAATTTAATCCTTTTTATGTGATTACAATGCTTAAATATTATGTGTCTTAGGAAAGAATAGTTGAGCTTGCAACATCATAATGTTCCAGTGCTCTCAGCTGTGGCATTGCATAGAAGCTGTGAGACAAAAATGTGCTCCCACATTTTGGTTCAGTGAGCCCTGCAGTGCTGAATCCCATATGGTATATTATAGGGTCTGCAGGAGGTCAGGTCTGGTCTGAGTCAGTTCTGTAAACTGATGCAGAGGTGTGGCCTCCTCATTCCAAGAAACAAAATCTCCTTGTGCTACTCATCGTCTGGAACAAGAGGAAAACACTTTCATTGTACTCTCCTCTGCTTCAAAAGTTTTGTATGGTTCACACCAGTCTCGGGGCACTGCAAGTGATGTTCCCTCCTTACATGTCCAAACCCCACACTCCACTGGCCATTCCTTTGGGCTCTTTTCTCCCACACACAATATCAAGAGATAATAATAATGGCCAGTCTTCGCGAACGAAGATTTTGGGAAAGGTCTTTTACCTTTCCAGCCTGCGCAATGGATTTTTTAGGTGAGACACAGCATGCACTGAACTGAGCCCACCCTGTAATCCTAAGGTTCATCTGCTGGGGCCAAGCGCACTTGGATAATGGCAGTGAGGTCCTCAGGATGTAGGTTTGTTTAGAGTGACCTTCTCATAGATGGATGGCCTCACAGGGCTAACGGGCTCCATCTGCCCGGGGGACTGGGATTCGAACCTGGGTCGCAGCAGTGAGAGTCCTGCATGCTAACCACTAGGCCACCAGGGGTCCCGATATCAAGAGATGAAGTGTCATGAAACACCAGTTTATCACAAATGTCAGGAAGATCATAGCCAGAAAGGGGATATGAGGTGCAGGACCCCTGACAGGTCTCTGCTCCTGGCTGGCGAGGTGAGGTTGGGAGTGTCATGGCTCTAGGCAAATGGGAGGTTTGGGCCGGGAGTGTGGTACTGTGCTGTTAAAGGAAGCCTTTCCAAAGCAGAGCTATTTGCCCTCCCCTCTGACTCACAGGGCCAATCAATCAGGCAGGCCCCAGACCTTGCTGAGAGCCGATGGAGATGCAGTGGAGAAGCAGAGGAGGGCTATGGAAGGTTTGCAAATTACACGTGCAGGTGTTTCCTCTCTGCCATTGGCAAGAGCAAAGTGAATCCAAAAGAGATGAGGTAAGACTGTCGGGACTTGTTCTTCCCTTCTGCAAACATGACTTCTAGTTCTTCTTGTTTTCAGGAACAGTTTGGGAGAAGTTTGCAGGGTTTCTTCTTGTGGCATGGATGAGGGACATGTTCTGTTGCTGTTATTCATCCTTGTCTGTGCATGTTCATCCTTGGCCTGTGCAGCCTGCATAGCTTCGGGTTCTTCGGGGCAGAAACTGCGTTTGGAACTGCTCAGCATCACAAATTTATTGCTCTTAAAGCCAAAACAAGCTCCAAACCTATTTACAAAGACATGAGTTAGCACCAGTAGTTGGGAGACACATGGCAGCTGCTACAGATCCTTAAGACCAGGAAAGGTCTGCACAGTAAGGAGACCCAGAGGTCCTCTGGCTTGATCTGCCCCATTCTTGTAGTTTAGACAATGAAACTGTGGAGCATTTAGCTCCTAAAATAGAACTACACATGACACCATGGAAGAGGTACTAAATCCATTCCTGAAAGCAATATAAGCTTACTTGTGAGGAATTGTGCTAGAACATAAAGCCTTGATGATTGGCTGATGTTGTATGTTCAGACTGGAAAGTAGCTGCTTTGACCTCGGAGTGCTACTGGATTCACGGAAAGAGGACAAAAAATTTCTTCTTCATATGCTACACTTTGATCCCAAAAATCGTCTGCCTCAAGACCTCCTCACAAACTCTGTTTCTTGACTAACATGACATCCCAAAATGTGTGTCTCTCTGAAGGCCTGACACATCATGTCATTTCTCATTGTGCCAAAGAGATGCAAAGTGAACTTTCTTCCCCCAAACACCTGAAGTTTTCACTTTCCTTTGGTAGGAAATGTTTAACCACATCTGTGAAAACCCTCTCTGGTTCCATTGGCAAGTATAGCTTGGATCATGTAACCATTTTAACTCTTACTACCTCATTTCAGTTTGCACAAGTGGTTTTCTTCTGCCTTGCTGTTCAGTACCTAATTCCATATGGTTTGGTTTGGAAGGCACCTTGTACCAGCCCCTGCAGGGGATAGCTGCAGGTGTCCCGTGGGCAGGGACACCTTGCACTTAGACCAGATGGCTCCAAGCCCTGGCCTTGAATATCTCCCAGTGCTGTAGGACTTCTTTTTGTTGACAAACCTCCTTCCCAGTCCAGAGGGTGACAAAGAAGCTACTAGTCATTCCTTCCCCTCAGCAACTAAATTAACTAATTAACATGTGGCTGATTAGAGAGGACAGAACTTGTTGGTGTTTGTCTGCCAGCGCTAAATTGCGCTCTTAGAGTACAAGGCTTTAGCTTGACTCCAGCATGCTCTCTGGAAAATTGGGAGGGATATAAAATTCTAGGCCAATATTGAATCTATTCCTAATAGCTGTGATCGTTGTTTTACCACAGGGTTACAAGTAGTCTTCAGATTTTCCAAGCACCGGGATCAAAGGCTCCAAGATGAGTCTCTGCCTTGGTTGTGTCAGGCAGTACATTATTTCTCAACAAGCCTTTCCTGTGTTGCTGTGGAAGAAAGTCATCCCCCCACTCACTTCTAATCCCCACTCTCACTTCTAGTCGTGACTAAGGTGCAGAGAAATTTGTAATGTTGCAGTTCTACCTTGGTAAATTTAGCTGCTTCCAGTAGATGGCATTCCAGCAGTGCAGTCCTGATCTAGATTAGTTCCTATCCCTGCTTGGGCTGCTGAAATAATCCCTGTTACTCTGTGCACAGAAGTGGACTTATTTTTCTCCTAGCACCCAAAATAAATGGAGTTAAAACACCTCGCTCTTTTCATTTCCTACCCAATAAAAGAGGTTATTTCTATTTTATGCATTTTATAGCACTTTCTTGTTTTATTTTTGATGTGCTTAACTCCATGATCACTTTATTTTGGAAAATTTGTCAAGACGCTGAATTCTCAAATCTGCTAACCACTGGGCACTGCTCTTTGATGTATGAAATTTCTGCCCTCAAGTTATGTATCTGGGCTTTCTGTGTGGCAGAGGGGAAGAGTGAGGCACTGCATAGCAGCTCCACAGCAGCGAGCAGGCAACACAGAGACCAGTTACAAGAAGCAGCTGGTAATTTTAACTGATTAATTACATTTCAAATATATTTGGTAGGATTTTAGGTACATTCATCTGTATGGTCACAAAAATAATGTAGGCAGATGCGCTTGCATAAAAGCCCCAAGCCAAATATGAAAGTAACTTTCTTTACTGCTAATGTCAAAGTTAGTGCTGACAAAAACACATTACTTCACTGACTGCACTGGGGCACAGCATCAGTGGGCATCACAGCCCTTCCCCACAGATCTCCAGAAACCAGTCTTTAAAACCGTTGTCTTCAAGTCAACTCATTTATTGTTATTCCTCATTAATCAGCAATTTACATTAGAAAAAAATTTAAGAGAAACATGGGTAGCATACTGCATTGTTTATCTTTGCATTACAATAAATGTAAATTGGAATTTGTCATTATTTAACCATGCACTTGTGGATTTTAAGGCAAGACAAGCTGACTCATAAAAGACAATTCTTAGCATGTGATTTTGCTTCTGTTTAGTTAAAACACATTCCAATTCTTCCTCATTGACCTAGCATGGAATTTATTTACTTACTACCCAATTCACAAAAACAGACTAAAATTTAAATATTCCCTCATGATTCATCAAAGCTTCTAGTTCACCAGGTTATGCACTTGCAGGGGAAAAAAAAATCTCAAAGTATTTTTCTTTGCAAGCTGTGGCTCTGTGTGTGTGCCGTGACCTGGGGAGGGGGTGAGGGGAGGGCTGGGCATGTATCCCAGGGGCATCATGGATGGGGGGGAAGGCCCCTACTTCCATTTGGGATCCATATCCTGACTCCTTTCCTGAAATAAGGAACCTAATGCAACCCTTGAGGACATCTCTATGTATGTATATACATTCATACATGTAGATAGATATATATAAGCATATATATACATATATGTATATACATATGTGCATGAATGTATATGTAAAAATAAGCCTTTTATGGTTCTTGAAGCATATTAGCATTCTTTTTGGAGCCCAAATAAGCACTGACCCAGGACAGGAGGCCTTATGTGCCTTGAGGGAGGGTCTGACTGCCAGTGCTAAAGTGTTACCACCAAAAGCTCTCTCAGCCTCCCCTGCTCCATCACCACTTGACCTTGGCCATCCAGAATACTGACAGAGATGCAGGATTTCAGGCTTTGGCAGGGTTACATGGTTGTTGGTTCAGATTTGGGGAATCAGATGTTTCAAATGAAGTGGCCAAAGTAGTCCTTGGACTTGATTACAATGACTTGCTTATTTTCTTATTTGATACCATCTGGCAGTCAGTATTGTGTAGTTGATTTGGAACTGATATGTTAATTCAAAAGGAATGGTAGCTTGGGCTTTCTAGCTGGACTTCTGCAGGAGTTGCTGCTCTCACTCCACCGTCTGCTGTTCAGAACTTTTACAAAGATTTGCAATTAAATCTTCTGTCTTTAGCATGTGGTCAAAAATAACCTTCCATTCAGTGAGCAAACGAGCAGAATGATTACACTACAGAGGCAACTGAGGGAGGAAAGCAGCAGCAGTCTTTGGAGTGTCACTGGTGTGACAGACGTTTGTATATCCCAGCTGCTAAATGACCTGTGTGGAAAAAAGGAAATTTGCCAGGGAAATAGGTTTTTTTGGCAGGGGAAAGCACCTCGGCATGTGTATATGTCACTGAAACCACATCTGTGAGTCACTCACAGCTGCCTTTCATGTGGAGAGCAGGCAGAGGCAGTGCCACTGTTTGGTCCCTGTGCCCAGGCTGAGGACCAGGCTGGCTGTGCTGCAGCCGCTGCAGCCACACATCACGATGCTGCTGTGGGCTGCAGGTAGGGCCTGCTCTGGGCTGGATTTAGTGCCACCTGGAAAGGCTGTCAGTGCAGGTCGGGTACGTGCTCCCAGGCAGTGACCGGCCCTGGGCATTCCTGCACTGGAAGAACCAGTGATGCGGCTTCCAATCTGCTCTGTCTCCACCCATCCCAGCTGGCAGCTACAGCAGGAAGAGATGAGAGGAGATAGGAAGTGCAGGGAGGTGCAGGCATCTTCCTCACAGGGTGAGAGCCTGGTTCAGAGGACACTAAAGGTCAGACTCATGGGTATGTATGTAATTGTCATAATTCTGGTATGTGTGCAAGGCCTCCATCACTCTTACGCTGATGTTTCCCTTCAACAGAAACAACCTGGGAGCGGCCAAGCAGTGTGCCTGGGACTCCAAAGAGCCCTGTGTCACAGAAGAGTTCTGCAGGTAGTGTTTGATGCTGTGCTTGGCCACTATGCAATATGTGAATCTGCTTCTCTGCTACTCAGCAAAGCAAAAGAAAATGCTGTGATACAGTGGGATGTAGACTTGATGTACATATAGAATCATTGACTGGTTTGGGTTGAAAGAGACCTTAAAGACCATCTTGTTCTACCCCTGCCATGGGCAGGGACACCTATCACTAGACCAGTTCCTCCGAGTCCCATCCAGCCTGGCCTTGGACAGTGCCAGGGATGGGGCAGCCTCAGTGTCTCTGGGCAACCTGTGCCAGGGCCTCACCACCCTCACAGCCAAGAACTTTTTCCTAATATATGATCTAAATCTACCCTCATTCAGCTTAAAGCCATTCTCCCTTGTCCTATCACTGCAGGCCCTTGTCCAAAGTCCCTCTCCAGCTCTCTTATAGCCTCTCTCAGTACTGGAAGGGGCTCTACGTTCTCCCTGGACCCTTCTCTTCACCAGGCTACATGGTCATGAGAGTGTAGCAGAGCAAAGATGGTGGGGCTTTCCCTTCTGATATGTCTTCTTGACTGCTGTTTCCCTGCCAGTCCATCTTCTGGCTGGGTGTCTGAAGTGTCTGCTCAAGAGCTGAGGTAGCTCCCCCTTGGAACACAGAGGCCAAAGGTAGCCCAACAAGCCCTTTCCCAGTCCTGCTTTCTGATGGGGCAGGGAAATTAAATAGCAGCAGAGGCACGTGGGCTGGCTGATGCTCTTCCATGCACAGAGAAGTGTTTTAGCATGTGATAGCTACAGGGCTGACCACATCACCTCTGTTCTGATTTGAGATTGCAGGAAATCAAGTAACAGAATCAGGTGCATAACTGTACTGAAAAGCTCTGGGTACTGCAGAATGACAGAGCAAAGCAAAAGTTACTCTAGAATAAAAAGTGTTATATGTAAAGGCCATTGCTGCCAGCTGACTGTAAATAATGCAGGCGAGAGGATGTTTTCCATAGAAATTTTCAAACCGATGTCCCTCTTTATCAGCAGATCTGAGTGGAAAGTCTGCTTGAAGATTGTGCAGTTTACTGTGAACAAAGGATTTGTAATGTAGTTGAGTATCTTGTTTTAACCGTACTTTGAGCATTATTCTTTGCTCAGTATATTAAAAAAAATGGCAACCTACAGCTGCATACATGAAACATAAACATCTTACAAGGCTTGCCTTCTTGACGTGAAAACCCAAATCCATTAAAGTAGTGCCTTTTATGGATGCCAGGTGCCCACCAAACTACTCTGTCACCATCATCCTCAGCTGAATGGAGGAGAAAACTATGAGAAAAGGCTTGTCAATCAGGATAAGGCCAGGGAGAGATCACTCACTGATCACTGTCATGGGCAAAACAGATTCCACTCAGGAAAATATTTGAATTATTACCAATCAAATCAGAGTAGGGTAATGAGAAATAAAACTAAATCTTAAAACACCTCACCCACACCCCTCCCTGCTTCCTGGGCTCGACCTCACTCCTGAATTCTCTCCTTTCTCCCCTCCCAGTGGTGCAGGGGGTTGGGGAATGGGGGATGTGTTCATCGCACATTTTCTCCACTGCTCCTTCCTCCTCAGGTGGAGGAGGACTCACACTCTTCCCTGTTCCAGTATGGGGTCCCTCCCACAGAAGACAGTCTTCCACAAACTTCTCCAAAGTGAGAGGCTGCAGTTCTTCACAGACTGGTCCCCACAGGGTGCAGTCCCCCAGGAACAGGCTGCTCCAGCATAGGTCCTTCCCATGGGGTCAGTCCTTCAGGAGCAAGTTGCTCCAGCATTGGTCTCCCATGGGTCACAAGTCCTGCCAGCAAACCAGCTCCAGTGTGGACTCCTCTCTCCATGGGTCCTCAACTCCTCAGAGAGACCATCCCTGTAGCATGCCCCCCAGCAAAACGTGGCTACACAAAACCAATGCAACATATCCCATTTGTTCAAACACATCATTTTACCAAACAGTGCTATGGGAACTGGTTTGAGTCTGGAGGTGTCTTTTTCTTGGCTTTTTCCAGCTCAGTAGCTCCTGTCATAACTCCTGATAAGAGCCCACTGCAGGGTCCTGAGCGCAGAGTGGGCCCATGGGCCACTGCCTGTTTTGTCCTTCTGCAGAGTCTGGTTCTGGGCTCTGTCTGGCTCACATTGCCAGCCTGTTGGGATGGGGGGAAGCATCCGTAGTTTCTGAGACTGGAGGCAGTGAACACTGTTGAATCAGAAAAGGCACTGTGATCTATATCTGCATATTCAGTTATGAGATTAGTTTTTAAAATGTGCAATTTTTTATTTGCTACCAGCAGCAAACCTGATGACTCTCCATCTGTTCTTACAGTGAATGGCTACTACATTTCTGGGACTCCGGTACACCAGCTTGACTCTGGTCATATGAGCCTCCGAAAAGCCAGTGGGGATCCCCAGGTAAGTTTTTGGGAAAAAGGCAAACAACAGTATCCAAGAATAAATGGGTCTTTACTTAAGTAGTTTAGGAATCCACCCAGAGCAGGTGGTCAAGAGCCATCTTCTTTTAGAACCTGTCAGATCAGACAGATTTGTTGCGTGTGGAATAGTTAGTCTTTGTGTCCAGCTGGTAAAACAGTAAGAAATGCCAAGACCCTTTGGATTTTTTTGTCTCATGACTCCTTTCTGAAAAATCCACGAGGCCACTTCAGTCACTAGTAACAACCCTATGAATTTTCCTGCCGCTCCAGCCTGAAGCCTGGGCCTGTGTCCAGCACAGTCCTCTCTCTACACTCCCACATCTGCCCACGTCTGTGTCTCATTGTATTTTCTTGCAGCTCCAGCTTTCTGTCCCAAAGACAGTATACAGAAAGAATTTGTCCAAAGCTTTTTTCTCAATGACTTCATCCACTCCGTCCGGTCCTTTCACAGCCCCTCCTCAGTGCCTCACCCACCGCATCACCCTGGGCTAACCTACAACCCGTGGACAGCCAGCCTCCCCCAGCCTGTTTGTCCAAATTTCCAATAAATATCTCTGCACTTATTCTTGCACCACATCATGTCCCTGGGAGAGTCTTCCCAGCAGGTCTGCAGATGCAGCACAGGGCCCTCTTCCAGCTCCTCCCATGAAACTTTTCGCTCTCTGCCATCACCATATTACCATGTGACTACCATAGCTGATGGGTTGCGCTCCAGTTGGGTTGTGATTCCCCACCCACTGGTTACCCCAGTTCCTTTGTAGTGCAACTCCTTAAATGCCCACGGGGAAATGCATGTTTGACTGGTGTGCTGCTGCCATGTGGATGTGGCTTGTCTGGTGCTATCAGTGTCTTTCTGACGTTCCCTGTTTCGTGTGTTGTCTGCCAAATGCCCCTCTTTGCCTCAACCCCCTTTCTCGAATGCTGCCTTCTAACTAGTGGCCTTCAGCCTGGCCCTCAGGTGGTCTGTCTCATCTAGGTCAGTATTTCTGGTTTAGGTTCATGGCATCTCTCATGATACAGTCCAGCACTTTGACTCCCTGATCGTTCCACATCAAACATCTTGCACTTAATTGCCCATCCTGCTGCTTCTCTCAGCACTTTGCCCAGGCTGGAGACAGTGAGCACCTTAACTAGGACAAAAGCATTTTATAAACTTACCAGACGCCCCGTCCACACGTCTGCTGTGACTCCCTCAGAGAACCCAAATAAACTTGTAGACTGTGACTTCCTTCAAAAAACCCTTGTTAATCCTTGTGCAAAAAAAAATTCTCATGGTATCCGACCCCCATGGTTTTGTAGTAGGCTTGAAACACAGGTCAGATTAACTGACTCCTCCAGAACTTCCTTTGTAGCAACATTTGCCACCTTCTGTTTTTACAATGCTGAGTCTCACTCAAATTCATAGACATCTTTTTAGTCAAATTCACATCTGAGATATGTGGGGAGTCACAGAGTCACAGAATGGTTTCGGTTGGAAAGGGGTCTAAAGTCCATCCGGTGCCAACTCCCTGCCATGGGCAGGGACACCTTCCACTATCCCAGGTTGTTCTAAGCCCTGTCCAACCTGTCCTTGAACACTTCCAGGGATCCAGGGGCAGCCACAGGATTCTGGGCAACCTGTGCCAGGGCCTCACAGGGAACAATTTCTCCTAATAACTAATCTAAGCCTGCCCTCTGTCAGTATGAAGCCATTCCCCCTTGTTCTATCACTCCTCATCCAAAGGACGAGCACAACCTCGTCCAAAGCCCCTCTCCAGCTCTTTGTACGCTGCTTTCAGGTACTGAAAGTTCACACTAAGATCTCCCCGGAGCCTTCTCCAGGCTGAACAACTCCAGCTCTCAGCCCTTCAGTGCTATGCACTGCTTTGCTCAAATGACTCAACCATCAGCCTGTCAAAAATCCCTTTCATGACTTTTTTCATTCCCTTCATCGTCTCCATGATATTTTCTTTCTATTGGTCCTTTATTACAGGTTTTTCCAAATGGAAGTCCTGGCTTCATCCCTACTTTGAACCTGCTTTGAACTAGTTTTGAATCTCTAACTGGCTGTTGGTGTCATTAATTCTCAGAACAGCTTGTGTCCACGCCCACTTGGGAACCTGCTTTTCCTGGAAGCTGTGGCAGCTTTTGCAGAAGAGTCCTTAGTAGGGAAAACATCTGATCATAAATTCTTGCTTGCAAGAAGCTGTGCTCTATGCCCTCAAAGTCTTTTTGGCCTGTCCCTCTCCTTGTGTATCTTGGGCCATCCCAAACTGCTTTACTTTGACTGCCTCCTTGTCTGTTCCCAGCACAGGCTGTCTCCCACTGTGGAGCAGCTCCCAGGCATTCGCTGGGGTGCTTTCTTAGACCTGGGTAGCAGCCACCATGCAAACAAACGCTGGCAAGATCCCTCCGGCAAGCTCAGCTACATTTCTTGGAAACAGGTCAAGGGGGGAAAAAGCCACAACTGAGAACAACGCAGAGCTGTGCTGTGCTGGGCACAGGGCCAGCCCTTGTTTATGGCTTCCTAGAGAGCAGCTAAATGCTGCCTGTTCAGGTTGTCACAGCTGCCACCAAGGGAACAGCAGAACAGCCATGGAACTGCATGTGTGCGGCGCTGGGCATGATGCTGCTGCTGGGCATCGAGTCCCAGGATGAGCACTGGGTGCCTGGGCAGTGGGATATGGGGTGGGAGTCCCCGACACAGCCGAGTGATGATGCCAGGAGCGACTTGTGTGCTGCAGATCAGCTGTCACAGCATCTGAGCTCCACCAGGGATCCCAGCATGTACCCTGCAACAGGGACAGAGGGCACTGCCAGCCTGGGGGGACTGCGGGGCACTTTTGTGTCCCTGTCCCCAGGGGGGGCACAATACCACCATTCCACAGGCAGGCAGGAACTGTCTGATGGCAGGACACTGCCACCATCCCTGTCCCCACTGGGGCACAATGGTACCCTGTGGACCCCAGGACCCTTGTCCCCATCTCCAGGGGGGGCACGATGGCATCCCACGAGACAGCAGGACACTGTCACCATTCCTGTCCCTAGCAGTGGATGTCACCATCCCACAGCATGGCAGGACCCTGCCACCATTCCTGTTTCTGTCCCCATACCCAGGAGGGTGGGCAAAGTGCCACCCCACGGGACACCAGGACCCCTGTCCTCGGGGGTGCGTGATGTCCCCACCCCATCCCATGGCAGAGGAGGACACTGTCTCCATCCCTGTCCCCGACAGCGGGTGCCATCGTCGCACGGCACAGCAGAACCGCTCTCCGTCCCCACGGCGCTTCAGCCCCGGGCCGCCCGCAGCCCCGCGCGGCGGGGGCGGGGGGCGGAGCGCCGGCCGGTGCCTCCTCCAGCTCCCCCTCCCGGGCCGTGCCGAGCCGGGCCGTGCCATGGGACCCGCCTCTCCCCCGCCCCGCGCAGCCATGCTGGGCTCCGAGAGCGGCCGTGATGATGCGCTCCGGTTCTCTTCGCAGAGCCCGGGGTCCCCGGCGGCACCGCGGCGGCAGAGCAAGGAGAGCAGCCTGACGGTGAGTGCGGGGGGACCGGGCCGGGGGGAACCGCCGCGGGCTCCGTGCGGCTCCCCGAGCAGTGCGGCTGGGGGAGGCGGGCGGGGAGAGCATCCTTCACTCGGCGTTTTGGTGTTTAAACCCTGAGAAACCCAGGGAGGCTTTGGGATCGCTGTCCTAGGCAGGAGTCCAGGCGCATTTTCCCATTGATTTCGTTGGTTCTAGGATGAGCGGGAGGGAACGCGGTACCTCACACTGTGAACCAGGTGTCCTGAAAAAACTTCATCTGATCACCTCCCCCCCAACAACAGCTTCTGTATCGGGAAAAGCACTGAAAGGTTGGAGAAATACAAACAGCGGATCGTGGCTCTGCCAGGGCAGGATGTTTATTTTTTTCTCAAAGAATCTGTATTTTTTTCTCATAAAGGTGTCAGAAGGTTTCTTGTGCCAGTGTCCAAATGAAGATTTCTGATAGGTAGTATAGGCAAAGGTTTCAAGTTTCAGTATTTAGTTATCTTACATTTGCTTTTAATATTTGATTAAATATAATTGACTCAATGAAGAGACTGCACAAGAACACGTAGTGACAGGACAAGGGACAATGGTTTTAAAGTGCAAGAGAGTAGGTTTAGATTAGATACTGGGGACAAATTCTTCCCTGTGAGGGTGGTGAGGCACTGGCACAGGTTGCCCAGAGAAGCTGAGGCTGCCCCATGCCTGAAAGTGTTCAAGGCTAGGCTGGATGGGGCTTGTCTGGTGGAAGGTGTCCCTGCCCATGGCAGGGAAGTTGGAGCAAGGTGGCCTTTAAGGTCCTCTCCAACCCAAACCATTCTATGATTCTACATTATGAATAAAGATGTTCTCAGTATCATGATTACAGACATTAATATCTTTTCTGTGCTTGGTGACCTCATCTGGAACACAGTTTGCACTTCTGGGCCCCTCAATGTAGGACAAACGATTAAAAACAGAAAGGAAAACAAAATAGATGAATGAAAGTGGCTGGGAAAAGAAAGTTTTATTTAAATGGAAATCGAAAGAAATGAATAGATAAATTAATTAGAGTGATAAAGGTGAGGCAATAACCATGCTTACAGCTGCAAGCATTGTCAGGATATCAGATCCACAAAAGCAAAAGGAATAATTCAGTGTTTTACATCCCTGTTAATGTTACTACAAGGAGGAGATAATTGTCTACATTATCGCACACAGCCTGTGGATTTATTCATCAGTAGGCTGGGTTGCTGGTGACAGAGACCAGGATTTGAAAGGGGCACATACAGGTGTCTCTGACTGCAGAGCGGGTCAGTCACTGCCATGCAGGTACAGTTTTCTACGGGGAGAAAAAATCTTGAACAGTTTTTGAAAAAAACACTTCAGTGATTTTGATACTTGATTATCAAAATCAGTTGTTGCAAATGTTATGACTGTAATTAGCATATTGGGAGAGTGGTATGGTTTGAAATAAGTATAAATCTGTTGGTTTGGGCATTTTCACAGATGTCCTGGGGAATCAGCTGCTCCTGGGGGCTACAGTGGCTGGAGGAGGAGGAGGCATGTCCAAGCCCCCAAATGCAGCCCTTGCCTGCTCAAATTAGTGGGGGAGCAGCAAATCATAGGCTGAACATGGTGACCAGAGGGACTAGACATCGTTACAGGGTGGGTTACACTGGGCTGCAGGGCACAGCACAAGAGCGGGAGTGCTTGGTTTTTTGCAGTCCCCACTGTTTTCAGGGCTGAGGACTCAGGCTGTTCGTTGAGAGTGGTTTTTCATATTTGCTAACCCACGTGCCATCAGGTAGCATCTGCAAAGCAAGAAAGCGTGTGTTATGTCAGGGTCACTGAGTGTGCATTTCTCCAGCAGAAGTCCAAAGCTTTCAAGTAGAATGCATCAGACAGACAAAAATAAGCTAATTTTAACAGCTGTTTGCTCCAAGCCATTGCCTCCATCAAGGCAGCATTGTGAAAAACAAATCTCATATGGAGTGTAAACTGTAAAACAATATAAGGTTTCCCCCTGTCTCCTAGGAGGTTCTGTTTGCTCAGTGCCACTCGAGCTGATGTGGGGATGATCTAGTTAGCAGAGCTGCAGGGCATGTCCTTAGCTTGCTGTCAGATGCTTTTCCTTGGTCTGTAGCTGTGCTCAGGCAGAACCTCTTCTTGTAGAGGGGAATTTTATGGTTAGCTTTGAGGCTCTTGGTCCATCAAACCTCCCTCCAAACTGGAATCCTTTGGCACACAAGCTGTGGACATCAGGTGATGTTCACTCTGAGCAGCGGCTGCAGCCAAGCTGTCGCTGCGTCATTGCCTTCAGCAGAGGAGTGGGAGCTCGTTCCTGTCTTCTTCAGAATGCATCTCCCTCTTCTACATCCAACCAGCATTTAGGAGCACAGCTTCTGGAAATCCACAAGGCAGGTGTGAGCTGGAGTATTTCCCATCTATGTGCACCCAATAAGAAGAATAATCTGGTGTTTTCTCTTTGGTCAGTGAATGTTACCAACACAGTCTTCCATTTTTTTTGGAAGGGAAACCCCAACAGGGTATATCAGAGGTGTTCCGAAGCTGCTGGTTGCACAGAATGTGGATGCTCACTTATGAAACAGCAGTGCAGATGTGTGGTCTGCTGGTTTTGCAGTGAGTTTCAAGGTGCACTTCCTACTTTTAGGCTGGATGGTTTGCTGACTGATTTCTGAAGAACTGTCTCTCTGGCCATGAGTTGACTGTGGAAGCTGGAGATCATTTACGATAGGTGAGGGAGAGTTAAATGGAGAATATGCAGGGGGATATCAACTCAGGAACAGATCTATGTCTCACTTGAAGAGCAAGAAACTTGCCTGGTTATAAGGTATTCCTGAGTGTGGGTTTCTTTCTGAAGAATTCTCTAGTGTCTTGTCAAAATAGTGCAAGACTTGGAAAGTGCTGGTGTTCGGATTGCATGTGTTGGACACATCAATGAACACGTGCTGCAGATGGGAAGAGGGGCAGCCTACGCGCAGGAACTTTGGATTTCCTGCTGCTGTGCTCTGCATCTGACACAACGTTAATGAACACAAGGTTGTGATGAGCACAGGGTGAGGCTGCACGTTCAGCACGGTTCTCCCCTCTGCCCTGGGGCTGACTGCATGGTAGATACTGTCAGAAACCCCTTGGTTTGGCAGGGGGATGAATCACCTCTGAACCTTTCTACAGACAGACCAAGTAAAGAGGGCTCCTGAACACTTTTGGCAGAATCTTCCCTTTGAAATAGGAAGGAATCAATGCATTTGTTAACAATGAGGACTTTGGTTGTCTATTCTTCCCTCCAGTTGTACTGTAGCTGCAGCATCACCCTGCCAGCGCTAAAACCACATAATGATGTTGAAGCGACCTAGACACAGCCTAGGCATTCCTGGGCTTCCCTGTCTGGGGAGAGTTCAAACTGCCCAAGCCTCTATCTGTGCCCAAGCTCTTAAGAGATCTCCTCCAGTCTTTGCATTTGGTTGTTTTACCCAAATGGTTCCATTTGCAATATGAACTGACTTAGTGGAGTTGGATGTTGTACTTTTGGGGTCTCAGCTGACATTGTAAAGAAGATACTGAAGTGAGGCAATCTGGCACAGCTATGCTGTGTTAAGGTGCTGTGAATATGCAGAAATCAGGAAAAATAATGTGCATTTTTAAGCTGAAGAAATGAGCAAAAATGTTGCCCTGCACAGTAGGCTTACCTGCTGTCTGCTAATTTATTTATGTAGTATCTTATGTAATAAACATGTAGTTGATTATCCAGGCCTTGATCAAATTATTATTGTTTTATTCATGTTGCTTGGCAATGTATCATTTACTGGTGAGTGCTGGTAGCAACTTCAAAACCTCCAGAGACTTTGAAATCCAGGAGATTAATGTGCATGTCCAACCTAAAAAAGTTTGTTGCTTCTGTGCAAACCCTGTGCATTCACCTGGCTCCCTGTGTCTTTTCTGTCACCCTTTTATGTCTCAGACATAATGAAGAGTCACCTACAATGTAAACAGCTCATTTTGCCATGACTGCCAACGTGCTCATGGGAATAGGAGCTGGAATATTTAGCTATTAAGAGTATAATTGCATTTGATTATGATCAGTACACAGGCAAAAGTATTTTAATCCATTGAGTTTGGCACACAGCTTGTCAAGAGAAATGTATCAATTTGTGCTGCTTCTCTGATCCTCTGTGTGTGTATGTGTGTATATGTGTGTGTGTGTGTGTCCCACCAAGCTTTGTTGTCACCATGTTTTTACCAGGATGTCTTCTCTAACTCTGTACCTTTTTCTGTCCTCATGATCCAGTGGCTCTTTCACAGATTTTCTGGTGCCAAGCATGGCCAGTGGCAGCTGGAAGGACAAGCTGCTGGGAAGATTTGCTCAGCTCATATTTGGGAATTAGGCCTGCTTAATTTCCCTTTGCTGCAAGCTGACAACAGCCATTATTTTTATTAGTGAAGAGGCTGGATGAGAACTTAATATTATGGTGAAGCTGATTATTACCTTGGCTGTCCCGGTGGAGCCTATGAGAATGTAATGCAGGTCATCACACCTTGTTTTCTCTTCATGTTCTGTGACTCCATCGTTACCTGAGATATGTGTTTTAATTTGTTTTGTTTTTTACTGGCAATTGCACCTGCAATAGTCAACTTCTGCAAGCTTTTGTTAGGCCTTGCTGGCAAGTCAGCATTGTTGAGAGATTAGCACTGCCATGGGTTTGAATTTGGACCTTGCACAGTGCCTGCCCAGCTGTCAGAGATGTGACTGGTGAGAGTGTGGTCCCTCACAATCAGTAAGGGCAGTGGTCCCTCATGTGGAGGGAACGTCACTGTCCGTGGGACTGATCAAGCTGTTTAATGCTGTCAGACATGGGGACATCATCGTGAGATGCTTTGACTGTGTTTGTCATCAGTCAAAAAGCTCATCAGTGGGACTAAGCTGGTGAAATAGAGTGCTTTTTTCAGCTATCTTTGCTTTTAGAAAAAAGAAAAGTAGCATTTCAGAGGGAGGACAGGGAGAGGGGGAATGCCATGCCCTCACGCCACTACTGGTGTGTGACCATGTCTTGCTCACTACCAACCTGGTGTTCCCCTCCTGCTGGGAAATCCTGAGAGGTTTAAGAAATGTTAGGAAATACAAATCCAAGAACTCTTGTTTAAATATAAGAAATCTGTGGTGATGAAAGGAGAGAAGGATCACAAGATTTCCTATGCAGTCATATATACTTTTTAGTAATATTTCTAGAGTTTTGAAACTTTCTATGCCCCTGCTAGGACTTAGTGTAGAAAGGTATAAGTTCGGTTAAGTTCTGTTTACCACACAAATAATTCTTTCTTTTTTTTTGTAAGACTGCAAAAGCTTCTGCATTTTAGTTTTCTAATTCTGACATCGGTTCCCTTTTAAAAGTGATACTAGACCCAAATGGCCTCATGACTCTGTCCAGACAATTCAGCATCATTTCTAGATAGTCTTCTGAGAAGTGAAGAATGTTTGATTTATTCCTAAATCTTTGAGTCTGATGACACTCTTTGAGAAACATATGAATTAATCTCATCACGCTCAGCAGCGGCACTGGATTTCATAGGATCGTAAGAAGAGTCATAGAAAGGCTTGGGTTAGAAGGGACCTTAAAGCTCATCTCGTTCCACTTCTCTGTCCTCCCTTGGCAGGGACACCTTCCACTAGACCAGGTTGCTCCAAGCCCCATCCGACTTGGCCTTGAACAATTCCAGCAATGGGGCAGTCACAGCTTCTCTGGATCTGATGATCTCTGAAGCGAGGTGAAGCCTGTGTTCTGTCAGGCCCTGTTCAGCAGCCCAGGAGTGGTCCAGGCCAATGTTTATCAGACACTGCCTGAAAGGAATAGTTCTGCTGAAGGTTTCCAGACAGTATTTTTAAGACATTTGGGATGATCAGTTTGAAGCTTCCTGGCAGGGGAGAAAGGAGTCCCCTAATGGGGTGTTGAACCAGTGCGCGCTGGCTCATGCCAGAGCTTTGCAGTGCCTGCGGGCATCTCTGCACCCCCCTGCTTGCACCAGCTGTGCCTGGGGGACAGATGCCAGCTCCTCTCCTGGGGGAGATCTGCTCATGGGCTTTTAGTTTTTCGGTTATCCCTGAATAGAGAAGGGAAGGTAACCCTACCTATCTAAAAAAAAAATGGGCTTGCAGTTTTCCTGAGATAACTTTGCTGGCAGGGAAGGGACAGAAGAGGAAAACTTCAGCAGAGATAGAAGGTGTCCTCAGTGAAACATCTCTCATGGAGGCTGCAGTGGTGACAGAAGTCAGCATGGGGGCTGAGAAGCTCATTGCAGCAGCACAGGCAAGCCCAGCTGAGTGTGACTACAGTGGTGTGTCCCCTGGCATGTCCTCTGGGAGGTGTCTGGGTGATGGGGAGCACTGGCACCGCTGTTGCATGGCCATCCCGCTCTGAACTGAGCTGATGTTCTGTAACTCCTGATGTAACTCTTCTGACAGGGAACATGTGGAAGCAGGAAGGGCATTTGCAGTGTTGTCTGTTGCTGAGACCCTGTGGCCAGTGGAGGCCAGTGCTGTCTGGAGAGGCTGACTCTGGCTGGAGATGATACAGGCTCTGGCTGGAGAGGCTGGCTCTGGTTGGAGGTGCAGGGTCACTAGTGCATGGCTGCTGCCTGCAAAGCCTTGATCTCTGACCTCCTGCAGATCAGTTTTGAAGCCTGATGGGAGCTGGAAGGAAGCTGGAAGGGAAGACTCATAGTTTAGGATCTAGCTGAGGTGACAACCAAAGACAGTGTAGGTACAGGGTCCTCAACCTGCTTTGAAGTGGACTTGGCATGCTCTGGGCAGAGTGATTTATGTAGAGCAAGCTCTTGCATCACTTACAGGAAAACTGCTGAACCTCCAGCCTGGGCAGATGGCAGCAGAGCCAGTGTGGGTTTGTAGGAGCAGCCTTGTATCAGCTAAAGGCTTTGTCTGCTTTGCTCTGGCGTGGGGAGTTTGCACTGTGTCAGCACCTGCATCCTTTCTGATCCTCTCTCAATAGCCCAAAGGCAGACTCACTGCCTGTAAGCACTGCCTTTGGGTCTGCCCATGCAGCTGTGCTAACCCTGCCCACAGCTTTGTGTATGGATTTCCTGTGAGCATTAACTGATCCAAAACAAAACCCCACACCCATGTAATTATGTCTGTGAGTCTCCCATCCCCAGTATCTGTTGGTTCCTTGATTAATACCCAAGTAATCTTAGTGTCCCGTGACCCTGTGGGTGCACTGAGAGGGACTGATCTTAGGGACCTGCTCAGCAGGGAATTGGGGCAAGCATTATAAAGTGGCAGTGAGCTCTGACTCTTGCTGGTACATCCTCTGAAGGGCTTGGCTGTGTCCAGAGTTGTTCTGCAGCATGTTCTGCAGTAGCTGTCATGCTCTTAGCCTTCACTGTGCTTTTATCAGGCTGCATGTTCCACTGTGATAACTTAATGAGCACTTGGGCTTTTTTATGCCATTGTTTAATGACCATGTGATGAGTCCTGCCTCACAGATTGCTGTGGTTTTTGCACACTGAAGACTCGCTGACCTCAGAGAACTCCTGTTCCTTGTAGCAGGGACCATCACTTTCATCTGAAAAGATCTCAGAGATAGATGGAAGGGCTGTGCACTGAATAAATAACCTGTTTTTTGTAATCCTATAGGAGACTGGCATAGCCAAGGTTTTTTGCTGAGATACGCTGTTCGTGCCTGCAGTGCTTTCTGATGCTCACTGTGTTTCTGTGTTGAGGGTGTGCTCAGGGTGTTTCACGTCAAGTTTTTTACCTCAGTTCTTAGGGATCTGGGAGAACTCCCCACATGGTGCTTTCCAAATCCAGTAGGTTTCCCTCATGTGAAATGGGTAGTTTATTTTCCTCTGAGCTGACACTCCTGCTTGCATAGAAGAGCTTTCTGGGAATTCTTAGCTGCTGTTTCCATGCAACAAGGAATTTTTCCTCACTGGCATGCATTCACTGCGGATTTTCTGGTGGGAAGTGCATGGATATAAACTTTCATTTGCATATTTCTCATCAACAGCTAAATTTCATTGCTGTCTAACTCCCTTTTTTTTTTTTTTTTAACAGATCAACTGTGTGACTTTCCCCCACCCTGATGTAATGCCAGAGCAGCAGTTGCTGAAACCTTCAGAGTGGAGCTACTGTGATTATTTCTGGGTAAGTAGGCAGCCATCCACATGCCATATTGAAGCTCGAGAGCTTCCAAAAAAGTGGAACAAACAGCTCGATTTGTGGCACAAGGTAAAGGAGAATTTGGGCTGAGATACGGTGCGTAAGGGCAGTACCAGAGAGACTGGCGATGCCAGGGAAGATCTTGTGGAAACCATCTGAGCAGTCTGAGATGTGGGTGATCATCAGAGAAGTGTTCAGAAAGGCAAGCACATCTGTCAGGAGATGGATTGGGTCAGGAAACGGGGAGGATGTAGGACAAGCCACACATCTCAAAATACCTCAGCCAGAAGGGTTGTGCATCAGGAAGGGGATGGAATCACAGAATCTCAGAATGGTTTGGGTTGGTAGGGACTGTAAAGCTTGTCTAGTTCCAAACCTCTGCCATGGCCAGGGACACCTTCCACTGGCCCAGGTTGCACCAAGCCCCATCCAACCTGGCATTGGACACTTCCAGGGATGGGGCAGCCACAGCTTCTCTGGGCAACCTGTGCCAGGGCCTCCCCATCCTCACAGGGAAGAATTTCTTTCCGATATCTGATCTAACCCTGCCCTCTGTCAGTTTGAAACCATTCTTCTTTGTCCTGTCACTTCAGGCCCTTGTCCAAAGTCTCTCCAGCTCTCTTAGGATGCCTTTGGACACTGGAAGGAACTGTAATGTCTCCCTGGAGCCTTCTGTTCTCCAGGCTGAACACCCCCAACTCTCCCAGCCTGTCTCCATAGCAGAGGTTCTTCAGCCCTGCGACCAACTTAGTGGCCCGCTCTGGACTCGCTCCCACAGATCCATAGGTCCATAGGATAGCAAGGTGGCTGGCAGGGAATATTATTTCAGTGTTTCCCAGAGCACGAGAGCTAGGGATACACAAGGAAGCAGGGGATGTCCCTTCTAAAACAAGGAGATAGTTACAAACTTTATGTTAAATTCTAAAACTCCCTCCCATGGGATATTCTGGAGGTCAGATAAGAAATGAGGTTTTTAAAGGGTGAGGTTTGTGAAGGACAGGCCTATTTGTAACTTGAGTAGTTTTAAGACAGCCTGCAGGATGAGAAGTCTTCAGTGTGTGGTTCTGAGTGTGCCCTCTCATGCTCAACTCTGCTTTCAGGTTCCTAAATCAGATTAAAATGATGCAATAATCCTTGGAGTGTGGAGCTGATAGAAAAAGTCTTCTGCTGGAAAACTTTTCTTCTACTGGAAAATATTTTTTTGGGGTGGGAAGAATACTACAAATAAACAAATACTACAAAAGAAGTCAACAATGAAGATTTTAGGAATTCCATGTGTGTTTTCTGTTATAAGTTATTGAAGCGTTTCCATCTTAAAAAAAGAAGTGTCAGTGTTGGATGTCCAGCAGCACGTCCTGTTGGGCTTCCTCAATGCTGGTGTGACAGCTGATGTCAGGGACTTGCTACAATACACTGTCATACTTGCAAATGGTCACATTATCACAAAACTTCCTCGATTCCTTCCAGTCTTCTGATCCCAGTGAACCCTAAATCATTAATGGCATACAGACTGATTTTTATGCATGTGTCTTACAGAAGTCCCTGTCTTGCTTGGTTGCCTTTATTAGGGCTCAGCCACTGCTTGGCTCTTTGGGTTGGTTAATCTCACTCTCAGTGAAACTCTACTTAAAGCTGCCTTTCTTCCGCAGACTTTTATCCTTCCGTAACTCCACTCCCAGGACTTTCCTCTGCTTTGGCCTTGTCATCCATGGTATGCCCACAGCTTGCCCTCCTTATTCCATCAGCTCCACTCCTCCTGCTGTCTCAGCTGGCTGGTCCCCAGTGGGGCATCCTACCAGTCTCATGCTTTGATTAGTGTGGCATTTTTCTCTAGGCAATTGTGCAGCACCTAAGGGATTGCAGCAAAACTGTAGTACTTAGGGAAATGTTCTCTGATAATTTGTTTGTTGGGAAGGGGGTAGGAAATGAAATACTGAAATATGTACATAGAGAGGAGAGAGAAAAGAGGCAGCAGAGAGAAAACTCTATTGGTCCTTGTAGCAACACTGAAGTCAGTGGAGCAAAGGGTCTACTGGGCTGTGTAGGAAACAAACAGTGAAGGATGGGGTGTATGTTGGTAGTCTATGGGACAAGTTGCTGGTTTACCCTGTTTTACAGCAGATCCATGCAGACTGGCTGTATTTTTCTGAGTACAAATCAGGGTTGAACTTGGCAGTCGTTAAAGGTCATTTAGGGCTGCGTTCCCCCTGGAAGGAGCAGCAGTGTCCCCCCTCTGCCCCAGCAGTTCCCCTGTGCTGGCTCCAAGATCCCTTCTTTTTGCAAGCTGAGCCCTCGAGGCTGACACTTGCCCAGTGACATTACCAGCTATGAAGGGTCATGGGCAGAAAGGACAGCAGTGCTGCTGCTTTGGCCCCCACATCATTTTATGCTAGCTAAAAATAACTGTAAACTTCCCTTTTTAAATAAAAAAAAAAAGAAAATTAATAGGAGGAGGGGGAAAGAGAAAGTGTTGGGCTACTCCTTTCAGAGGTTCTGAGGTGCTGTGGCCATCAGCTGGTCTCAGAGGAGGGTTCCTCAGGCCCCACTGCTGGGCAGCTGCTGCTGGGAACCACATCTTTGTGGGTTTAGTCCCCATAGCTTTTTGTTGAACCTCCTTTTATTTCTTTCAGGCAGATAAGAAGGACTCACAAGGGAACAATACAGTGTCGGGATTTGAAATTCTTCTTCAAAAGCAACTTAAAGGGAAACAAATGCAGAAAGAAATGGCAGAGTTTGTTCGAGAAAGGTAACTAGCACTTTGTTACCAAATATTTATGGCAATTGTTTTATCCTGATTTAGATATTCCTTCAGTACATTAATGATATCGCTTGAACTGCATAAAAGGTATGCTACCAATTCTTAATGAACATTTAATACTTCTTTAATGTCTATCCACACTCTCCAGCCTTCCCCAGCTCTCACTTGTCTCTCCTGCTCTGTCTGTCTCAGTTGTATTGCACACAGGCTGTCTGTTTAGAGGGAACCAAGGTTTTAAGCTGCAGCTTCAAGGAAAAAACATGAACATGGAAGAACCAGAGTGGTCATGATATTTAGAAGGGAAGTATTTTGTCTGAAAAATATAGAGAAGCAATTTGTTCACATGGAGCATAGACACAGTTTCCTAGAGGAAGATGTAAAAAGACATCACCTGGGACTTAAGCTAGTTGCAGAATCACAGAATGGTTTGAGTTGGAAGGGACCTTCAAGACCATCTTGTTCCAGGCCCCCTGCCCCTCTGGGCAACCTGTGTCAGAGCCTCACCACCCTCACAGCCATTAATTTTTTTCTAACATCTAATCTAATCCTGCCCGCCCTTCTCCTGTCACTCCAGACTCTTGTCCAAAGACCCTCTCGAGCTCTCTTGGAGCCCCTTTAGGCACTGGAAGGGCCTCTAAGGTGTTCCTGAAGCCTTCGCTTTTCCGGTCTGTCTCTCAGCCTGTCTCCAGAGCAGAGGTGCTCCAGCCCTGTGATCAACTTAGTGGCCTCCTCTGGACTCACTAGAACAGATCCACACACAGAGATATTTAGATTGAACCCACAATCATAAAGACAGATGTTGCTTTCAGAAGATGCTGGAGTGCTGTTAATGGGCTGTTGCTCTGCTGACATGGGAATTGCACTGAACACCGAACAAGCATAGATGCTCAGTTCAAAGACGCACAGCAGGTGATGTGACATCATTACTCATAAATATAGTCACTGTTAATTGAAATGGTTTGTCATTTGTTCAAGCCAGTGTAAGTCATCCTGAGAATGACTTTGAAAACCTGAGAACACTCCATAGGAAACAAACAGTGTTTGCTCTCTGGAGGAAGGCATTGACGCCGATGGATGTTCGCTCCTGGAGGTGGTTGCACCAGTTGAAGGAGCTGCTCTCCTCTCTTATGTCCTCTTGTCCTCTCTGTTGACACTTGGTGCTGAGTTGGTGTTGCCTTCCCACTCTGCCGCTGCAGACGGTGTGACTGTGCTGATGAGAATAAACACTGGTGCAAGAACAGAACTGGGCCACAAAACAGGCCCCTCTGTTGGAGTTTGGTGTGCAGTTCGACTGGGAAGAACTTGCACATAGTTGCTTCATTTGTGGTTTGTTTTCTTTCTCCCTCATGTCTTTTTTTTCATACTAGGGATATGGCAGCAATGGGAAAATGGAAAGTAGCACAGGCAATAAAGGCAGCACAGGCACATACACGGCTGAGCATTCATTTGTGGTTTCTGCAGCCTTTGACGTAAGACAGTCCGAAAGACAGTTACCTCTGTAATCCATGAGAAAGTGTGACCAGAGGTAGAAGAAAGAACTACCTGGCACATTAAAAATACAATTGAGAAATAGGGTTGCTAAGGGAGAAGATGAGAAGGCAAGCAGAATTATGATAGCTGCGGCCAGGGAAAATAGGGGGAAAGCTGCTCCAAAGAAAGTAATATATAATGAAATTTGACAGAAATAAAAGCAAAGCGCATTCAAGAGGAAGGAAAGTTGGTGTAAAATTAGAGAGAGCAAGGAGAGCAGCTCTGAGTCTGGGGAGGGGCATGTCTGTGTCCTTGGCAGGCATGTTAGAGAGGAGAGACAGAAAAGATTCACTATGTGCTGGAAACAAAGAAGGTTTGGAATTGAGTGTGAAGAGGGTCTAGATGGGAGTTATAGAAGGATGAATATATTTTTCATGTGTTTGAAACAAAGGATCAGGATTGTTCTGTGTGGAAAAGGAGGAGGATGCTGTTGAGCTGGAGAGGTTAGTCGTGGAAATAGAGCTCAGGCCATCTGTATCTCCAGCTAAGAGGGCAGAACTATTGATGAGATTTTCATGATGACCACTAGGTGCCTTGGGGAATACAAGACCCACATTTAAACTAGGGGTTTTCCTGTCCAGAAAAATTCTCTTCATCTGTACAATCAACCTGCTGGAGGTGAGATTCAGCCAGCTAATAAAAACAGCCCTTCAATGGGAAGCTGGAATACGACTTGATAATCAGATTTCTTCATCAAATATACAACAAGAGCTGTATATTTGAAATTTAGTTTATCAAATAGATGCTTTACAGGAGCTTCTCGTAAATAGCAATCATAGACTGAGCAATTATATGTTCATTCAGTTCTTGTTGACAAAGGGTTATAATACAGACTTTGAATTTTAGTTACAGACCTCAAGAAAGAGAGGAAAGTAATTAATAAATTGACTGAACTAAAAGATCAAGAGTGTGGGTATGAAAGAAGGAAAGAATTACTTAAATCTAAAGTGAAAATAAGGTCCAATATTTGCATGCAAGGAAGCACTCCAAAACAGCCAAGAAAATCTGCAGACTGCCCTGAGAAGCACCAGTCTCTCCAAGTATAAGAAGTAGTGTTTTTATTAGCAAAGAATCACCGTCTTAGGCTTTTGGCCACTCACTTTTAATTATGCTGTGCTATGTTTAGAAAATGCAAAATAAATAGCAGATTATTTAGCTTCTGCCATGTTCAGCAGATACTTGTATACATCTTTCACTGTTTGTCTGCAACAATTTGTGGAATACTTCTGCAGGCTATGCACTACAGGAAAAGTAATTATGCTTCTGTTGTCTGAAAATTTCATTGTTCCCTTCTAATCTGGAGAAATAGTGTAAAAAGACTCATCATCACGATCTTCCCACAGTGGCAGTTGTGTAACTGTCTGTCATATATCCTCTACCACCTTTTCTCCCTGTTCCCCCTGTTGTCTTAATTTATTTAGTTTCTTCTTGCATGGCAGTCACATCAGATCATCTTTACCTCCCTTTGTAGCTCTCTCATTTTTCTTTATCCATTATAACATGGCATGACTGAAATTGTTTGAATGGGGGAAAACAAAGCACTTTATTTAAAAAAAAAAGCATAAGAGAACAGGAAATAAACATCCAAATAGCAACTAGAACTAATAAAGTAAGAACAGTATGGGTCAAAATGCATTTATAACCTGTAACAATTCTGACTATACAGGAAGTGCAATTCTGAGGGTTTTCAAACAAGTTAGTGGAAACAAGAACTTGGAGCTTTTTTGGTAGGTAGGTGGGATAACTGCCAAACAGCCATCTGGGTTTCTGGAGGTGGACTCACAGGACTCGGGAGTCATAGCATGTTGGTGTTTCACAGTCACCACAATCCAGAGTTTGCAGAGTATTTATATTGGGCAGGGCCAAGAGGCAGATTTTTTTTCCCCTCTTTGAGGTTTATCATGGTTTTTAGCCTCTTCTGGCCACAGATGGTGACAGGACTCCAGGCTGGGGTAGAATAATTTATGTCTTATAATTGGGGTTCTTAAGCAATAGACAATTCACCTTTTTATTGTTATTTTTTATTGTTATTTCTCCTTGCCAGGCAGTCTGCCCTTTTCGTAGTGTCATCCACTTGCAGTACAAGTAACACTTGAAATCCCTAGAAAAACTTGAAGCCTAGGCCAAGGCCGGGACCAGTGAGGAGCGTATTTAGAGTACGTCAGGTGAAATGTGTCTGGATAAAGCTCTTTCCATAGGTCCTAACCCAGTGTAGCCTTGGGTGCTAGACAGTTTGTTGGTCTTGTTAGAGCAGGCATGGGGAACTGGTTGGTTTTGTCCTCATGGGAGGGGGAAGAAGAGGACCCCCAGCTCCTGAGTAAGGTCTGTAGTTGTACTGTACCATACCAAGCTCGGTATCATCTTGGGCCTCAGCCAGCTGCGTCCCCCAGAGTGCCTGCCCAGTCAGCTGCTTTGCTGTGGAGCTGGCAGCTGCAGGACACAGACCTGCTCCCTCTCCTCAACATCTATGAGCATAACAACAGAGTGGCACTTTCACTCCCACACCATCCACCAGAATATTTCAGCAGCCCACAATATCAGATCTCTCTTAGGTATCTCAGGGGACTCCTTTTATCTCAAATGTGCTCCGCAAAAGAGCACTTGCTCAACTAGTTACTGCAAACAGGCATGCTAAAAATATCTCACCTCCTGACTTCTCACTGGACAGAAATGGATTTCAAACCAGGTTTTGCCCCTGTTTGTACATAGTTGGTGTATAATCAGGAGTTGTTCCACCTAGGGGCCACGCAGCTCTTTCAAAATGCTATATTGAGCAAGCTGGGTTGAAAACCAGTGAACAGACAAAGGTTTGCTTTTCTTGGGAGCATGTGTGCCTTGCAACTGTTTCACTGTAAGAAGAACTCAGAGGAGATGAACATGGTTTCAGACATGATGCACATCATCTCTGGACCAGCAGCTGCTCTCTTCACCCTGCTGGGCCATCAGCATATACCCTTGTCCCCACACTCCACAGCTGCACTCATTCTCCCTGCAGCCACTCCCACAGTGGTTGTGTGTCAACACCTTACCTCTTCTGCACCCTTGCCACTGGCGAGCTCAGGCCGTGGGTGGAATGAATGAGGGGAAGGGGCTGTACCACCACGTGCTGATGACAGAAGACCCTGCCACATCTTCTCCTGCTTTGTCACCTGTAACAGAGCAGGAAGCATTTTGTGTCCCTAAGAAAGGTGCAATCCAGCACCCCAAACCTCATTTGGATTTTTCCTGGATCACTGCATTCCTTCATCTTTTCTTCAAGGATGTGCAGCCTCACGTTTCACAGCAGACTGAACCACATGCTTCTGGTTCTGCAGACAGTCCATGTTGCACAGCAGAAACACTCTGTCCTTGTTATTTGCTCTCCAGAACTGTAGCTGCTTATTCTAATTTTATCGCACATGCTGTCCTGCATATAGCCCTGCTCTTGCCACTGCATTTTAGCATATGGAGGAGAGAAGACAGCTGCCAAGCCCTGGAGACTGAAAGAAAAATTCCTATGGCAAAATCTGTTAAAATGCAGAGAATTTCTTCAAATTATGTGTGTGGGTTTCTGCCTTAAAGCTTACTTACTTCTGTCTTTTTATTTTCTCTCTGTGTGTATGTGAGTGTAGGATAAAGATTGAGGAGGAATATGCTAAGAACCTGTCCAAACTGTCTCAGAATTCCTTGGCTGCTCAGGAAGAAGGGTAAGTGTGTCTCTGTGACTTTCACAGAAGATGAATTTTAACATAAAAGGCATTTCTCCCACGCAGGTACATATAATTTCCCCCAGCTCTCTCGCTGAGTAGAGGTTTATTTAGATTAGCACCCCGGATGTGTTGGGGAAGATGGAATTGCTTCAGAATTTGTTTTATTATTTCAAGTTGTTAATGATAAATTTTTTAGGAGTATGTGTATGAAACGTTGCATTTCCAATCATGTATTTATGCTGTCCTTGTTGTAGCCAGGACTAGGTCCTTTCAGGATTGGCATATATACATGCTAAATTTCTTAGAAAATGGAAGAATATGTAGAATATATATACTGCTGAGAGTAGATCTGTAAGGTCAATGCCAGTACAATCAAGCAGCACAGACAGAGGAAGGACAGAAAGTATCTTCTCATTGGAGGTCTGACCCTTCAAGAAAAGCAGCAGATTGTCCCTTATTTACAACATTTTCACACTTTGGAAGTTCTTAAGAAGGTATTAGACAATGCAATTCAGCCTAGATTGCAGTTCTCAGTAATAGTGAAAAGGCACTTCTGAAGGATCAGAGACTGTTAGCTCTATCTGTTCCAACACAAACCCTCTAAGCACTCAAAGCCAAGGCTGGAAATTACTGTCCTCACCATAGCTTTGACACAGTGTGTTTCTGCTGGCACTGAAGCTCCACGAGGTATTTGCTCAGCTTCCAGGATACAAGGACAGAAATTGCTAGAGGCTAACTAGTCTAGAGGCTAACTACTGCTCTAAGCACCTACAGTGACAATGGTTTCTGTCTTCCTTTCCCCTTAGGGGTGGATGCTCACTTGATCCGAGCAAAGCTAAAACCACTTTCTTCAACATCTTCCTCTCACTTTCTCCTACCACTAATAGGAGAAGAAGGGAATGCCTGAAAAAATTGAGGGGAAGGAAACTAGGCAAGAATAGATGACAAGAGAGCAAATGAGGACCAAATCATAAGAAATGTTGAAGTAGGGAATTGGAGAGGACACGGTGCAGGGTGCTGAGAGCACTGTCCAGTGGTGCTCTGCCTGGAGGGGTGGTAAGGTGATAGAATGGAAGGAAGTTGTGCTGAAATTTCTCCTCCTGGCCAAACTGGCTAGGGCCAGGAAGAGGCTAGTGAGAAGATCGTGGGACTTGATGAGGCCACTTAAAAAATTGAGGGAGGGAGGTATTTGAAGGAGCCAAAAGTGAGACTGCAGCCTTGTATACTCAGTAAACATTCACCAAGGTCTTCTCATTCACAAGAAGGTATGAGTCGGTGGATCCCATGCGCTGCTCTGTGCCTGCTGGTTTCACACTCCACTGAGCATTTTCCAGCTTTTCTGTGCAGCAGTCTGTGGAATTGACACAAAGTCAAGGTCCTCTGCCCTCCTCTGATGATAAGCAGACTCTCCGTCACGTTTTTGAGTGGGACGTGCGGGTGACGAGATGGGACCCATTGGTGGTACTGGGATGGTTCTGTCTGAGTTGCTGTGAGCACAGTCCACAGGAGGTGATACAATCCGTGGTCATTGAAGTCCCTGGAGCTGGATAGGAGATGTAGAAGCTGCTCATCAGGCTGAAATGCCACCTTTTCTTAAATAGATCAGATAAAATGGTTATTGTCAGTGATAACTGGGCAGTGGGAGGGGACCTCAGGGTGGGTCTAGGGGAAATGTGGGGAGCACTTCTGTAGGTGAATCTAAGTTGTTTAGCTGATGAACACCATACTTGAGAACTCAACTCCCTGGAGCAATTTCAGAGATGACAGATCATTATTTTGAAATTGCACGACAGGCAATTTTTCAGGCTGTCAGGAAGGGTCAGATATCATTGTTGTTGAAAGGGGTGTGGGGAGGAGATAGAAGGAGCCAGGAATTGTAGATCACTCTGCTTTATTTAACCTTTGCAAAGTGGTAGAATAAACTGTCAAACTTCCTAGAAGCACTTATTGGAAAACTAAGGTGATGAACAGTTGTTGTAGATGCATACAGAACAATGCTAAACCAACCTAAATTCCTTCAGTGATGGAATTAAGAGTAACTTATGCATCACAGCTCTTAATTTAGTGTAAATTTTTGCAGTGGGAGATTCTTGTAGGCAGACGAGAAATGGTGGCCTAAATAAAGCCTAGTATAAAAAACTAGGTAAGAAATACCCACTATTTACAAAAAGTAAAGTAGAGAAAGTAGCTATGGGCTGAGATCAAATAAGGTTTGTCCCAAGTCCAGGGGTTTTTTTCAGTGTTTTTGTTAATGAATGGCCTATGGTGGAATAAATAATGGCTTGACTGTAATCAGAGATGAGGCAAAGCTAGGAGGGTTAGTATGTACAGTTCAAAGAAAAGATTGCAACTCAGAATTATTTTGTTAAACTGGAGTAAATAACTGGAAAAAAAAATAATGCATTTTGATGAGGATAAAGCACCAGGTTTTATACTTTCACAGGATGTGAAAGATACAGTTACATAACAGTTTGTGGGAGAAGGGTCTGGCTATAGTGAATCACAAGCTTATTCATCAACAACTTCATGCTGTTGTCTAAAAAAAGCAATCATATTGAGACATGTAGAAGAAAGAGTGTCTGATACAAAATAATCTGTTACCAGTTTAGCAACCGGAAGACCTATACTGGAAGACAGTGTAGTTTTGGTAATGATACTTTAAGAGGAGTCTAGGCTGTTGTAGAGGGTTTGGAGGAGTACTTCAGCTGCCATCATCTCGGAAATAATCTGTCCAAAAGAAAAAGGCAATTCAGAAATTTTCAAATACTGAAAAGCTTCTCTGAGGAGGAGTAGAATAATCTGAATAATCTGTTCATCAAAAGTAGGGTGTAAAGTAGAAGAGGCAATGGACAAACGGCGTTGGTAATGGAAGAGGCAATGGACAAACTTTGTCATGGTAAGGATAAGATACTGAAGGATCTTGCTTGTGGAGGCTGTGGCATCTCTGCAACTGGAGATGTTATTAACAGTGTTTTCAAAAATCTGCTACATACAATGCCAATACAGTTCTGCCTTGGTCACAAGGGTTGGTTGTCTTCTCAGGTTTCTGTTATCCCTTTTCCATGATTTTGCTCAGCAAGACATAGTACGAAGTGTTGTGCCAGATCTGTCCGACAGATCTCATGGGAAGGATGGGTAAGAGACAGGGCATTGATTGCTGTCCCTCTGATCTTCCAGCACGCTGGGAGAGGCTTGGGCTCAGCTCAAGAAGAGTCTAGCTGATGAAGCAGAAGTCCATCTCAAATTTTCTTCTAAGGTAAGTAGTTCTTTCTTTTCCAAAGATTTTTGCCCTGAATTGGTATGGGTCTCCCTTCAGTATATGTTAGTGGGGGAAATACACTTGCATATGCATACACCATGCATGTGGTACAAATTCAGAAGAATTAATAAGTTGGTGAACAATCTTACTGAAAGTCTGTCTATTATTGCTCCCCAAATCAGTGTATTTAATCTATCTGATGAGAAAATTAAAACACGTCTAACCTTAATTTTTCATAAAAAAAGGAGGAAAACTGATTCTAAAGGTTGTTCACTGGAGCTCTAAGTTCTCTAAGAGAACTTTATGAAAAAAAGTGCTTTCTGAAAAGCATGCTGGGAATGTCATGTTATTTTTGGGTTTTCTCTCAAGTGATGCCCAAGGAGATTTCTTTTACAAATTATGGTATTTATCTGGGTTTTTTCCATCACATGTGACACTCTCTTGAATCCTGTTACATTATGTTAACCTCTGTGGGTGGTCAAGTTCAATACAGTGGCAGATATCTCAGCACAACAGCCATGTTCTGGAGGAAAATTATAGCTCTGCACTGTTTATAAGTGATTCTGCAGAGGTTACTCAGGCAACTAGCTGCTGCCTTGGTAACCTGCTGCTGTGCCTCAAACTTCGACATCAGGGCTGTAATTAGTGAAATACTTTTTGCTCCCCATTGTCCTCCTGTATTGTTTTCCAAGAGGAAGAAATGCACCCTGGTGTGGTGTTTACATGTGGGCAGGCCACGTAGAGGAGCTCTTTCATTATTTTACTTTTGTTTAAGCCCTGCACAGAAACTCCAATAGCATCCTCTAAACCCTCCCCACTGTTTGTGTGCAAAAAACATGTGGATGTGGCACGTGGTTTAGTGTTGGACCTGGCAGTGCTGGGTTAATGGTTGGTCTTGATGATCTTGGAGGCTTTGTCCAACCTTAGCAATCCTACGATTCTATATTCCCATACCTGTTTGGGAGTTCCTAGCTTTGGCTTCCTTTTAGTAACATGATATGTTTTTAAACATATTGATTTTTGGTATTACTTTCAGAGAAGCTATTCTTAGAAGCAGTAATTCTGTTTCTCATTGATAGTTGACCAAACCCAGTCAGTGCTGGCACAAGCAGGCAGTGCAATGCAGAGCACACCAAGAGTATTCAGACACAGACACCAGCCTTGAAGACACTGAACAGCCTCTGTGACAGTCCTTCATACCACTGCTACATAGAGGGTCAGGAACAGAGCAGAGAAAGTGACAGCACTCTCACAGCACTTGGAACATAAAATATTATTGCACTTCTGCTGCCTGTACAGCCTGGCATGCCAGCTATAAATACAGGCACACGAGGAGTCCTTCAAGAAGGCTGCCATGGCAATGACCGCTTCAGGTCTTTATTTTTTTGCCTGGGGCCATGCTGATAATGCTGTCAGAAAAATCTTGTCCAAAATTTTCTAGTCCAGCACTCCCAGTCAGAGCAGGACTATCACCCACAGTGGATCAAGTCAGCTACATCTCTGTCTACCTGAGATTTGAGTATCTCTAAGGACAGAGATTTCATGATCTCTCTGGTCAACCTTCTCCAGTGCCCAGCCACCATTCTGGTGATGTTTTGTTTCTTTTTTAATTGTATTCTTCCTGCATGTCCCAAAGCTCAATTTTCTGTTGTGACTTTGCCTGGCCCTGTGAAGAAGAATTTGGCTCAGTAACCCTTGTATCTGACCTTCAGGTAGCTGTAGACCATATTAGATCACCAAGGTGCCAGTCTTCATCTGCCTAAACAGACTCCACTTGTTTAACCTTTCTAGAATGTGTGCTGTAGTGTCTTGGCTGACTTTGTAGCCTCCGTCCAATAAAAGACCGTACTGAACTGTCATCATCATGGCTAGGCTTCGCGAACGAAGATTTGGGAAGGGCTCTACCCATTTTTCATGCAAGCGCGTTGGTGGCTAAAAAGGCCAATACGAGAAAGGCAAGTCCGGTTGCAAAAGACACAGCAGAAAGACTCCTTAGATGGTATATTCTGCAAGGTTCGATTCTTTCTGCGTTGTCTTTTCTCCTCAAGAGTGATCCTGCGTGCCTTCTCAAAAGCATCAGCAGCGTTATAAATGGTCTGTCTCCAGGCCTCCCGATTAGAGGCCAGAGTGGACCAGTTATGGTGATCAATATGCCCGAGGCTGAGTTGTTGCTTCAGGGAGTCCTTGTATCTTTTCTTTGGAGCTCCTCTCTTGCGGCAGCCAGTGGCAAGTTCACCATAGAGCAGGATCTTAGGGAGGCGGTGGTCCTTCATCCTAGAGATGTGCCCTGCCCAACGCAGTTGCGTTCTCAGGAGCATGGCCTCAATACTTGTGATTGCTGCCTGTTCGAGAACAGATGTATTGGTCACATAGTCTGACCAATGGATGTTCAGGATTGTACGGAGGCAGCATTGATGGAAGCGTTCTAGGAGACGCAGGTGGTGGCGGTAGATGACCCATGATTCGGAACCATATAAAAGAGTAGACAGCACTATGGCTCTGTAAACACTGATCTTGGTGCTTTTCTTCAAGTGTTTATTACGCCAAACTCGTTTATGGAGTTTTCCAAAAGCACTGTATGCCTTCGCTAACCTATTGTCTATCTCCCCATCAATCTTACCATCTGAGGAGATGAGGCTGCCTAGGTAATTAAACTGTTGGACTGAATTAAGTTCTGACTGGCCGATGGTGATGTGGGGACGGTGGGGGACTTCCTGAGGTGCAGGCTGATGGAGAACTTCTGTCTTCTTTAAGCTGACTTCCAGCCCAAAGAGCTCAGCAGCCTCTGCAAAGCAGGATGTTAAACGCTGCAGAGCTGCTTCTGTGTGGGCAACAAGGGCGGCGTCATCAGCATAGAGCAGCTCCCGGACAAGATGGTTTAGGGTCTTAGTATGGGCCTTCAGTCGCCTTAGGTTGAATAGGCTTCCATCAGTACGATATCGAATGTAGATACCGTCCTGATCATCGAGGTCTGCCGAGGCCCTTTGAAGCATCATACTGAAAAAGACTGTGAATAGGGTAGGAGCGAGAACGCAGCCTTGTTTCACACCATTCTTTATTAGAAAGGGCTCAGAAAGTGTGTTGCCATATCTGACTTGGCCGTGCTGATCCTCATGAAGTGAGATGATCATTTTAAGGAACTTGGGGGGACAACCTAAACGTTCCAAAATCTGCCAAAGACCTTTTCTGCTCACAGTATCGAAAGCCTTGGTGAGGTCGACAAAGGTTACATAGAGACCTTTGTTCTGTTCCCTACACTTCTCTTGCAGTTGTCTGAGAACAAATATCATGTCTGTGGTGCTCCTGTTGGCTCTGAAGCCACACTGACTTTCAGGTAGAATTTCTTCTGCTATAGCGGGTATTAGTCTGTTCAGGAGTATTCTTGCCAAGATTTTGCCAGCAATGGAGAGCAGAGTAATACCACGGTAATTTGAACAGTCTGATTTAGTACCTTTCTTCTTATACAAGGTGATGATGACTGCATCACGAAGGTCTGAAGGTAGTTCGCCTAGTTCCCAACAGCGCACCACAAGCTCATGAAATTTAGCATGGAGTGCAAGGCCCCCATGTTTCCAGACTTCAGGTGGAATTCCATCAACCCCAGCTGCCTTGCCGATTTTCACCTGCTGTATGGCCTTGAGGGTTTCTCCTAGAGTGGGGGCAGTATCCAATTCGTATTTCACTGGTTGTTGTGTGATGGACTGAATTGCTGAGTCTTGTACTACACGGTTGGTACTGAAAAGAGTCTGAAAGTGTTCAGACCATCTATTCAGAATGGAGGTTTGATCTGTCAGAAGCGTTTGACCATCTGCACTGAGTAGTGGGCTTTGGACTTGGTATGTAGGCCCGTATGCTGTTTTCAGGGCCTCATAGAATCCTTTGTGATCCCCTGTATCTGCACATAGTTGAGTTTTTGCAGCTAGATCGGTCCACCATTTGTTCTGGATGTCACGGAGTTTCTGTTGGAGCTTGCTGCAAGCAAGACGAAAGGCTGTTTTTCTAGCGTGACAGGAAGGCAGTGCAAGATGTGCTTGGTGGGCGGTTCTCTTCTTCCTCAACAATTCCTGGATTTCTTGATTATTTTCATCAAACCAGTCCTTGTTCTTCTTGAGGGAGAACCCTAAGGATTCTTCAGAGGATTGCAGGATGCTACTTTTAATATGCTGCCAAATTGTTTCGGGAGAGGAAACTGCAGAATCTGTGGAATGGTTATCAAGCTTAGTTTGAAGGTTTGCCTGGAATCTTTCTCTTACTGTGGCTGATTGGAGATCGTTAACTTGGAGTCTTCTCCTTGGGATACTGCCCCTCTTGGGTTTGAATTTGAGATAAAGGTTGAGTTTACAGCGCACAAGCCGATGGTCTGTTTGACATTCTGCGCTGGGCATCACGCGGGTATGGAGGACATCGCGGACATCTCTGCGTCGCACCAAGACATAATCAATGAGGTGCCAATGCTTAGACCTGGGGTGCATCCAGGTTGTCTTCAGACTATTTTTCTGCTGAAAGATAGTATTGGTGATGGTGAACTGTTGCTCCGCACAGAATTCTAGCAGAAGTCGACCATTATCGTTGCAGTTTCCAACACCATGCTTGCCTAATACTCCTTTCCAGGCTTCAAAATTCTTACCTACTCTGGCGTTGAAATCACCAAGGATAATGATCTTATCATCTGCGGGCACCTTTTGGGTAAGACAGCGCAGGTCAGTGTAAAATTTATCTTTTTCAGCAGGGTCAGCTTGGAGAGTTGGGGCATATATACTGAAGATGACAACGTGTTGCTTGTTGTTTAGTGGAAGGCGTAGGGAGATAATGCGGTCAGAGTGACCTGTCGGCAGATTTTCGAGTTTAGGGACAATGGAGTTTTTGATCATGAAGCCGACACCTGAGAGATGTTTTTCGGTTCTGGGCTTACCTGACCAGAAGAGTGTGTAACCGGCACCATGTTCTCTGAGGCTGCCTTCCTCGTGAAGGCGAACTTCACTGAGAGCAGCAATGTCGATGTTGAGACGACCCAGTTCATGGGCAATTAGGGCAGAACGTCGCTCAGGACGACCACTATTGGCAGAATCGAGCATGGTTCTGATGTTCCAACATGCTAGATTTAATTTGAGTACACCTTTGGAGGCAGGTGCATGCCTTTGACTTTTGCTCTTTGTGCGACCGCATTGGAAGAAGATGCCCGTCGGTCTGCGGTTAACCAACCGGGTGAAGGTGGAGATGAGCTTTGTTTAGGCCACCTTTTCTAGGCCCCTCTCCGAGTGGAGCAAGCAGTGCTGTCCTTGAAAAGGCTGCTTGGTCGTTCAGGGTGCTGCCCCAAGAGACTCTCATCTCCGTCAGTCTCAAATGACCAATATCCTGAACCGCCTGTATGCAGGGTTGAGTCTGCGGCTCCCAGTGCATCTTTCACCTACCGTTTCGACCCTCGCCCGTCGCTACAGGACTTTTTGCATGTGGGTAAAGCCTTCAAGCCTGCGCAATGGATTTTTTAGGTGAGATGCAGTATGCGCGGAACTGAACCCACCCTTTAATCCTGAGGTTGATCTGCCATGGCCGAGCAAGCTTGGACGGTGGCAGTGAGGTCCTCAGGACGTAGGTTTGATTAGAGTGACCTTCTCTGAGATGGATGGCCTTCCAGGGCTAAGCGAGCTCCATCTGCCCGGGTTTGGGATGAGAGTTGTCCTTCTCCTAGGATGACTGCCAGAAGGCTAATGAGCTCATCCTGCCCAGGGATGTAGTTTATCTGGTCCTATGGTTTTGACCTGTCTGGCATGGGCGACCCTACCGAAGGCATGAACCCTCGCCAGCATAGCTCGCAACCACACAGGGGTACATAGGCTACGTTCCTGTTAGAACGATTTGGGCAAGTCTTTTATTTCCAGTAACAACCCTTTGTCCTGCCCACTCTTTCAGGTTGTAACAGAGCAAAGCAAATATATCCAGAACATGCCAAACCTGGGCAGTAGCCGCAGGAGAGCCAAAACGAAAGAAATAAATAGACAAACAAACAAACAAACAAACAAACTGACCAACCGTTCTGGCCCCCGTACCTGTCCAGGGCTGAGGTACCTTACAAGGCCCCAGCCTGGCCGGGACCCCCATCAATCAAAAGAACCCTCTGTCCACCCAGACCTTATCCTTCCCCCACTGTGTTACCACAAATTCCAGGTGCACTGCTCACATGTGATGTGATGTTTCATACGGGACAGCCCTGCTCTCCCACCCGCCAGTCGAAGGACTCCCATGGCCAGCTCAACACCCATCCCTCTGCTCCGTCCCCCTCCCCCTCTCCCTCCCCCCCCAAACCTGGAACGGCAAACCTCTGTGTGCTCCGAAGCTGTGCTCTCATCTTCCACAGGGGTGCAGTGCTCGCTGGCAAGGCTCCCCCTTTCTCTCCTTTCTCCTGCCGCGGCCTTGCCTGGGGTCCAAAACCGCGCGCGCGGAGCGCGCGCGGGGCGAAGCCCCCGGGCCGGCGCGGCGTCCTGCACAGCGCCTGCAGCAGCCCCCGAGCCTAGCGGGGTCCCGCATGGCGCGTTCAGGGCCACCGGCCAGGCGCGGAGCTCCGTGCGCACAGCGCGGAAGTCTCCCGCCCGCGCGAAGCCCCCGGGCCGGCGCGGCGTCCTGCACAGCGCCTGCAGCAGCCCCCGAGCCCAGCGGGGTCCCGCATGGCGTGTTCAGGGCCACCGGCCAGGCGCGGAGCTCCGTGCGCACCGTACTGAACTGTGACAGGAGATGAAATGTCTGAATCCCTCCAGAGCACGTTTTCTAGGTGTCAAAACTGTGTATCAGAAGGCCAAAGAGGAATATGATGCAAACTCTATCACAGTTGAGTATTACTGGCTGTCAGGATAAGTCATGTGTCTGGTCTTGATGCAGTTCATTCCAGTGGTTTCTTGCCACTACTTAAAAAGCTTCAACTAAATAATCAGGCTTTTCTTTAGGCTCCCTTATACTTGACAGAAATAAATAAAATGTGGCCTTCTTGGATCTCACTTCACCATACGAGAAATGCAGGTGTGGCACCACTGCCCATGGACTCACCTCACTGCAGCCAGGGTTAGCGGCTTTAGTTTGGGTACATTGGGTTTTTTAAAGCAAGTTATATCAGTTAGGCCAGAATTGAAGCACCTAAAGCAGTGCTCTGGATATTGCCTGTTGTTTGATGTTCTGTGTAAAAAGAGATAATCTGTTGGAGAGGGGGGAAGACAAAATTTCTGTCCTTTTGCTCCCTTCAGTTAATATTCCCTTAATAGAGGTCTCCTGCAAAGGGATGAGTTTTGTAGTAGCTTAATTCAGAGCGCTTTTGGGGAAGAGGAGTGTTACTGTCTGTCATTGCCTTTAGCTGCAGAGTGTGTATTGTTTCCTCTTTGTCTTGAGCTCTGCTCAGCAGAAGGAAATGGCCTCAAGTTGTACCAGGGGAGGTTAAGATTAGATATTAGGGAAAAAAAATTCACAGAAAGAGTTTTAAAGCATTGCAACAGGCTGCCCAGGGCAGTGGTGGAGTCACCGTCCCTAGAAGTGTTCAAAAATAATGTGGATATGGCACTTGAGGATATGGTTTAGGAGTGAACATGGTGGTTCATAGTTGGACTTGATGATCTTGAAGGTATTTTCCAACCTTAACAATTCTGTGAAGAGCCAGGACTTACTGCCCAGCTCCTCATTACTGCCATTTCTTCCTTTATTTTCACTACCAGCTTCAGAGTGAGGTAGAGAAACCCCTGCTCAACTTCAGAGAGAACTTTAAGAAAGACATGAAGAAGTGTGATCACCACATCGCAGACTTACGGAAGCACCTGTCCAGCCGCTACACAGCAGTTGAAAAGGTGGGAGCAGGGAACAAACTGGAGGGTTTCTGAGATACTGCTGGTTTGGGCAGAAAAGCAGCTGCCTGTGAAAAGTTTCTGTTCTGCCACAAAGAACCACAGCTGTTCCTGCTGAGGGCTTTCTGCTGTTAGCTGTGCTTTGCTGGGCCCCAGACGTAATTCGCTGCTTAGCTGAGATCTGGGAAATGGGGGGCTACAGCAGGGCTACCATCTTACTGCTGAACTGGCTTTTTGTTTCATCCTCCCCTTTCCAATTTGGGACGATATATTTCTGATACATTTGATGCAAATACTTCTTGTTTGTGTGCATCTGGAATTCACATCTATTGTCCTCGAAATTTAAAATACCTTGCCTTAGAATGGCCGCAGAGTCGGGCAGAATGCTCACCTGGCTCGACATCGTCTCATGCAGTGGCTAAAAGCAGATGGCTGAGGAAGGCAGCTCGAACCCTGCCCAGCAAATCACAAATCCTTCACAGGAAACATCCTCACCCAGAAAATCCAAACAGCAGCAGCACACAGTAATAGGCTGTGTAGTGTAGTAACATGAACCAGGAGGTGGCTGAGGTTGTGGTGAAGGGAGTTTGACCCACAAAAGATCTCTCAGCAGCAGCTGGCAGGAATTGGGATGCTTCTGCCTCAGCTGCCAAATTGTATCCTCATGTGGTTTGCTCTTGGGTGTAAGTTGGAAAGGAACATACCATTCTCAGTCAAACCAAAGGTTGCTTTTACTTTCATTAAAGATCAGCAGGAGTTCGCCCAGGGACAGAATTGTTGCAGGATACACAAGGTCATTAGGCTGTGTGTATGCAGGGAAGACATTTTTCTGTGAAACAGTAAGTTCTTCACACTCATATCTGCAAAGAAACTCAGTAGTGACACTGGGAAGAGTGAATTAGAGTAGCCTTGAGGAGAAAGAATTAGAGCAGGGAGGAGCCATGCCTGCAGTGCATGAGAAGAGCTCAACCCCTCACCAATTGCTGTCCTGCAGCTCCCTCTCCCTGCAGAACTGCAAATGGAAAAAAATCCAGTAATGCCTTAAGAGGGTTGTAATGTTTAACAGCCTGAAGAACTTTTAAGTAAGGTAATTCAAGTAATCATTGTAACTAGACCTCAGGGTCTTGATTTCTACAGCATGAACTGTTGGCCTGAACCTGAATAAGTTTTTCTAAATAAGTTCCTGTTGTTAGAGTTTCTGATAGATGTGTAATGAATCCAGAACTTACTTAAAGACTAATTTTGTGAGATACTTGAAATTATTTCAGCAATTTAGGTCCTAAGAAAAGTGAATGGAAGAAGTGTCTTGGTGATATGCTGTTTAAGACATTGGGAAGAAGCTCCAGCTCTCCTTTCTTCCAGAAGTAGTGAGAAAGCTGTTAGGAAACATGACTCAGATGATGCTATTTGTCCTGTACCTTTCTAAGAATCTACAAAGAGTTCAGATGCTTTTGTGGTTTATTGGTGCCGACTTCTCTGTGGTCATAGGAGACTTCTTTGAATACCACATGATGCTGTAAGAACCTGAATCCCAGTTAGGATCCAGTTTCATGCAAAGTCACTGACTCTTTACTGACAAATACTTGTGTGAAGGAGTCCTAGATGGCTGAAAGCAACTGGCAGTTCTTTTCCTTTAAAACACGTGGCTCTTCTTTAATTACTCCAAGGCCCGGAAAGCCTTGACAGAGAGACAGAAGGATCTGGAAATGAAAACGCAGCAGCTAGAGGTGAAGCTCAGCAACAAGACAGAAGAAGAAATCAAGAAGGCGAGACGAAAGTCCACTCAGGCAGGTGAGTACCTATGTCCGTCCGCGGTGGGAATGAGCATGGCCCCATGAGAACACGATGGGATGCAACTGCCCATCCCTCCATGTGGTTCTTGTTTTTTAATATTGTAGCTACAAAGGCAAAGTGAACCATGCTACAAATCTGTGATATTAAATCCTCTGAAGAAACAAGCCTAGTTTTTCCAACTCACATGTCACAAATCATTGATAACTGGGGTGAGAACAGTAAAAGTAGGGTGAGTTGTCCTGTTTTGTGAAAGTTCCTTAGATTACGGAGTGTTTGTGTAACTTTGCAAGTCAGATTCAAAGAAGCCCAGCTGAGGATGTTTCTTCCTTACATCATAGTTTGTTCCTTGGTTCTTTCCTAAATCACAGTCACCCACAACTATGTGAGTGCCTATTATACTTGCTATTGCTGTCTTTTTCCTTGAAAGTGAATTTTTTGTCTTTTTTTCCACTGCTACTCAGTGATTAAAATAATTTCTGTTGTAGGAATACTGAGGAGATAGTAGTGTGTGCTGTGTTGCACTGCTGTGACCCATGCATATTTTACAGAGGCTCAAGCCGCATCTGCATGATCCTTCAGGAACTTTTTTGAGATCTGCAAAGCTGATACGTGCAGCTCCATTAGTACCTTTGCTGAAAATAAGTTTTAACTAGGGCTTCCATGTTTCATCCCTTCCTAGAGCTATTCCTTGGTAGAGTGGTCCTTCAGAGTTCTGAGGTTTTTAAAACTTCAGGATAGCATGCCTGGGTTTTGAGGAGAGTCACTGGCAGTGTGACCACGTGTATAGGCAATCATTTGAGGAGAAATAAAAGTTACGAGTTCGCGACAGGAGGCTCCGTGAGAGATGTTCTTTATTCACCTGCAAATTCACAGACACTCTGTGTTCCTTGCATCCTTAGAAAGTGGTTATAATGGGTACTTAGTGAACAAGCAAGAGAGAGCCGAAGATCAGAGTTTGCTGTGAGTCTTCCCATTGCTGCTCTCCACTTGGTGCCACCGTTCTGGTGTGTGGCAGATGAGGTCTTGTCCCACCCCCACAGGTGGTGGTTCCCAGAAGCAGCATGTGGTCATCTGGCTTTGAAAGGAGCCCTGTTGGCAAGTGGGTGATAGGACTAGAAAGCTCTAGAGTAGAGCCCTTCTATGGTCTCATGGCTTACTGATAGGTGGTGTTCCTTTTTGCTCCCATGGACTGTTCATGTGTTTCATGGCTTTCTTGTTCCTGACTGTCCAATGGCTCAGATTCACTCGAGCAGGTGGAGGGTAACCCCATGTCAAAGAGCCCCTGAGGAGCCTCCTAGAGTGTGGGAGCCGTTAGTTCAGACTTGTCATAGAATCACAGAATGGTTTGGGTTGGAAGGGACCTTAAAGGTCATCTCATTCCAGCCTCTCCGCCATGTGCAGGGACACTTTCCACCAGACCTAGTCATGTCGGACTTTGCACCCCCCTCCTGGGTGGATGAGCTTATTGCTAAGCTTTGAGCCTTGAATCCTGGCTTCTTCATAGAGTTTGGTTGCCACCTGAAGTTCTAAGCCCATGAGAAACTTCCAGATGCATTTACATTGTTGGCTCTGATTGGTCTATGGAGTCCTGTTTTTAAAGCTTGGTTCATCCTCAGTTTATGTATAAAGACCATTTTGCACCTAAAATAACAAGATTAATTTGAGCCCTGGACATAGACATCAAACCATTAGGGAAAGCGAAACTGAACCTCATTTAAAGAACTAAGGGAATTTCCTAGCTGAAAAGCAGCAATCTCTGAGACATGCCTTCCACATTTTCTACCCACCTTTCCCTCTGTCAGAGCAGAGTCCTGCAACAAAGGAAAAAATGGAAAGAACAACAACTTCTTGTGTTACTGCCCTGAACGCAGGAGGCAGCCAAAGCTCGGCTGGAATCGGGCTTCTCCAGAGGCTGCAGAATGCATGAGGCTGCAAATAAGCATCACTTCATCTAACAGCTGGAGCCTGATGCATTGCTTCCCTTTGAAACAGAGACCTCTTAGAATACAGCCTCACCTACAGAGTGCTACCCTTCAGCTCCATAACTCATATTATTATTTATTTCTCATTTTAATTACTTTATTTTTCAGACATAACTTTCTGTCTATGACTTTTTTTTTAAACTGAAGTAGTAACTTGCTTTCATATTTCTGGGCATTCTGTAAAATACTACTTAATGCTCATATTTGTTTGTCTTTCCCCCTCATTCTTTCTCACCCCAGTCACCTGCTTATTTGCCTCACATCAAGTGCATGCAAGTTGAAATTCTGGTGCATGTAACAAATGTCATGTGACAGAACTGCCGTGAGCTCCACCAGGGCTGATCTTCAAACCCTCGGAGTCTGTTCTACAAAACCTGACCTGCAGTTTCCTTCTAAGGTCTGGCTAGAGAAGGCTAACGTGTTGCTATCTTGACTCTTTCAGGAGATGACCTGATGCGCTGTGTGGATCTTTACAATCAAGCCCAGTCAAAGTGGTTTGAGGAGATGGTGACCACCACTCTGGTACATAGCATCTAACACTGTAACATTGCAAAATTGTAATGGCCTACAGCATTCATCATTCACAGCTAGTTCAGTTCAGTACAATGCAATGGGGATAACTGGGTGATATCTCTCCCATTGTGTTTCCCATTCTCAGTGCTAAGAAAAACTCATTATTAGGGGAAGGAAGAAATAATTGTTTCTTTGCAGAAGGCATTAAACCAGTTCAGGACTGCTTAGGGGCCTGGACACTAGAATTATCCTCAGGAAGGATGAAGTAATGCACAAGAAAAACATGGAAAAACACATAATAAATCACTGAATTCACTTATACATTAATAAATTTCTTGTGGAGTATTGCCACCTCAGACAAGGCATGCTTGGCTCTCCATTTGGGTATTATTTTGCTTTTCTGAAGGTAACACACTTCACTGACCTTTGTCATAGACCTTTGGGTTTAGGCACTAAGATAGAGCTTTGTTGTGCCAGGAGGCAGATATTTTCCCAAAAACAGAAGAAGAGAGAAAAAATTGGCTGTTCCTGTACATAAGGGACCTGATTTCCTCTTTACCTTCACTGGCATTTTCTCACTGATGCAAATGACACTGACCATCTGTGCCACTGTGGCTAGATACGTCATAGAATCAGAGAATGGTTTGGGTTGGAAGGGACCTTAGAGACTATCTTATTCTTACCCCCCTGCCATGGCCAGGGACACCTTCCACCAGCCCAGGTTGCTCCAAGCCCCGTCCAGCCTGGCCTTGAACACTTCCAGGGATGGGGCAGCCACGGCTTCTCTGGGCAGCCTGTGCCAGGGACTCACCATCCTCACAGGGAAGAATTTCTTCCTAATGTCTAACCTAACCCTCCTTCAGCTTAAAGCCACCCCCTCTTGTTCTGTCACTCCAGGCCCTTGTCCAAAGTCCCTCTTCAGCTCTCCTGGAGCCCCTTTGGGCACTGGAAGGGGCTCTAAGGTCTCCCTGGAGCCTTCTCTTCTCCAGGTGAACAACCCCAGCTCTCTCAGCCTAACTTACTACAAGCTACCTCAGAGCATCTTCGTGGCCTCCTCTGGACTCAGTCCAGCAGCTCCACGTCCTTCCTGTGTTGCAGCCCCCTGACCTGTGTGCAGTGCTGCAGGTGGGATCTCACTAGAGCAGAGCAGAGTGGGAGGATCACCTCCCTCCACTGTATGTGTGAGCTCCATATTTGCTCCCAGAGAAGGCACAACTTGCAGGGGCACTAGTAGATGGCTCAAGTGGGCAGCCATAGCCTGCAGCTGCACAGCAGGTTTGTAATTTGTGGAACTCAGGCTGACAAGCATTCGAAGGCAACTCTTGATACACGTGAATATAAAATCTATATTGAAAACAGTCTTTGTCTGATCAGCTAAGACACAGATTAGTTCATATGGAATAATACCAAGTCGAGAGGGTCAAGGTCTGAAGATTTCTGCTTCCTCCCTGAAGTTTCTGGTGGAGATACAGTGCATGTTCTGCATATGGCACCAGCATACTGGGTTTGGTGTTATGGTCCCGCGTATCTGTGCCCTAAAAAAGGGAGTCTGAGTTTAAAGTGGGCCATTTTTTTTCATAACAGCAGTACATCACCTGCAACAGCAATAGGAGCCCTATCCATTCCATAAGCTCCTTTGCTCATCTTCCTCCCCAAGCAGATAGTCTGCCACCTGAGATTTTTGTGCTGTAATGAAGAATGTTTCCCAAGTTTAACAAGTTGCAGATAGCACCGGGAAGGCCATGTAGCAGCCTGCCTGCTTGTATAAGTTTCAGTTGCACTCTGCTGAGAAATGCCCTCTGAAGGCAGGGTTTGTAAGATTTGGCTCCACATTGTCTGTCTCTAAAGGCAGACTTCCATAGCATCTCGCTTCTGCTGCTGCTGCTTAGATCATAGAATCATAGAACCATAGATAGAACCATCATAGAACCATAGAATATGCTGAGTTGAAACAGACCTATCAGGATCATCAAGTCCAACTCCTGGCCTTGCATAGGACACCCCAAGAATCCCACCATGTGCCTATCCAAATGCTTCTTGAACTCAAATTGAGTTAGTGCTGTGACCACTTTCCTATGTAGCCTGTACCAGTGCTCAGCCACCCTCTGGGTGAAAAACCTTTTCCTGATATCCAACCTAAACCTCTCCAGACACAGCTCCAGCCATTTCCTTGAGTCCTGTACTGATCACAAGAGTGAAGAGATCAGTGCCTGCCCCTCTGCTGCCCCTCATGAGGATGCTGAAGACCGCAATGAGGTCTGACCTCAATCTCTTCTCCAGGCTGAACAAACCAAGTGTCCTCAGCCCCTCCCCATACGACTTCCCCTGAAGGCCCTCTACCATCTTCTTGGCCCTCCTTTGGACCCCCTCTAACGGCTTAATGTCTTTTTTATATTGTGGTGCCCAAAACTGCACACAGTACTCAAGGTGAGGCCACACCAGAGGGACTAAATGCAGATTTTGGGGTATAATCTAGTATAATCAGAATCCAGAAGAGGGAGGCAAAAAATATCAAAAGGAAAGATAGAAATCACCTACCTTTCCAACTGAAGTGTTGCTGGGGTCCGCTTACTGCCAGCTGGGCAAGGGAGAAACTTGTCCCAGTTCATCACCTGGTGAACAGATAAAAGTGCTCTGACCGGTGTCTGGTTGGACTGAGGGCAGTCTGAGCCATACACCCCAATGTGCTTCCTGTTTCCCCAAGGAATCACTGTAACTTTTAGAGCTAGCAACGAAGCATGCAGAACTTCTTGCAAGAAACAGATTCCCTCTTGCTTCCCTCTCTGAAGGCAGTGGCTGCACTCTCTGCCTTGGTTGTCTCAGTTTTTGAGCCTTTTGGAAAGGTTTCGACCTTCTTTTCTGTCATGAGGTTCAGGCTGAGATGACTGCTGTTGCTTGCTGTTTCTGATTCTCTGCAGAGCAGAGGAATGTGCAACCATAGAGTCCAGCTCCAAAGCATGACCCTGGGGCAATATTGAACTCAGTGGCAGCCTTTTGTGTGACATCCTTTCTCCAGGTCTTCAAGCTCAGGTTCAAGTAAAAATATGGACTTGTTTTTCTTCATGTCCAGGAGCTTGAGAGACTAGAAGTTGAGAGGGTGGAGATGATTCGGCAGCATCTGTGCCAGTACACACAGCTGCGGCATGAGACAGACATGTTCAACCAAAGTGTAAGTCTGCTTTTTGTTCCATTTCTGTGGTCTTCACTGCCCTTCAGCTGAGCAGGATGGCCCCTCCTGACCTGACTGACCTGTGTCGAAGGACAGGTGAGAAGTGTCTGCAGTCAGCTTGTTAGTCTGCAGCAGTACTGTGCTGCCTCCCTGCAGTCCTGCTCCTCCAGGACTCTGATTCTTGTCACAGTTCATACTGCTGGATCACAGCTCTGCTGGGAGAGATACAACTGCTTGAAGTACATTTGGCCAGTATGAGCCATTATTAGCTCTCCCAGCATGAAGCACTGCTCCTTGAGATCTTCTGTTTGTGCAAGGAGGATGGTAAATAATTTCACTGAGATAGAAGTAGATATATTTTTCTTATTAAAAACTGACTACTTATCAAATATTAAAATATGGGAAATACATGCTGACCTCAGTACAGTTGTATTTGGTGTAAGGCACAGATTGCAGGACAGGAGTCGGAGACCGACTGGCCAATGCCTGGCACAGGAAACCTGTCTCTGCTTGATGTTAAATCTCCTTCTCTGCTTCCCACTACAAGGCTGCACATTCAGATCTGGCTGTTGTCCACCAAGTCTCATGTATGTGCAGCTCTCACTTGTCTGTGAATGCAGCGTTGGCATGCCTATAGCTGCTCTACATGTAAGAACAATGACTCTGCTTGAAATGTGCCCTTGACATTTGGATTCTTGTTTTCTTCATTTTAGACAGTAGAACTTGTGGATCAGTTGCTTCGGAAAGTGGATCCTGCCAAAGACAGGGAACTGTGGGTAAAAGAACACAAAACTGGAGATATCCGACCCGTGGACATGGAAATATAGACTGATCTATAGTTGTATGTGATGAGTCCACTGAATTAACCAGGCTAATGTTTGTTTTTTAAGGTTCAGAAGAGCATAGGGAAGAGGTGGTTTTACTACCAGACACCTTGTAATTTATGCCTGTATGGGCTATCTCTGTTCCATTTAGTCATTACAATGGTCCTCATTGTGCTAAGCCTTAAGCACCAGACATTCCAGGGTGAAGAAACCAGATGTGTGCTTCCCACCAGAGGTTCCCAATTGCACGCAGCTTCCAGAAGAAATCTACTTTCTGGTACAGAAAGTGCTCTGTTCTTCAGTGACTTTGTTCTCCACCCCTTGCATGACTATCTTTATACAGTATGTTAGAACAACCATGCAGTGAGCCTCTGGCCAGCGATTAGATAACTGAACATGATGCAGGAGGCAAGGAAGTCCTGATCATGAATCCCAGGTCTATCACTGGCTGCTTTCATGGCCACAGGCAAGTCAACTGACTTTCCTGGCTGCCCTATTTATAAAATACGTGTATCTCACAGCAATGTTGTGTGAATACATTGATTTCATATAACACTGTTTTTCACCATGGCAGTGAAGTGATGGCCCTTCTCCCAAAATCTATGGAGAAGACTCCTGTTCTTCCTGTTTTATACTCCCTCTCAGGGATACATAAACCCATTATTATGATTTCTGTTGTAGGCCAATCGATAAGGTTGAAAGTGTTACCATCACAATTTTTTATCAGGAAAGACTTGGTTGTGCTATACCTACCTCATTAGCTGTTGGAGTGCCCTCAATGACAGGAGGTTATATACCAAGGAATTAATGAGACGTTCAAAACCTTTCCTGCTCATGCAAGATGTTTTTTTCACAGAATCTTCTTAAAGACAGTCCTTATAATTTACTTGGGATCTAGGTTTAAATTTCCCTTTGTTGGTTCCTTCAGGTGAATATCACAGACTTAGATGTCTTTAATTACCAAGTTTGTCCAGCTAAATTTTGGCTTTTATCTTTTTGGAGCCTGATTTTCAAAGGTGCCATGATTGCTAGATTGCACTCAGTCTAGATGTAGGTGCCCAGCACTTCTGTACTATCAGTGTTAACCTGAGGTTTTTTCTATGTTACCCTTACTGCAAACCACCAAGAATTCAATACTGCTCTTGGCAAATAGTGTTACGTAGTTTGGAGACTGGTTTTGAACAGATACTTATTTTATTCTCCTGCTGTTATTTCTGATTGATTATTCAGTGTTGCTGTTAATATCTTTTTTCAGCATTTCATACAATGCAAAGATTCTTCAGATTCTTGATATAGATTCAGCAGAAACCTTGATTCTCACCACTGTGGCCTTTACTCAGTGTTTAATGTGGTGTTAGCTACGATTTCCCAAACCATAGTCCTTCATTTGATCCACAGTTATGCTCCACTTTATTTCACTGTTATTGTCTTTTTCTCCCCAGCACCAGAATTACGTCGTCCTTTTGTTCCACTACTATTCCAAGTTTTTGTTCGCCAGCCTCAAAGCGCTGTGATTAGATCACTGGGAATCAGTGAAATCTTATCTGAGGCACGTTTATAATATTGCTGCAGTGGTTATTTTTCTGGTTTATTATATCAAACTGAATTCTCTTGCTTTTTCCTATTGTTCCCTTTTTCTCAACCATCTCTTTATCAGTACAGGTTCATTCCTGTCTTGCAAATGCTCCTGCTACGCACTTCTCTGCTGCCTCATTAACCTTTATAAACCTTTGCATGTTGGCAGGTGTAGTGTCATGACTGCCGCGTGCTCAGGATCACTGTTCCTGGTGTGACACCTCCCGTGCTGCATTTCCACTGCACGCTTCAGAATTTGGACTAATATTTTATTCTTGGTGTTGGAAGAGCTTGTTGCAGAGACCATTGCAACACCAGTGAAGTGTTTGGTTTGCCTGAGCGTCATTTAGTCCTTGAGCTCAGAGTACATATGCTTCCCTAGACTCCTCTTTTCGTTCTGCCTTCTTCCCTCAAGCAGGGTAGTTTCTGGATGAGCTCTCATTTTCAGTCTTCCTACTGATTCACTTGCTGTCCTATTAATTTTTGGGCATACCAGTGTATACTTTTCCTAACTCTTACCTTGCACTTTGGAGGACAGGCACTTTTTTATTTTTTAAACCACAAGTGCAGGGTGAGCTTTTAAAACTTCAGTGGCCCAAAATAATGGGAGCACATCAGAGCTGCATCTCAGGTTGCCCCTGTGTTCTAGGCTGTATTGTAAATTAAAATGAGCAATCTTGACAACACCTAAGCACATTCTTGTTTCGATTGCAAAACCAAACTAGTTGTGCACTTTATACAGTATTCTCCTTAATAAATCCCTGAAATAATCTGTTATCAATTACACTTTATTTTTCCTTTTTCTTTAAAGATGTATGTTATACATAAAGATGTATGTTATTTTGGACTGGAAGTGCTGTCCATTAGCACAGGTATCTCTGAGGACTGAAATGTGTTTTGGTTCCTCTGCTAAGGTGTATTTAAGCCACTCTCAATTCCTAGTTGTATTTTCTGGTAATTTTTCTTTTTTTACCTTTTTTTTTTTTCCCAGACAGTTTTCCTGATTCTATTTTTTGGTCCATTTGAAATGTTTTAGGGATGTGTGAGTTGCACAGAACAGTAATTCTCTTAATGGAGTCTGTATCTCCACTTCAATAACCAGAGGAGGGCACTGGTACCTGGTTCTTGATCTTTCCCAGCCCCAGGAGACTCATGCACGGTGCTGCTCTGTGACAGGTGAGATGCTTCCTCTGCAACAACACTTCCATCTGTAATTGGTGGAAGTGTTAAGGAAGTTTTGCTGTTGCTTCTAGATAATTTCTAGCATATTTCTTTCAAAAGGTGATATTCCTTCATGATACAACACTGTAGACAGTGGGATCAGTGTTATCTTGCTTAGTTCTTTGGCTGATGGATCCTGCACCTTAGAGATCAGGGAATGCTGGAGCCCCTGTACTTCTGAACTGACAGCGTCTTCAAAGAACGTAGTGGCATGTTTGAAGGAAAGCATGGGTGTTTGCCCCCATGTTCATTCCTAAGAAGGTAAAGAAGGTAACTTTGGGAGTTTCAGCAGTGCTCTGTTCATCTTCCACCTAGTTTCAAAAATGCAGTGGAACCCAGTCTTTCCTTGTTCTTATCCTAAACAGCTGCTTCTCCAGAGCAAGATCAAGCTTTGTGTTAAGTTAAAATAACTAGCATGTGTTGATGCTGCATGATGATGCTGCAATGTCACTGTTAATAGAATAGCAAAGTAAGTCTCTTACCTGCATACATACTGAGCTTAAGCATCATCTTGTTTCATCTGGCAGGTGGGCTCACACACTTGGTGTGAGTTTTTGCTGGTTTAGTCACTATGGGTATCAGATTTGATATGCTGTCTTGCATCTTCATAGGCTCTGAGGTCACAGAGCAGAAGGTGAGTGCTCGATTAGTACTGTGGTTTCACCTGCAGAGGTACAACAAGTGGGAATTTGCCTCTGGTCCTTGTAGCTCTGGTAGCTCTGCTTGCCCAGGTCTATTGAAGCCACCTGTATTTTGGGTGTTGTCCTGCCGCCCCCGTGGAGCTCCCTCTGTCTGAGCAATGCTGTCACACACTTGTTCCATGCTGTATGGCTCTCTGGTGATCTCCAGCCAGACTCTCTTGGCCCTTGTCTCAACTAAAGGGCTTCCTGAATTCCTATGGCTTTGGATCTGCTGGATGTCCTGACACCAGTGCCAGAGCTGGTGAGGTGCTTGCCAGCTGTACCTTCAGCTGCCATACAGAATGAGAACTTTTTATTCATCATCCATACCAGCCTGCCTGCATCTTCAAAGCCATCTTCTGGCACAGTTGGAATTCTTTCTCCATGGTATTCTTTCAGCTTATTTCCTACCAGAAGTCGTTCTGGTTCCAGTGCTGTTGTCTGATTCTTGTTGGAGTTAATGAGCTGAAAGCAGTCAGTCCTTTACCATGTGGACCAAATGCACCCTTCTTCCTTCAGCAGCAAGATTCCAGTTGCTTTCATGGAGCAATATCCAAAAAGGCCTAATGCAGATTTCCAGTCTGCTCCAGGTTCAGTCATGTCTTTCACTCATATTTGTTCATCACTTCTCTGTTTTGAAATCTTTTTAACATCTTTTGAAAGACTTTAATTATTCGCTTACAGGAATGTTATGTCATTATTGCACGCTGGAATCTTTAGAGATACCTTCACTTTTTTTTTTTTTAATGTGAAAGTACTGTAACAGCAATGAAAATCGTATGGAAATTCCTGTTATGTTTCTAGACTCCCTTTCCCCCTCTGCAGGCCTGTCTGAGCTGCTGGGGGGCAGCTGTGTTTCCCCTTGTGTTGCACAGGGACAGTAAGCACTGGAAGCATTTTTTCTTGAGTTTTTAACAGGCAGCATGCAAACTTTGCTCTGCTTCTCTTTACCCTTTATGCAGCTTTTTTTTTTTCAATTGGGTTTGGTTTTTTTTTTTCCTAACTGGAATTTTTTGTTCAGGAAACTTTCACATGCTCAGTAGCAGTCGTAGTTTCTCAAGCTTTGTCAGAACCGCCTTAAATTTGTCCCTGTTTTTAACGTCATTACTTAACTATTCACTGCAAGTTAGGCTTGTTATATAGAAATGTGCACTCTTCACCTCTTCTTTGGAACTGCTCAATACTCAGAGATTTCTTGGAATATAACAGGGAGCTGTTAGGTGATAAGAGTCTTTGAAAATCAGGCTAGCAAACAGAAATGGACAAGCCTCTTTTTTCCTTAGTTGTACTCAATACATGGATAAAGTAAACATTAAGAAACGCAAACCTCAAGTACTTAATGGATAAGACGTTGCTGCTCTCTGTGCAGCTCACAGCTCTAGGAGTGTCCCCGTGCAGGCTGTGGTCAGAGCACACCCCACAGGTCACCCGCTGATGCAGCTGTAAAAACCCAAATCCAAAATTCAGTGACAAAGTAGCTCTGCCCATCTATTTCTTCAGTCACACACGGAGAGAAAAGACATTGCTTAACCAGGTTGGTCCTTCACTACCAAGCACCTTAAGAAATCCAGACCAGCACCTTGAAGGTCCACCTGGAATGAGTAGTGACTTCTTGGTGTGATTATTTGATCGTTTCCTTCTGAACTGAAAACAGATTTGCTATTTCATAGTATCTCATATGTTCTTGTGCACTAGTGCGACTGGCTGTGTCTGTTCCTGGAGATGGCAGGCACAGTCTGGTGTCCTGGGGGCAATCCTGGTCACCCTGACATTTCTCATTTGGCGAGAACTATGCCTTCAAAAGACAATGTCAAAAAGGCAGTTTTCAAAATAATGAGCTTTTCTGATCACAGACCTTTTCAGAAAGCCTGTAAGCTTTTTGCTCCCCAGTGTATGTTGAAGTAGGAGAATGAGGTCCAAGAGATTGCTGAACCATGGCTGTGAGGGGTTCTTGGTGTGTGAACATTCCTCCCGTCCTTGCACAAGGATGGGGAACGGCCAACGGGCATCCTGAGTGCAGCAGAGGTGTCTAACATGTCACCAGAGGAGCCTACTGGTCACATTTACCTTAACCAGATGGGCAACAGTCACAGGATTAATTCAGATTAAAAAACAGATGCACAGGGCAGGAAGATATTTAGCTTCCCCGGTGACCTCTCTCTCAGACCTCGATGGATCTAGTAAGAGGCCCATCTCTCTCCCATTTTTGCTTAGCACATGAAAATCAGTGATTAAATATTCCCTTGTATCTATAGCTTCATACAGAGCTTTCCATCTTGCACCTGGTTGTGCCAGTGGGAGACCAGTACTTACCAGTGCCACCCTGGGAACCGCAGAACGGGTCTGTCATTAGCGGCAGTGACGTCCGGCGCCCTCGCACACCAGGCTCAAGGGTGCCGAGCCTGCTGTGCTCCAGGAGCTGGGAGCACACAGCCTTGCTGTTGCACAATGGTGGGGAAGTCTTTCCTTGCAGTAAATCCTTGTCTTTTCCTGAGAAGCATTATTGTGTAAATAATATCCATTACTTTGTCTTACAGTAGATTTTATTCATATGAATGGTGCATCTTTCAACTCTTATTTTTCTCTCTGCATTGTTACTGTAGCAAGCCCTTCATCACTTTTCAGAACCTTTTCTTTAATTTTGAATTTTCATAGAACATATCTGTTGTTTCATCATGCTGACCAAACGTCATGCTTTTGGGTATTTTCTGGGAGTTGTAAGTGCTTTTTGGAGAGGTTATTTTGTCTTTTAATTTGGATTTTTCCTATCAGCCACCAGGTTTGAAAGTGTAATGACTCCTTTTTGTGCTAGCCACAGTTTCTTTTTTATTTCTGGACATTTTTTTCTGAAGGGACCAACACATAGCACAATTCGACTTAAATTTCTAATCCAAGGCATTCCTCAAGGCAGAAACCTTTTGTGCCTAATGATGCATCTTAATCTAAGAACCGTACATGGATAAAATCTTTCATAGACCATTAAAAAAATAAGTCTTAGGTTAACCACATAATAATAATTATAGAAAAAAATATGTATAAATTTGAAATATTCAAATTTAACTCCCTCAACTTACATTAAGTTGAACTATTTCAGGTGTCTCATAAGAAACAAACTCAGTGGATATTCAGAACAAAAGCTTTCTAGCTGCTGTATTCAGGTTCAGTGACTGGATAGGACTATAGTTTTGAGTATACGCAGTCTTTTAGCACTACTGATGTAACAAGTAATTGAGTAGTGGCTTGTATCACAAATTAAAATTCTGCTACTAGATCCCCTTGAAGTGCCTCTTTAAATAGTATCTGCTACAAGCATGTAACATACACAGATTCACACTACAAATTTCCAAATCTCAGGAGCAGCCAGTGTGTACAAGTCTGTGCAGGATTCTCAGCCCCCCTTCCTTGCTCTGAGCTGTTCACTCTTTTCAGACATCCACATCTCCAGGACACCTGCCTTTGTCTCACTGATAATTTACTGTCCAGCACAGGCATCCTAAATTCACAATGCTGAAAATAGAATAGGAAAATTTAGACTTAAAAGCAACTGCATTAGATGGGCAACTGCATTAGCCCATTAGATGGGCTAATCTTTGAGCCCATCCTTCAGTGTAGGGATCTCAGTAGACTAAGCAGGAAATTCTGCATAAAAACAGGATGCAATGATAATTCTGAATAAAAGAGTTGAGTAGTTATCCACTTTATTGTGTAAAATAAATAAATAAAAATAGTAATTAAAAAAAAAAGAATTAAAAAAGCCACCACATTTTTTTTGCACCTGTTGCTGAGAAGAAATGTTCTGGTCCTGGAACTCTAAAGCTGAATAGTGATTTCAGGGATCTCATATCTGCTGACATGATAATCTTAGTCATGTGAATTTGGGAATGCTTGACCTGAAGTCCCATGTTCCTTTGGAGTTTTTTGATTGAATGGCTAAGATTATCAGAATAGCCTAAGGAATTTGGATGTCCATTTACCACTCTGGCAGGTCAAAAACATTGACAGCAGCCTCTATCTGTTATGAAAACAGCAGGTGCTAGTACTGGACAAATATTTTCTTCTCCTCCTTAGATGATTTCCATGTTTTCTGCAGCCCAAGACAGTGAGAATTCCACTGGGCAGTTCTGCAGACGTTGTAACAGCAGGGATTCACAGGCAGGCCAGATCACCAGTCATACACTAAATCAGAGTTTTCTACTAAAATAAAGTTGCTTATTTGGTCCTTTTTGTGTAAGTTTTCCTAAATACTTCTAAATTTCTAGGAAAGTTGTCTTTTGCCAGTACTAATGACTTCATTTTAAAGATGCTTAACCAAAATTTTATAACTTCCCATAAATTTTGGCTGAATAGACCCCTTAAATAGTTTATTTATCATGCAGCCTCTGTCTGAGTAAGTAGTAAATCTTGGATCATTGTGGAAATTATAGGATGGCTTTTGTTCCCTAAGGATACATGAAGGAATCACTTACTGAACTTAAGTTGAATGAAGAAAAGATTTAAGGGGCAGATCTTCAGCTTGGGTAAACTGCCAGAGTTCAGTGGAAGCTACTTGATGTCAGCTGTGGATCTTGTCCTTCAGTGTTGAAGGCATTTCCTATATGTAATTTTTCTGTCTTACTGTAAAACAATTTCATATGGTTAAACTGTATTTTCCTATATTGTTCTGCAAGTTTATATACATCATAGTGCTCATCTCATCTCCTGTAAAATAAACTGTACAGAGATACATTGAGCATGGAATTGTCTTTACCCAGTTGCTTTTTCTTCTACCACAGCCGTGCACTTTGTGAGTGCAGTTTGATCAGAGGCACTCTGTGGGGTGCCACATGCGTATGGACAGCTTTGTTGATACCAGTTTAGCGCAGCTTGAATTTGCAATCACATCACTGGGTGTAATCTACTTTTACTTATCCTTTTCAGATCTTTGCATGATAGTCAGATGCATTCGGTCCCTCCTGTCCATACAATTTCAGAAACTACCTTCAGTTAAATGGTTCCTAAACAAGCAAGGCAAGCTGACCACGAGCAGCTGGATAGCAGCTGCCATGGAATGGGCATGCTTTCATGCTTTAAGTGATCTGCAAGTCTTCCTCAACCAGTCAGTCCTTTACCTGCAAGTTTCACGTGCAGCTTGAAGCTTAGTTGAAAACACTGATATAAAATGTTGTTACTAAAAATTGTTCTCCTTTGAATATTTGAATTAACATGAATGCTGACAGGTTTTCTGACAAAGCCAAAATTGGCCCTGCCAAAATCCTGTCTAATCCAACAACTGCCTGCAGCAGTGACCGGCGTGGGCAGCCTGCTGTGCTGCGCTGTGGAAACAGAGCTCAGAGCACAGAGGAGTTGCAGTTCTGCAGAACACGAGCCCACCTTCCAGCAAGGTGTGACTCGGGCACCTTGGAGGTAGCCCATCCATACATCTCGTAAACCTCAGTGGAGATTCCTTCTAAGAATTTTTCCAGTTCTGAACTCATGTAAAAATTTTGTTTCTGCAGCCCCCTGCAGAAGGGCATCCCACAGCACTCAGTGTGCTTGTGCACAGAGGTAGGAAGAGTGGCAGAGGTATTGCACACTCTTCTCAGAAAGGAGAAGACACTGAAGGCAAGATGTTGTAAAAGTTCCAGGTGGAAGCTTGGTTTTCACAGCAGAGTCTTTGCACCTTGCCCAGAGTAGCCCAGATCTGTTAAAAAAATCTCAGAATGCTGTTTCAGATTCTGGTGCGTGGTATAAACCAGCTTGGTCAATACTCTCCACATGCTGTGGTACATTAAACTGCAATTTACCGGCACTTTCTGTTGTAGAGGTCTTTGATATGACTTTGAAATGCAGATTGGGGAGTTACTGAACAAACCATTTGCTGTGCTGGTGTAGTGCCAGAGCTCAGAAAAACATCATGGTGAGAGGACAGGATGCACCATTCTCAGAGAGGAAAAAGAGTTCTACCACAGGAACTAGCAGGACTTGTTGATAGAGCTTTAAACTAACTTGGAAGGGGGAAAGGGGCAAAATCAGGCTCGCCAGTGATGAGCGATGGGATGTCAAAACTTGAGAAACCGAGCACTAATGGGATCCTCAATCTGCCTCATGAGGTGTTGGCTACAATGTACCACACCTGAAATGTTTCTATACCACTGCAGCAGCATGAGGAACAAACAAGAGGAGCTCCAAGCTTTGGCCCCGTCCCAGAGATTTGACATCACTGGCATAAGTGAGCCCTGGTGGGATGAGTCCCATGGCTGAAGTGCCCTGTTGGACGGTTACAGGCTCTTCAGGAAGGATGGGCAGGGCAGAAGGGTGGCACTGTGTGTAATAAAAGGGTTAGATTCTCTGGAGCTCACAGTTGGCCATGGCACAGTTGGGAGCCTCTGGTGAAAATCAAGAGGCAAACAAATAATGCAGATGTCACCATAGGAGTCTGGTATAAACCTCCCAGCCAGGATGATGATGCCAACGAATTATTCTTTGAGGAACTAAGGGACACTTCCAAGTCAACTGCCCTTGTCCTTATGGGGGACTTGCCAGAAATTAACTGGGAGCACCACACAACTGGTACAACCCGGGCCAGAAGATTCCTAAAAACACCTGGATGACAACTTTATGGAACAGGTCCTAAGGGAGCTGACTCAGAAAGACACTCCCCTTGATCTGCTGCTTGTCCACAGATCGGATCTTGTGAGCAAAGTGGAGATTGGGGGCCATCTTGGCCACAGCGACCACAAAGCAATCGACTTTAAAATCTCTTGACAGGAGGAAAAGTGCCAGCAAAACCTCAACTCCGGGCATGAGGAGAGCAGACTTCAGGCTGCTCAGGTAAGTAGTAAGTAAGGCCTTCTGGGAAATTTTTTTTGCAGGTGCTGGGGTCCATCACTGCCAGCCACTTTTTAAGCATCACCTCCTAAGGGCACAGGAGCAACAATTCCCAAAAGTCAGAAGTCAAGCAGGGGAGGCAGAAGGCCAATTTGGTTGAATAGGGATCTTCTCTTGTAAATAAGGCAAAAAAGGAAGATGTGTGCCCAGTGGAAGTGAAGTCAAGTGGCCTGGGAACACAGAGATGCCGCTGGCCACTGTAGGGAGAAAATTCATGCGGCCAAAGCTCAACTGGAGTTGAAGCTGCCAGAAATATGGGGGACAATAAAAAGAGTTTTTTCAAATACGTAAATGGCAATAGGCAGTATAGAAATATCATCATCCTGTTACAGGATGGGAATGGTCACCTCACAAACAGGGACAGAGACAAGACAGAGGTGTTTAACGCTTTCTTGGCCTCTGTCTTCAACACAGATGATGGGCCAAGGGGGTCTCAGTGCCCTGAGCTGGAGGAATATGACTGCCAGAACGGTCAGCTCCCAGTCAACCCTGAAACTGTGGGAACTGCTGCTCCAGCTGGATCCCACCAAATCTCTGGGGCCTAATGGGACTCATCCAAGAATTCTCAAAGATCTACTGATTTCATTGCAAAATCTCTCTTGATGGTTATTGAGTGGTCTTGGGAATCCAGAGAGGTCCTGACTGAGTGGAAGCTGGTGAACATTGTCCCAGATTTTAAAAAGGGTAAGAAGGAGGACCCTGGAACATGCAGGCCTGTCAGTCTCACTTCAGTGCATGGTAAAGTTATGGAGAAGGTTATCCTTGGAGGTATTGAAAAACACCTGAAAGACCCTGAAATCATTGGTCACAGCCAGCACGGCTTCATGAGAGGAAAGTCCTGCTTAAGCAACCTGATTTCCTTGTATGACAGGGTAACCCACCTGGATCGAGGGAAGCTAGTTGTTGTGATCTTTTTGGATTTCAGTAGAGCTTTCAATGCGGTCTCTCTTAGGATCCTTCTGGACAAACTGTCCAGCCCACGGGTGGATAAACACATCATGTGGTGGGTGAGCAATTGGCTCATGGGTCGAGCACAGAGGGTGACATTGACTGGGGTGACATCAGACTGGGGACCTGTCACTAGGGGGGTTTCCACAGGGCTCCATCTTGGGCCCTGTGCTCTCCAACATCTTCATGAATTACTTGGACACAGGACTGGAAGGGATACTGAACAAGTCTGCAGATGACTCCAAACTGGGAGGAGCTGTTGAGTCCCTCGAGGGCAGGGAGACCCTGCAGAGAGACCTCGACAAATCAGAGGGTTGGGAATCACCAACCATAGGAATTTCAACAAGGGGAAGTGCCGGATTCTCCCCTGGGATGTACGGACAGGCTGGGGAATGAGATGCTGAAAAGCAGTGCCAGGAAAGGGCCCTGGGGGTCCTGGTGGGTACCAGTTGGCCCTGAGTCAGCAGTCAGACTCTGCCCTGGGGCAGCCCTCACCTGCAACATTGGGGCAGTTTTGGGCACTGAATATAAGAAAGATATTAAGCTCTTAGGGAGTCTCCAAAGGAGGGCAATGAAGATGGAGAAGGGCCTTGAGGAGCGTCTGAGGGCACTTGGTGTGTTCAGCTGGAGAAGAGGAGACTGAGGGGAGACCTCACTGCAGTTCCACCTTCCTGGGCAGGGGCAGAGGAGGGGCAGGGACTGAGCTCTGCTCTGGGGGGACCAGGGACAGCAGCCAGGGAATGGCTGGAGCTGTGTCAGGGGAGGGTCAGGTTGGATCTCAGCCAAAGGTTCTTCCCCCAGAGGCTGGTTGGGCACTGCCCAGGCTCCCCAGGGCAGTGGGCACAGCCCCAAGGCTGCCAGAGCTCCAGGAGGGTTTGGCTGATCCTCTGGGGCACAGGGTGTGACTCTTGGGGATGGTCCTGGCTAAGGGTTGGACTCAATGATGGTTGTGGGTCCCTTTCAAATCAGCAGATTCTGTGATTCTGTGATTCTGTGATGTTATGTCAGGCATAGCTTAATGATTTTTTTTTAAGTAACTTGCTCCCTGAGAAGAAACCCTGGGGTTATGTGTCCAGTGCCCTTTCACTCCCCTACACTTCAAAGCCTCACAGTGCAGTTTTTGGAGTGCAAGTGACAAACTTCCACAGCAGATGTCAGTGTGCCTCGCTCTTTGCCTTAAGAGGGCTCCAGATTAGGATGTTAGAGAACTGCATCTGTGGCAGTTGAAAATAGCAAGGTGTATTACCAGGACTGGTGATGGAACCAACAGCAGAGAGATCATCCCTCAACCAAAAAAGTGAAAACCGTCTGCTTTTTCAAATCCGGCTTTGTTGCCACAATTCACTCATTCTTAATCATTGTCAGTCTACAGTGCCTCAATGTGGCCCAATTCAGAACAGGGCCAGGAAAGAGGAGGTGACAGGCCGTGTCCTGTGATGTGCCATGTGACATATTTCTAACTGCATCATTTTCTTCATATATGACCTTGATGTATGGCCATCAGAGGGCAACACGACACTTGCAGCCACATTACTTACCTTACTTCAATCATTACTTCTTAACCCTAACCTGAACCTTTGATGGGATTTCAGGGGAAAGTTGTGCACTTACAGCATTTTTCTAGGGCAAAGCAGAGGTTAGGCAGCACATGACACCTTGCTTAAAGAGCAAGGCATAACCTGAAGTTAGAAAGAAGTAATGCTGAAGTTTTTTACTATGGGAGACTGCAATTTTGGAAGCAACAAAGCAACCAGCACGTCTGCCAGATGGATGACAGGATGACAAGCCTGGAAAGGGGCCACCTAATCCTATGCTGGACAATTCTCTACTGGAACCCAATGCAGTTCCTTCTCACATCTTCTGATGTTTCATTTATGTAACCATTGCAGATCGTCGTGTCTCCTGATTAAAAATGTGCTCAGCAATGGTGTCAGGAAGCAGTGAGAGTCAGAGTTGCTCTGTGAGGGTGGAACAAACTAGGAGCTCAGTGACCATAGCACAGGCAGAGCCCTCACTGATCAAGCACACAGGTCTGAAAAGTGCAGAAAAAACAAGGTGCTGTTAACTGGGTTTATCGGCATCCCAAGGCAAGGGATTCATCCATGGTTCATCCATGGAATTTTGTCAGGGGGAGACAGAGACAGGACTGAGAAACAAGGCTACAAGCAAGGTCTGAGGTCCATTCAAGAGGAAAAGCTGCAGGTAACTGCACCTATAACATGGCTCAGGCTGAAGTTAAGCAGTGCTCCTGGAACCATGGGCAGAGAGTATGGGTGGCAGCCATAGGGCAGGTAAGTCCTGTTGGTGCACTTAGAGGTCTAACAATGATCTGTTGGGCCTTTCTTTATCTGTGTTGGCCACTGTGCGAACACAAGAAGAGACAACTGCAGGGCTTAGGATGGACAGAGAACCAGGCTGCAGAAGGTCACAGATGCTTATGATGATTTGCAGTGCTCATGGAAGGATTCACACAAGGTCATGGCATAGAAGTCATAGCTACTGCTGTGAGTCAGTTGAAGAAGTTAAACTTATTCTACAAGCTGAATGGGCTGAAAGTGGTTTTGAACCCTTAGAGGTCAATGTGACCTATGTGCTGCATGAGGCCCTTAAAAAGTAAAGCTGTGTGCAAAGTTAAAGCAATTGGCTTAACTCAACTCTTGTAATCTTTCCTGGTTTGCTACACAGGTTCCAACCACCATTTCTGTCATGTGGTTTCATTGTATATGGCAATTTCTGAACTGATGGTTGAGACCAAATGGCCCAAGGAATGCTGTTTGCACATCTTATATTGAACTAACCTCACGCACAGGGAAGGTTTCAGCAGTCAGAATTTTCTAGCTTGACTCAAACCACAGAAATAGTCATGTCACATTTCTTACTCAATCTCACTTCTGGAAATTACTGTCTCAGTCCTTATACAAATGAAAAAAATTACAAACATGCTCTAGTGAAGTATTTATTGTAGGCACAAACAGTCCAGCCTCACTGGTCTGTGCTCCAGGCTGTTTGCACTGGTTTGTTCACAAGTCCCTGAAAGTGGAGGATGAAAACATCCATCTCTGATTTGATTTTGACTTACTGTTTTCTAAAGTAGAAAACCAAACACTCAAGTGTCTTTGAGCTACAGCAGAAGTTACAGTCTTTTTATTTACAGAGCTATGATTTTTTTTTGGTAGACTTAGCAAATGCTTTAAGACTGTATCATTTGTCTCTGCTTGTTTGTTCAGAGACCGGGACTCTTTTTTTATATCAGCTTCTTGGATGTCTTTCTTTAAGCTGAGTTCTACAGTACCAGTCATGGCTCTGCTCACAGGTACAGGCTTCAGGGGCTCTTCCCACTGCCCTTTCAATTTCTCCAAGTCTGTGTAAAAGGAAGCAAGGCTGTGATGAAATGTGAAAATGTGGGAGTTAAGTCAGGATGCCGTCTTAGCACTGCTCACAGTTCCCAGGGATCCTTCATGTTGGCTCACATTATCATGAAAATGCCTGCAAGTGTGTGCAGCTGTGTGCTTAAGAGCATAGTTAACAGTCTGGTTGCCGTGGTGCTTACATATATTGCAGGCAGATGTGTGCTCAGTGCCTTTTTGCTCTTTGTTGCTTTATGCTTTTCCTCAGTCTTCTCTATTGCTGGAGCAAACTCATTTCTTACCTCCCAAGTCTGTGAAAAGTAAAAATCTGGGTTAGAACAAAGGTCCATATAGTCCAGTGTCCTGGCATGCCAGTGATCAGTACGCACCAGTTTCTTAGAGAAGGGTGGGAGAAGAAAGCTTTGTAATGAACACATGAAATACATTGTGTTTCATCCCTAGATTACACTTTGACCCTCTGCTGAGGTACTCTCTTCCCCAGCAGTGTCAGTGTTGTAGTTAAACAGCACTTGACAGAGTTTTTTGTCTCCCATGAGTTTTTGGAACTCATATAACCTTCCTCTATGACATGGTACAGGAAAGAAGACCTAGAGAAGCAGTTTGGGCACAGGCTTGGTTTACAAATGAGGTGGTTACAACAGTGAAAATACCAAGTCCTCTCTACAATCCATGTGTGGAGCTATCAGTAATCACCGAAGTATCGACTCTAGGCAATGGCTCCAGCACAATGGTGGTCTTGTCAGTTTAAATGGTTTTCTTGCACAGATACTGCCTTTGCTGCTTTTGACCTGTGCTTTTTTTCACAATCACACCTACCTGTTGCTCACCCAGCAAAGACAGCATCTCCCCTTTACCCTTGGACACAGGCACTTCCTTCAGGTCCCTCAGTTCCTGCCTTGACCATACACACTCCTCTATCTCATTGCCTCATTTCAGAGTCAAACCCTTAACTTCCCACTATGCCTCCAGTAAATGATTCTCCTTTTGACCTCCCCATTTCTTCCTGCTTTCTCTCCCACCACACATTATGTCATCCAAGGTCATCTTCTCATCCTGGCATTTCTCCAGCTAGCTCTTCTCCCACCCAGATTGCTGATGCAGTTTGTGATGGTTATTCCCTGAGTTCCTACAGTTGCTGTCTCCCTCTCCACTCTGCACCCTTTCCCTCTAAATGGTATGTCTGCTTTGTTATCCTGCAACACCCTTTCTTGTTCCTGGCAGTGTTCAATTCCATAAGTCCTGTCCACAAATCCACTTTCTTCATTTCCACCAGACTTCATTACCCTTATCTACCACTGCTGCTATTTCTGTGCTGGCTTTCACTACCTCCTTATAGGACTGTCCCTCTGGGTGTGGAGCTGCAGCAGCAGCCAGGCAGAACATCGGTCTTTCCTGGACACCTCAGGGAAGGTGCTCTAGGCAGCATAATGTTCTGACTACACTCGAGTTACCAGATAAACAGATAGACAGATAGATAGATAGATAGATGATAGATAGATAGACAGTGATCTTCTGTGATACGTTTTTCAAATAAAGTTCAATTAATCCACCTGTTTCCTCCTCTGAGAGACAAAGAAGAATGGAAAAAGGTAAAGAATTTCCACAGTGTTTTGTTGTTGTTGTTGTTGCTTTCCTTAGGTTCTTCTAGGTAGTGTTTTATGCTCTCTTTGCTCAGGCTTGCTGTCTGCCTGAGGAAGGGACTGCAGCAGGGCACACTGCAACACCGGAGCAGTACACTGAGCCAGACCTAAGCACCACCCCTTAAAGACAAAGGAGGAGAGGAAGCCAGGAGCATTCGGTCAGCCTCATCATCACTGCTGTGGATGTGGCCCATGTGGTGTCTCTGGTTTAGGGTACACATCACATGGAGTCGGGTCTCCACAGGGCAGCAAGCCGTACTCCTCCAAATCCAACTATTTTCTGGAAATAATATGGTCCTCCAGGCAGGGAAACTAGGACCCTGAGAGGAAAGGGCCCATGTGGAACAGAGTAAAATCATCAGGATTATGGCATCTGGGACAGAGGTGAAATGCTGGGTGGACAGGGCTGTCAATGAGGGACTCAGACGTGCCCAGGGAAGAGGCCAGGCTCTGGGAGTGGGTGAGCAGCCCAAGGGCTCTACTGGACACTGTCTACAGGGGTGATGCTGAGCTTAAAATCAGATCTGGCTCCAGAGAAGGCAAAGAAACAAACTGAACAGCAAACAAGGAAAGTATTTAGCTGTGATGGGAGAAAATAATTATTACAATGTGATGAACGTGATGCACAAGGGAGCTGAGCCTTCGAGGCTTTGAGGACTGGTTATGTGGCAGCTGAAATTTAGTTTCCTGGAGCTACTTGCAATGACACAATTCACAAGCAGCTGCTTCTCACTGTAGTTCTGTGTGGCTCCAGGAATGACTGCAGAGATACCTAAACACAAGATGACATTTTAGCACAGCAGGGAGTTTGTGAGATTTGAATGGCAGGTTGAAAAGAAATAGTTAAAAATCCAGAACTGTTGTTGCTATGAAAGCTGAAAAACGATGATGTCAGTAAAATATACTTGATTAAAAGAAAAAAAAAGTTACTAACATCAGGAAGAATTTTACAGATCGTAGGATTTCCTTTACTGAGAGCTGAGACTCATAGGAAAAAGTGATAAAATTCCAGAAGGAAAAGAAAAGAAGAAGCTGTGTCCTGAAAGGAAGGACCAGTATTATCAATTCCGAGGCAGAGCTGACAGAGCTCTCCAGATTGGAATGTTTGTGCTTTACTTTTGAACCTTTGAGGCACAGACTCTGTCATGTAGAAGCAATATATTTAAACAAAGAATGTAAGTATGCATGAATAATTAGCATATAGTTGACACCTCTGGCTGTAGAAGGAGCCATTGTGTCTGGAAGGGTGTGCTCTAGGTGTACTAAAACATAAAGATTTATAGCATGTCTCATAGCAGATGACTGAGACTGAATAAACCTTATTTGTACCTACTGGATCATTATCACACTACATCTAATGGGAAAGCTCTGCTGAACCTCATAAGCTATTATAGGCTTGAAATTCATTTTTGTTTGTTTAGTTGGTTGGTTGGTTGGTTTTGCTTTTTTTGTTTTTTGTCATGCAAGTTTTGATGGAAAGCAAAATCCTTGGCAAAGACAACTCCAAAGCTGTGGGAATCAGGTTTTGGCATGGGTTGTCTCTGATGACCTAAGCATTAATATGTCACCTTGTCTTACTTAATGGACTGACTCCACAGAACCCAAACTTGACAGGACTGTGGGAGGATGGGCTCTCTCACAAAGAGGGAAGAACACAGACTCTCACCAGGCTTTCTCATAGGGCAGTGAAAATCTGGGGAGCAATAAATTGATAAAGAGAAAAGGCCTCTTACTGGGTCTACACAAGCATAAACCCCTGGGGGAATGTTGAAGTTTCCATTGTCTGATAATTAGTCTATGTGCAAATTGGATAAGTCATTTACGTAAAATGTCACTTGTAAACAAATACCAGTTTAGGTCAGTCTGTCTCCTCCACTTTTTTTGTCCAAGCAAGATCATATTTCTTGTTCTTTCTTCCAACTGTTTTTGTCTGTCTAGTTTGTGCACTTGTAGGATCAAGAGTCATCTGGAGAGTCATCTGGCTTCTGTCACAGCCCAGGGATCCACTGCAGCTGGTTTTATCAGCTCCTTGGGCTGTACTGTCCCTCCTGGGGCTCCACAAAGAGTGGAAGGAAGATCCCAGGAGGATACCTGGATATGGACCTTCAGCTCCCCAGGAAGATAGTCAGCATTCCTACAGACTGTTCACAGATGTGCCACTGACTGTACTAAACATATTTGAATTGTGGAGTTCCCTGCTGTCTTCTAGAAATAGTTTATTTAGAACTGAGGAGCTTGTAATAATTCTCTAAAAAGACATCGTGTGTGGCCATCTAGATTTAACAACTTCTATACTTTAATGATATAATAAATAATGCTATAATCTTATGATGAAACTTGCTGATTTATCTACTTAAAACATGCTTTCTGAAGGAATCCATGTGATGATTGTTTTCATCAGACCTCAGGCCTCCATGGCCTGCTTATATAACAACAGTTGATTTTAATAAACTGAAAGAGGCAAAAAGCCCAAACACATAATAGAGAGGAAAAATCCAGCTACAGGGACTGCTGTTGAGAGCACAGAAAACTGGTTTCTTGATCATCTGAAACACTTTACAATGCAATCAAAAAGTAAAGTATTTCACTGAGATGAAGTAAAATCTTACAGTTTTCACACATTTTTAAACCAAGTAAAACACATTCTAAACCAGTTCAAGCTCTTTATATCTTAAACAACAGCTCTAGAAGAAATCAGTTTATTTTAAATTGGGGAAGAGATGACATACGTGTGGTGTCTGGTGTTTCCAGTGGGTGCTGAAGAAATCCATTGCAGTAAAATGTTATATAAACAGAATGCACATTTAAATAAAAAGCATTTTAAAACTGCAGATATATTTTTAAATGAATCAAATATTTACACTTTATTAATATATTACTGAAATATAAACTTTGTATTGATTAAATAGATTGTTAAACACAGATAGAACAGTAAAAGAAATACTTTTTAAAGTGCCAGAAATGTGATAGCTCAAATATGTTCTTGACCTAGTGCTAGTCAATTAATTGGTCTGTTCTTTGCAACAAAACAGTGTATTGTAACTGCTAAAGTTTACATGGCTAAACCTTTGTAGTCTGATAAATAATTTTAAAAGCGTTGGTAAGTTATATATACTGCTCAAACAATACATTGAAGATGTAAGCCACCTGTCTTAAAAAAGTGTCCTTTGGGGTTGCAAAGCTGGAAGCAGGGGTCAGAGAACAAAGCCTCCCCATAGAGAAGTGTAGGAGCAGGGAAAGCCAGAAGGGCAGGCACAGCATGGGCACCTGGTGGGGACAGGCTGTGTGAATAGAACCCACAAGCAGCCCTTAAAACCAGTTATTTGACATATGGTGTTCTCACTGAAACACAGACTGGTTGATGTGGGAAGGATCCTCTAGAGGTCACTTGGTCGAACTTGGAGCCAATTGCCAAGGTTACGTTTTTTTTTACATTTGCAGGCATCTGTGTTAAAATAGAATGCTTGCCAGAAAAGTACAGGGAAAATGAATAACTGTGCTATGTAACTGGCTGCAGGCTAGAGAATGAACACGTGAGACCTAGGGCAGACATTTATATTGCAGATAAATATTACCTACTAACCTTTCTGCTGCCTTTTTCTTTTTTCTTTTCAGGATGCCAATTGGCTCATGTTCACCACTTTGGAAAGTGGATCTTAACAAACTTAATTGAATTTCATAGGTCTCTGGATGAGTTGTATGTGAGAATTAAAATGCAAGCAGAAGTTTGGTTCAACCCAAGTTTGTTTTTTGGAATTTAACATATATAGGTATCTCCTGTCATTTTGCTTAAACAAAATGTGTCGGTTTGGTCTGAAATTGGGGTGATTTTTCGAGATGGGGGATGATTTCAATCCGTGAAGAGTCTTCCACATATCTTTATTTATGAAACAATCCTATGAAAAAAGAAAAATTAACAACTTCTTTATTATGTGAGTCAAAGGGCAGTCATGTATGGATGAAGCTGCTGGGACACAATGTGCATTCAGAGTCTGCTTGTTTCCAGAGCACATCCTGCTTTCCTGTGCACATCACTCTCAGCATCAGCTACCTTCCAGACTGGTTAGCTCAGAGCATTTTTTGACTCAGACCTCTTCTACCCAGCCACACAGGTTAGCAACATCCAGATATGATTTTTCTCAGATTAAGAAAACTGGAACATCTGGGATATTAACTCCTGCCTCCTTGCATTGCACATCCCAGAACTCTGAACAGTCTGGAGGTGAGAGAAGATCTTTCACAACACTGGCTGTTGGCAGGTGCTGTCCCAGTGGACAGCTTTCTAAATTTCACTTTCCTCGAAGACTTCCTCAGTTGTCTCTCCAGTGGTGACCTCTCCCTCACTGCTGTCTGACAGGCTTGTCCGTGGGTGGGATGGGAGTGTGGAGCCTGGCTCTGGGCTGAAGTCTGTCCTCTTCCTCACCAGCACCTGCTGCAGCTGCATGCCCCAGGGTTTGCTCACCTCCAGGCACAAGCGGTGTTTGCTGCTGAAATGCTGGTTTTTTCGCTTCTGTGAACATTTTCTGAGGTATTTTATGTTTTCCCCGAGAAAGCAGAGTTTGCAGCCAAGGGGATCTGCCAGCAGGAAACGGGACCACTGCTTCTGGAGCTCTGCTTTCACCTGGGTGGAGGAGAAAACAGTCTGGTCATAGTGATGGCTTGTGACCACCCTATAGTTCACTAACACAAATACTAGATGTAAAATGAGAGGAACTGTGAAGTCCTGAGCTTCCTGTCTCTTTGGGGCTTCACTTGCACCTGGTGGGGTCCTTGTAAGGTAGGAACAGACTTGTTAGCTAAGTCAACCTGAAGAGTCCAACCTCTTCACTCTAAGGAAAGTTTTTCCTCTGCAAATCTGATGCATGTGTGTGGGAGAGCTCAAGTGACTTCCCAGTTTACAGCCTGATGGAGTGAAGAGGAGGGAAGCCCAGGTGCTGTGGAAACGAACACCATGCAGTTTTGCCAGAATGTTGTGCTTGTGGAGCTGATTTGTTTTGTTAAAGCTGTTTATCTGGCAGCCTGACTGAAATCTCAGCACTGGGTGTCCCACTGCCTGCACCCCCTGAGCCCATGCTGCAGCTGGAGGGCAGGCTCCAGCCCCATGTGGAGGACTGGGACTTCGCCTGGCTCTAACCAGCAGAACTTAGGCCTGAGAACTCAGCTGGACCAGATGGTAGAAGGCCAAAAGAGCAACTTTCAACTGCTGATGAGAGCTGATAGCAGTTCTGTGCCCTTCACAAGTGTCAGACAAGCACTCCTCTATTGCAGACAAGTGCCAGTTCTCTTTTTCATTTAAGTGGTTCTGAAATTACAGCACATTTCCTTTATAGATATTAGGAACATCTGGTCTACCTTCTGTATAAAGCCCATCCATTTGTTTCACTGGTGTCTTTAGGAAGGTGTCCAATTCCTGTAGTCCTGTTTGTGTAGTGTGTCCCATGCCAACTGTCTGTGCCAGTGTTCTGACGCTGGATATGTGTCTGTTTATTCCAATAGTGGCAGTCTGCACCCACGCCAAATACAAGGGAAGTACAGACAGCAAGATTCAACTTAGAAAATATTTAAAATTAAGTGAGATTAATTCCACAACCTACACAGCATCATTTTCCAAGGTAGCTTGTAGCAAGTCAGGCTGAGAAAGCTTGGGGTGTTCAGCCTGGAGAAGAGAAGGCCCTGGGGAGACCTCAGAGCCAATTCCAGTGCCTAAACAGGACATAGAAAAAGAGGGAGAGCCACTTTTCACATGTGCAGATAGTGATTGGACAAGGGAGGAACAGTTTTAAACTACAAGAGGAGAGATTTAGATTAGATGTGGGTGGAATGAGGTAAGCTTTAAAGTCCATTCCAACCCAAACCAGTCTGTGATTCTATGATTCTGTGCAGTCAGAGTGATAAGGCAGAGGCAGCGTGCAGCTGTCACTGGACTGTATGGACAGGAGCAGAGCCAGTAGTAGTTCAAGTTGTTCTCCCTTACTCAGATCACCTTTGAATACTGTGACTAATTTTGGACTCCCAGTACAGGAACTGTGTTGATAAGCTTGAACTTATCGGCAGAGACCAGCACTGGGGCACTTGCCTTATGAGGAGATATATTTACACTTCAAAGCCCAAATACTTTCTATAAGGAGATCATGGAGATGGAGTCAGGCACTCTGCAGAGGTGTTTGGTAGGGACACAAGAGACAGTGATCGCAAACTGAAATATATATGGAAAGGGTCTGGAGCACCAGGAGCAGCTGAGGGAGCTGGGGGGGCTCAGCCAGGAGAAAAGGAGGCTCAGGGGGGACCTTCTGGCTCTGCAACTTCCTGACAGGAGGGGGGAACCAGAGGAAATCAGGCTCTGCTCCCAGTGAACAAGGGACAGGACAAGAAAAAATGGCCTCCAGTTGCACCAGGGGAAGTTTATATTAGACATTAGCAAAATATTCTATATCAAACAGGCTGCCCAGGGGAGTGATTGAGTCACCATCCCTGGAGACATTTATGCGGTTGTGACACTTGGGGACATGGTCTAGTGGCAGACTTGCAGTGCTAGGTTAACAGGTGGACTCAATCTTTTTAAGGTGTTTTCCAACTTAAAACAATTCCATGATTCTATGACAATGTATGGAGAAGATATTCCCTCCTGAGTACAGAGAAGCACTGGAACAGAGGACCAGAGAGGTGGTGGAACCTCTGTCCTTGGGCTGAACAAACCTCTGAGCAACCTGGTGTGATTTCAGTCTTCATCCCAAACTGGCAGGAGGTTAGCTTTCTCTGCTGTCATCCCTGCTCCGTCTAAATCCTGGTGCAGAGCAAATTGAACCCCCAGCTGTCCCTTGAGGCACAGCAGGAGACAACTTCCAGACAAGGAATTCCTTACAGCAAGTTTAGGGATGTACACACATTAAAAAGTGTTTCTGACTATTGCGGGAGATTGGAAGATGATCTTTAAGGTCCCTTCCAACCCAAACCATTCTGTGGTTCTATTAAACTATTTTTTCAACATGTTGCTAAGATATCACAGAACCCTAAATATGGTCACTTCACATGGAGTTCAGGGGTAAACTAAGGGGTTCAGCCTGGCCAACCATGAAGTCTGGGGTTTCAGCTGAATAAAGGAGTGGGATTTAGGTGTGTGACTGACCATAAGCTTCTGGTGGTATCTCAGACACCACAGGCTAACCATACCTCCACAGTGCTATCACCACTCAGGCTTCAGTGGAAATACTTTGCATTTGAATCCCAAAGCTGTGAGAGTTCTTGCTGTCCTGTTCACAAAATTTTACCAGCTCAAAAGAATGCACACGTTCTCAATAAGCAGAGCTGGTCAGTGTGTTCATCCTTTTGAGTGTCATTAATATACTTTACTAACAAACTAAAAACTTTTCTCATAAACTGTGTCTTACCTCTCCATTAGCAAAGCAATACAGAACTGCTACCAAAAAACCCTGTAAGAGAAAGAGAGAGGAAAAAGTCAGCGTGCAGGAAATATGTGAAGCATTAGTTTAAGGATGACATTATTGTTAAAGCCATAAATATAAACAATGCTGCTTAATTTTCAAAAAGGCAACCAATTTACTTATTATTGTTATTGAAGTGCCCAGTCACTTGTTTTTGTGCAGTGCCTTGCCAAGTGCAGGGCACATTTTATGCAGATACTGAGAAGAAGAGACTATACAATCCAGTTTGAACTTCATTTCTCTAGCATATAATACTTTTTTCCCAAACCACTACTGTTATAACTGGTGCTATTTCTAAACATACTAAGGCAAAAAAGTGCTACTTGGTTTGTCATATTACCTATATGTTTGTTGGGTTTTGCATATGAGACTACTGAGACAGATCTCATTCGGGTGCTTTTCACAAATTAGTTCTATTTTAAGTCATTAGTGTTAATTCAAAGTACAGCTGTATTGAGTGTTACAGCTATTTTGAATTGCTATTGTTCCTTCAAAATTGATATAAATAAACACCTTAAAAAATCCTAGAGATAGAACTTGTTTTAAACCAATGCCAAAATTATTTTTTCCATTTGCCTTCTCTCTGTATTTGATCTCAGACCAAAGCAGCTTCCAGGCTGCATCTCAACTCCACAGGCTGGCACAGACATGCAGATTTATTCCCAGTTCTTCAGGAAATGCCCTTCTTTTGGTATGTCTAAAGGCATCTGTGACACAAGTGCTGATTAAGAGAAAAATAATCTCAGTCTCAAGGCAATGTTTATATCACAACTACAAAGGTGCTATAACCATATACAATGCAGCTGACAGCATTCAATTGGTTTCACACTCATACTTTTCCAGAAATGTTTCTACTTTTCTCAGACAAAAGCTTAAAAAGAAATTCACATACCCAGAATCTTCAATGTTTTTCATTATACCTAGCATTAACCAATAGCATTTTGAGGCTACTGTTAATTGTCCAGCAATCCTGAAAGGTTTGGAGTCATTAATTCCTTTATCATATATGCAGTAAGTATGAAAACAAGCAGTTTATCTGCCACACCAGTGGAAACGGGGACAGGAGAAATAGCAGTGATAATTGCTTTTCCCATGTATTTTATTTCTATCATTTTTCATGCTTCACCTGGGTTACGGTAGCAAGATATAGTTAATTTTGGCGTGCCATTTATCAATGTAACTTTTAAATAATCTTTTGCATCTGAATTATTTCATGGAAATATGCAAAAAAATCACAAAATACTGTGGTCATTAGCGTTAATAATAGATTATATTAAATACCAATTATAATACATTATAATAATTATATCTTATAACTATTACAATTACAATATATTATCACATATGATATTAAGTACAGATTTAACAGCTTAAAAAGCAACTTTTTTATACAGAACTGCTCCTACACCTGGAGATAGTTCTCTTTTTTTTAGGTAGAAAGTTCATGAAAATGTCTTTACCTGGTGGGTGGTTTGGGTTTTTTTGCTTTATTTATGAGCTCTAAATTTAGCCTCGCAGGCACCGCAAGCAGAAACAGGATTTGAACTACAAGGTGCTGTTGAGTCCTCTGCCAGAAAAGCAGAGACTCACCAGGTTAGGAGCTGCCTTTGTGAACGAGTGACATCTCTGTGCTGATTTCAGTTTGTAAATCCCTCTGTGAATCTAGTTCACTGCTCTTGCAGGACCAGAGCATGCAGTGACAAGCAGAAGCACTCTGAAATCATACCAGAAGGTGGAAAGTTCTGCTGATTATTCATGTTTGATGTTCATTTTATATCCTGATTTCTTTAATGCTTACTCATTTTTTCCCAATAAATTGAATTTCACACTTAGAAATCTTTCCAATATGCTGTGACTTCTCAAGCACACAATTTCAGAATTATCCTAGTATGAGTGAAAAAGAAGAATCAGAAATTCAGAAGAAATGTTCATTAGCATAGACACCAATAGAAAAGGATAGATCCACACATAAGTCTCACAACTGTTTTTCAGTTCCATTGACAATGGCAACATGATAAATTACTCGTTAAATAACGTGTTCTCTACGCCAGAAACCAGTAGTTTTTCCTGTGGCTAGCAGTTTACATGCACCAGGGAGCCAAGATATTTGGATTGCTCCACTTTCTAAAGCAAAGCAGCATTATACCTACAGCAGAACTCCTATTTAGAATTTAATTTTGTGCTCCTTGAAAATGTTTGAGTTAAACCTCCAGATAAGATCACAGGGGTAATTGTTTTTCTTTAACAAAACAGTTTAACTGTTTAACTATTGAGAAGATTTACAGACTAAACAAATGTAACTGTGTACAGTTGATGCGCTTTTTGGCTAATTCCTTCACAAATAATGCCATAGCTAAAAGAGAGAGTCTGCAATAAACATTAGCTAATATCTTTGGGTATTTTGTAAAGACATTTTGCTTCTAAAGCATGACATGCAGCCAAGCACATGAATGTTTCTCTAAAAGGAATGAAGTTTGTGTTCTCTAGCAAGGATGAGTAAGCTGGTTTATATATCAGATTTCTCTGTACGATCCACTAAATGAAATTTTCACTTAAAATGATTCTGTGTTTTTAAAATAACATCTAGTCACTTTAACGTCCCCAAGTAAGGATACATCTAACTGAGGAATGCATACTCCAACACTAAGGTGCCTTCCAACCCAAATCATTCTGTGATTCTGTGAACACTGTGTCAGCGGGCCCCTCAGGGTTGTGGCTCTGCAGGAACTCTCTGGTGCTGACTGGGACATTTTTCCCCTCAAGCTGTAGTGGAAATTTTTAATTGGAGCTTCAAAAACAGTGTCAAAACACTGATGCATACATACACCATAGTGTAGATGCATACATAAAGGTCAAAACCAAGGATCATCATAAATTGTGGGAAAAGTGCAGCAATGCTGTGATGACTTCATGCCTCAGGCTGCAGAAGTGGGCAGCATGTGTCAGAGCAGTGAGTTAGTGAGGAGCAAGGACTTGTAGCCAGAGAGATTGCTGGGTTCCTCAGTAAAGAGAGACCTGGAAATTGCTGTCCTGTTGCCCTAAGAAGGTCAACACAGGAAGATAAGGGTAAAGGACAACTTTTCTAAGCAGGTTCATTAGTACTACCTGGAAGAGTCATTACTCAGCAGCTCTGCAGAACTCAGACTGAAGCAGACAGCAGTGCTTTCTGCCAGTGTCCAGTTCTTTGGCTTTGCAAACTGGAGAGCAAATAATTTTAGGGAAGCACACCTATACCTGTGCATAAGTGGCCATCTGAGAGTTCCAGTGACAGCCCACTCTACGATTAGGACTACTTAGGATTGGCTATTTAACTGGAGTGTGAGTCCTTCACCGCCTCAGGCTTGCCACAGGGTTGCTACAGTCAAACTCTCTTCCTTTCCTCAGGTTTCTACCTACTTTCACAAGACTAAGGCAGGGTGACTGAAGAGGAGTCAAGTGTGTGAACATCTGTAAAACACTGCTGACTGTATAGGTAAGAAACTTCTTTTCCACCTGCAGAGACTGGTCTGTGTGTCTGTTCCATCCATGTAAGGGCTCTGACAATTTTTCTCCTAGCTCTAAAAATTTATGAGTACAGTACTTTTGTGAGTGTACGTCTAGGAGCCCATAGCGTCACTTTGCAGATAAGGTGAATGAACAGATCCTTTAGGGAAATGGAACCCAAACCTTGGATGAGGACAGACAGTCTCATAGTTATGATTTTGGCAGGGATTACTTTAAATAGACCACTTTAATCCTGTTTTCAGGGGTCTGTGATGAACTGTCACCTATTATCAAAGAACACAGGATACACTGTTTCTGAAGATGTCTGATTCCTTTTTTGGTGATTGGGACTGCTATATTTTGAATATGCAGTTTGTGAATGTTTTACCTTGTCACTGCAATAATGTATTTAGAGACATTTTAGGTTGGAGTGTAATATTAAATAAGAATTCTCTATATTTGTGGTATATATAGGTGAGCAGCATATGCACATGGATCTATGACCCCTAAAAACAGTACTTGCAAAACAGTACTTACATGAAATGAGCTCATTGTCAGCTGAATGAAAAGTCTTATATGTCTTGGAAGTCCTTCCACCTGTTCATCAGTGATGAAGGTAAATACAAACTCGTGGATCCCCAACAATGGAATCAACACAAGCGTAGATCTTGCCAATCTTAAAAAGAAAATGTTTGATTATTGTATTTTTAAGTATCCTTGGTACAAATATAAAAAAATTCAGCTACAAAGAAATTATTCCAGAAACATTCCCTCAATATTCTGACTCTGGAATGGTATTAGCAGTTTTCTGATTTTGGGAATAAATCCTCAGATATGAGTTTTGAAACATACCATCAGAAAGGTATGAACAGGAAGGAATCTTGACTTTGAGTTTCAGGTGAAAAGTTAGGGACAAGAAATAGAACAGGAAGGCCGCTATCATCAAACTTATGCTGTTAGGTAACAGAAAAATATTTACATAGCTAAATACAAGTGGTCTAGTAACAGGGTCCTTAGACTGCTGAAAGCTCTGTGTAGCTGCATTGAGAACATCCTGCGGTACTATCGGCAGTCATCTGCTTCCTAAAAAATGCAACTAGAATAATTCACTAGAAGAGAATCTTCTTTAACAAGTCTGCGGACATATTTATATGGATGAAAGAGCTCTCAAAACAAAATGAATATGAAGATGATTTGCATTATGAAGAATAGCTTGTGTCTTTAAAAGTTTAGCAAAATTATAAGGAGTAGAAAGTGGAACATAATACAAAGCATTAGGCGATGTTAAATACAGGCATTGCTGTCTGTACATCACAACCACCTTCCTGTACCAATCTGCAGAATATAGCTGAGATCCTTTGGACATTGACTGTTGAAGGAAAATGGAAATATTCTTTTGTTAGGGATGTAATACTGGGTTTAAGAGGAAGTCAGTAGCAAAATTTCCATCCCCCCCTCCCCTTGCCTGGTTCTTTTTGACAATAAAGTAATTCATGTTAGTAAGGTAAGACTGTAGTAGCAACCAGGGGTCCATAATGATACTAAAAGATACTAAGAACAGGAAAGGACTGGGATATGGAAAGCAGTTAAATCCTCATGTTTCCATTGTTTCCAGGTTTTCACTGCAGCCTTAGCATCTTGCAGAGCAGCCTGCCCTTGTAATTCCCACAAAGTGAGAAGATGTTTGTGAAAATGTCATCTCTAAGACTTTAACATAATGTACCATTGAGACTCCTCCAAAAGAGCCCACACCAAGGCCTACAAGAGTGCAGGCTAAGGAAGAAGGTAGATCAGAAACACTAAGAGACACTTCAGTGTCTCACAAATCTTCCCACCCTTTTCTTTTGAGGACCTTCTGTCACATTTAAGGGAAAAACGCATCACAGCAGCAGAGGGCGCAGGTGTGAGTGAAGATACCTGAGAGCAGGGATCTCATTGCATTGCAAAGCCTTTGTGAAAATGCCCACAAAACTCAGCACATAGGTGCTGACCTGCCTTTACCTCTCAGATAAGAAAATGTCTGTGGAGCCTTTTTTCCCAGATGGCTTTCCTACATCATGATCTAAGTATCTGTTACGTCTGGTGGTGGTAGGTAAATCTTTAAGGACAAACAGGCAATCTTCTGATGTTATGAGAAAATAAAAAGAAAGGGCCTAGATTTCTGTGTTACTTATTACGTACCTGTATTTGTAGTCATGAAAGCTCATTTGCTGGGCTTTTAGTTTGGAAATCAGCATCCTGAGAATTTTTAAGAAGATGCCAAAGTTAACCTTGAAGAAAAATATATATGGGTTACTTAAAATAGATGTTATGACACTAATCATATAACTATTAAATAAATGCAAAATTATATTAAACACTTGCAAAACCTGCCACCAAGTAACTGGAATGCAGTTGTAATGAGGCTGGAATTCAAGCAGGTTTTTGCCCCATCTGCAGCAGAGAGCACAGAGTAGCAGTGACAGACTCTGCTGGTATCAACTCTCTCCAAACAAAGCAGTTAACAGTTTATTTACCTTTAGGTCATGCAACTCTTCACCAAACCATAACAGGTAAGCAGGATGTGGTAAAAATCCACAGTGATTGCAATTCTTCAGATAAAGAGGATCTAGGCAGCCCAAAAAGCCCTGAGCATTCTTTTTGCAACTGATTGTCTCCTTTGTTAATTAAACTGTCCTGACTTGAGCCAGAAAAATTTGCAAATATTTCTTTCTAATGAGACCTGCAAATGCCTATGAGTCATGAACTATTTATCTTTCACAGACCAAAAGCCCTATGCAAAAAAGTAACTGAAGTTGAAAAATTGAGGAACTTGCATTGCCTTATTCAGCCTGATTGGTATATAATTTGTGATACATGATCTTCCAGTATAAAATTATATTTTAATTTTTTAACACGAACTCTGCTTTCTTATTATTTGAACAATAGTTTATCCTTTCTGTCACTTTATGTCCCCCATGATATTTCTGTAGTAGGAAACTGTATCTTATTTGTTCCAAAATATTGAAGGACAAAACAGGCACTAATTAAAAAGACCAAGGAGGGGAAAAAATACGGGTTTTACAATTCTTACTGTAATGGAAAACAACATTGGTCCTCGGATGATCCACCAGATTCCCATGTGTTCATTTGTTCCCCAGCACCTGGAGAATAATTTGAAGTATAATTAATATATCAGATTATGTGACCAATACATCTGTTCTTGAACAGGCAGCAATCACAAGTATTGAGGCCATGCTACTGAGAACGCAACTGCGATGGGCAGGGCACGTCTCCAGGATGAAGGACCAACCACCGCCTCCCCAAGATCCTGCTTTATGGTGAACTTGCAATCAGCTGCTGCAAGAGAGGAGCCCCGAAGAAAAGATACAAGGACTCCCTGAAACAACATCTCAGCCTCGGGCATATTGATCACCATAACTGGTCTACTCTGGCCTCCAATCGGGAGGCCTGGAGACAGACCATTTATAACGCTGCTGATGCTTTTGAGAAGGCACGCAGGATCACTCTTGAGGAGAAAAGACAACGCAGAAAGAATCGAGCCTTGCAGAATATACCATCTAAGGAGTCTTTCTGCTGTGTCTTTTGCAACCGGACGTGTCTATCTCGTATTGGCCTTTTTAGCCACCAACGCGCTTGCATGAAAAATGGGTAGAGCCTTTCCCAAATCTTCGTTCGCGAAGCCTAGCCATGATGAATTAATATTTAATATATAATTCTAATAATAATTTAATATAATATATTTTTATATGTAAATATTACACATAATTATAATAATAATTTATATATAATTTCCCATAGAAAAATTAGGAAGCTTACATAACCTGTGTATATATTTCAAAAGGAAGCTGATGCAGTACAAGTTTTTCCAGTGGTCCTCAGAAGAAACAGAGTATAACTAGGAAGAGTCTCATCAACAACTCTAGCTGTATTTATTCTGAAGATCTTTCCACATGAATGTTGAGAGATATTTCCCTGGACCACAAACTTCAGAACTATCTGGCAAACTCAGTCTTTGAATCCACAAAATAACTGTATATGACACCAAACCTTCATAATGAAATTCATCCTACTTAAATTATCTATCGGAAACTATAAATGAGTAAACTAAGAATTGTGTAGTAAACAGGAATTGCTTCATGTCCTGCTAAAAAATATGCATACTGTTTCCTTGAATCTATGTCCTTTTATCCTGCTCTAGCCTTCTAATTTGTCCTATGCACGTTTCCTCTTGCCTGAGGTTCTCTACTATCTTGGCTTGTCATTTACGATTTAGATAACATCTAACTCTATGAGCCTGTAATTATTATTTGGTTGCTGCTTATTATCTATATTGGCATTCCAAATGAAATTCTCTAGAAGCCATGAATAATAAAAGGAGAACAAGAGAAATCATACAAAACTCACAAAGTTTATGTGATGCTACTAACAGCATCATTGAAGACCAGAAGACTGGAAAACTGATGCTTACTAGTGCACATTACTGTCACTAATTCCTCCACCAAATATGAACACATTCATTAGTATCACCTTTCAGTGACTATCAGATTTTGCCATTAGCATCCATAATAATTGGTTTTTTTATGAAATGACGGGGAATAGTTAGTAATTAAACGCAAAGTGTAGATGATCTCCAAGGAGAGCACTGGTTCCCTTTTCTTACTGAGAGGATGCTCTCCATAAAGATGTTGGTGCTGACAACTTGCTTCATGTAAGTGGATGAACACTGGATGTGATACCTTTTCTCTCAGGAACAGTGAAGGTTCATTCTACTTCTTGATTCATGCGTAAGTGAATCTGAGAATTCCTAGAAGTAATTTAATGTAAAAGTACTGAAAGGAACCTTCAAAAATGTAACAAGTATCTATAGGTGCTGTATGTATTTTATAATCTAGTAATCAGTACTTGTGTCATGTACTGTCAAGGGCTTTCAGAAAAGTTAAGTAAACAGAAAGACAGTGTGCTAAGGCTCTTTTTATTTAGTAACCTACCCAGTGTTCTCCAGTTTGGATCTGCTTATTCCCCAAGGGCCCACAAACAGGATCGGAACAACTGAAAGGAAAAGACATCAATTACAGCCAAGCTTGCAGAAGTGTGTGGTGCAGAGATATGTGCTTTTTAGTCTTCTATTTAGAAATGTACAAAAATCAGCCTAATCCTGGCTTTCCCCATTTCTAGTTGAAATACAAAATGAAACTTCATTGTGTAATTGAATCTCGCATTTTCAGACTGATATATACATACGCACACAAACACACACTGCTGACCTTTTGAAATTTTCTAAATTTCTGACCCTGAGAATTCAAAGTAACTGGCACATGAGGTCTCGTAGAGTACCTTAGGCAACAGTTGTTGAACCTTAAAAGAGTTTTCAGTGAAGGCGTGAAACTCTGCCTAATCAAAAGAGCTGATAAAGGATTGTTGTCTTGGACCTCTTCAAGAGAATCTGTGGTCCTCCTTCCCCCACTGTTGCACTCACCCCTTCCTGGAAGTCATAGGCTGCAGACTGGGAAAAAAAAAACCCCAAACCCTGAAATAAAGGATTAGTGCGTTATTGCAATGATCTACATATGTGCAGGCACAAGTCTCAATCAGAAGCAGAAGGCATGTGAGCTACAACAAGCAGGCGTTCTACTGCATTCTCAGCCCAATAACACATGGGAGATTTTGTGGTGGATGTGGCAGAAATGAAAGGAGATGTGGGTCACTGGGGCTGGAAGAGGGATTATTCAGGATTCTGGGATACTAGCTAAGGTCAGGGAGAAAGCTGGAGTGTGGCGATACAGCGAAAGGTCCAAAACCAAAATACTCTCTAAAAGAATAGATCTCTAAGCGGGTAAAATGGGGGAAAGAGATGAAAGGGGTCCCACTTGGGTGAGAGATGGCATTGGTGCAACAAGCGGGTCTCAGAGAACAATCAGGGCATGGAGAACTTGCTAACGGAGCTATAGATCCAGGGGAGTATGATGTGGTCTCATGAGGAAAGGTGATACCCAGGATGATGAGGGGATGTTATCAAAGGCAGTTCTTGTACAGTAGCTGAGGAAATGTCTCAGTCAGTGTGAGCGCAGTTCAGCCCTGTTGACGCATGTCTGTGAGACACTTGCCAGATGGCCCATCTTAGTAGTGATGGTAATAAATATAAATAAGAGATTAAGCTAATCAGTGAAGAAAGCCTTTAGGAAATCAGTGAATATGGTGCAGGTATGAGTGCAATGGAGGATGACCAACAGGCATAAAAGTAACAATAATAATCAGGAGTATCATTATTATTTATACTCTTACACTAGTGAGAAAATTTCCTAACAAACTTGTCTATTGCAGTTTGAACAAGGAATAAAATCACTAGTCACCACTATTCCAACAAGCTGGTGATAAAAGCAACGAAGTGATTTAGAGAGATATGGAAGTACGATGAAACAACGCTAAGCACCAAGAAAGACAGCGGTTTTGGTGCATCAGCAACCTGTGTGCTCATACGACCATAACTGATAGAGCACAAGGGTCCTTTAAAGAGGAATCTGAAGGGGAGCAGAGAAATCAGGGCATGGGTGGTGAGAAGGACCCTCGAAAGTGTAGGGCACAGCAAAAGCCTAGAGGCTTGGCAATGGACAATGGAGTGTGGTGTTAGGCTTTGACAGGAACTTTTAATAGATGAGGAAGGATGGGAATTAGTGTGAAAGTAAAGGAAAGTATTTTATATCTGATGAGGAAGAAGCAAAAGAGGAAAATAAGAGATGCCAAAAATGGGGTAGCATGTTCAAAACTACAAACTTGAAAAATAGTTGTCGCAGTAGCATGATGGATGAATACAGGTAAGGACAGAGAAAAAAAATGCTGTAGGAAATAAGACAAGTTCCAATGTGCCTATATATAGAGATGCATAAAAGATTAAGGTAATATCCCACTTCACTGAAACATTGAAATAATTCAGTCTACGAAGGTACTTTTCTTCTTACTTTGGTTCTAGAGAGAATCTCAGTATTAGTGACCTGAATTTAACCTTGTTAGGTAAAATTAAATCCCTCCTCTGTAGGATCCGAAACCCAGCTGTCAGTAGAAGGGAGCTTGGTGGGTCTGTGCAGTAAACTTTGGGCAACAGAGGCTGACAGAAATCCCTGCATCTGAAGGACTGGACCTTCCTCACAAGACCTGTTGATATACAATCATGTGGATTAACCTGGCTCCTGCAGCAGGATAAGGAAGGACTTTGAGATGAAGTTATCAAACCATGTTGAAACCCCTCTGTTTTCTTCCCCCCCATGTAATCCTGGTTAAGGAAAATATTAATCAATCGTGTGACTGTAGCAGAAACCTGTGTAATCCCCTAGTTACCATAGTCAGTCCCCTAATTATCATAAACCATCCTTCTCATTAACATATCCAGCCCCCAAGACCCTTAAATTGCACTCGCATGTTCAATAAAGTATTCCAGTTTCTACCTCCATATGTGGGATCATCTTAGCTTTCTGGACCCTTATACTCCTCCACAGGTAGACTAAACTAAAGATTTAAGCTCTTCCTGATTCTAAGAACGCACAGGAACTCTGTGATCTGAAAACACCCCTCAGAGCACTTGATGAACACAGCAGAAATCATACTGGGGGAGCAGAGGAGAGACAGAGGATGGGAGATGGAACGAGGATGAAAAAATTAAGAATTCTGTTTTAATCGTATGAAACTTGACTTCATAGTTAGATAATCAGAAAAGTTTGAGGGTTTTTTTAATATTAACTATTTGATTTCCCTGTAAATATAAGAAAGTTGGTCTGGAATACGGGACTCAGTACTGACTGTGCAGAAAAGAATACGGGAATGTATTTTATCTTCTTTTTTGTCAAGTGCCTTTACTCTAAAAAACTACAGTAGTTTTGGGGCAAGACCAATTTTCTGAGGCAATTTTAACCATCAAATTTCTGTCCATGAGCCAAAATGCAACATTTGACTATTCCAGTTTATGCTTAGTATTTGTCCTGACAAAACATTATCCTCCACAGAGATGTCTCAATATGTACTTAGATTTAGTCCCCAAATCTGAGTTGTAATGTAGTGCCATAGATGTAGATGTCCTTCTCAGCTTAAATACATGAGTGTATTTGGCAAAAAAAGATTTCATGTATCAAATTTCTGCCTTGGAACCTGGAAAAACTTTAGTATTAACTTTGAGGAACTGTGTTCCAGATGATTGATGATTGCTTTACTTAGGCTTTCCTTATCTCTTCATCATAGGTATTAAATAACAATTTTCATCAAATTGTTTTCTATGTTAAGCTTCAGCTTAACTTGAAGAACAGTCATCGTGTTTTAAATGTGAAAAAAAACCATTTTTTTTCCAATTATGCAGTAAACTTGCCTTTCCCCACGGTACATGCTTCCTCAATAAAAAGTAATGATTTTTTTCCTGGAGCTCCTTTCTCATGTGATGTCAAAATGTCAGCTTATGATATATAATGAAACAATTTTGATTTAATCAATAGATCAACCTTTTTTTTTTTAAGCCTTTCCCAAGATTGCAGCATTTGCTCTGTATATGTGGATCGACATTGCTGAAAAAGTGTGTGCTCCCATTGCAAACACCTCTGTCTAATCCTCCTTCTGTCCTCTCAGCTTTTCCACTTTATTCAATTGTGATGGTGCTCAGTAGTGAGGACTCTGCATTTGTCATCTGAACCTCAGAACTCCTTCACTTCTCATGGGCTTCGCTAAAACAACCTGAATTTCTTAACTTCTGGAGATAAGCTAGTTTTTAGTTGGTCTTTGAAGAACTAAGAGGCATGAGATGCTAAACAGTCTGTTAGAGCTCTTCTATTGTTACAGGCAGCTAAATAAAATCTTATTTTGGATTTAAAACTGCAAAACAAGGAGAAAAGAGCAAAGTGTTCTAATTGTTAACAAAAGGAAAAATTGACACAATGCCAACTATAAGTTTTATGTTCACTTATGACTAACTGATTTAATGCTTCTAATTAGATGTGCCACTGCCAACATTGCTGGGTCCAAATACTTTTTTATTGGTGTCCAATAACAAGATTACACAATGCACAAAATTGAGCGCCCGTTCTACTGACATCCTCAGAACAACACATACGATACTATCGCATGTGTGTTCAAAACCTGCTTCAAACACTCTAAGAGACATAGGTCAGGTACCTTTTAATCTGATCAGTAGTAGTAAACACATGCCATTTCTGTAAGAGACATCTAAGTCTTCCGGGTTTTCTTTAACGGATCATTATTCTTTCGGGCAAGATAGTTAATTTAGAACAAAACCATCTGGTATACTTCAAGAGGACTCTATGTCATGATTTTGCAACTGTTTCGCTGAGGTTTCACCCTGTGTGGTTATTTGGATGCTTGAAGTTCTGTTTAGAATCTTGCCTTAAGCACTGACATTTTTCTACAATGGTTCTTTATTAATAAATGAATAGTCATATTAGAAGAGCATAAAAATGGTCTTATCTCAAATTTACTTAATTCTAGGAATTTCTGCAGTAGCTTGATTTAGATGCTATCCAATTTTCATTTTAAAATTCAAGAGATAAGGTAGATGTCAAAGAGTAGTAAAATCACCTGTCTTCATTCCCTGTGATTTTTACAAAGCAAGCTCAGTACAGCTTTTACATAACTGAAACTAAATGACATGAATGACTGCCAAAGTGACAGCCTCGATAACAATAACCAAAAATTTCCTTCAAATATGTAAGTGTTGTAGCATTCCAACTTAATGATTAAAATTTCAATAATTTCAACTTCATCAATTTACATTTGAGCTTGAACACCTCTTTAAAATCAGACCTCAATTTATTAGATAATTTTAGCAAGAAGTACAGGAGAGTAAACATGGAATAGTTTATTTACAATTGAAAAATTATCCATCATCCTTCTAAAAATCACTTTTCCTTTTTTTCAAGTGTGCTGTATACTACAGTCCCACAGTCCTGTACACACAGTTTTACTTTTTTCAGCACAGTTTAATAGACACAGCTGTAGTGACAGTGAAGCATCTTGTAAAACCATATATTGATAAAAGTTTTATAGTCAGAACTTCTTATGACCAACCCTTCTATCCTACTTCTTAGCTCAGGCCCCCAGATTTGAATCAATAGCTCTTGCAACAAACTTAGATACTGTTTAAGAGGACATCTTTTAATCATCATTTTAAACTTTCAAAGGCCAGCAAGTTGTACAGGTAGCTTTTAGGTGATTATTTGTAATTGGGAAACCTTGATTTTCTCCTTTGTCCAGGCAAGATACAGAATTACACTCACTGAGTAAGCAAAAAAAAAGGAAAAAAAATTGTCAGACTACAGGACATAGTATATACAAAACTGTTTAAACGCTTGTAACTAACATTACATTTTCTTTATTTCACGAAAAATGCCTGAAATGTAAGACCTGACTCATGCAGTGTTTCAGATTGTCCTCTACCTTAAAGCACATTGTAGAACTTTCAGGTGAGGTGGGAAGGGGAATATTTAAAAGAAAATTACTTATGTTTTGACATTTTTTGTTACGTAGGTGCTCTAATACAAAAGAAGGAAATGAAGTTGCTGGTAGTACCATAATATTCAGTGACGACAGAATATACAGTCGAAAATAGTAAAATTTCTTCTTGTTCTGCCCACCAGGCTCCTGTTTTCTTATGAACCAATTTTGCTAAGTCCTCTACGTGCAGGTCCACCAGTTGAGCTGCCATGAATGTACCACTACTGCCATACTCTCATCTACAATTGCTGGCTTCAAAACTAACAGAGTTCAGATTTTACTTTCTTCTTTACAAAATATCCTCCACTGACTCAACAAAGCATCACATAATCAAGTACTCAGAAACAGTTAAGGACTTACCCCATCCTATCACAATGTATGTCTGCAGCAGTCGTCTTTCAGAGAGTACCACAGTTATCAATAATGTGTGCAGATAAATTCCTTCTACTAATAGCCAAAAGTAATTTGCCCCAACGAAGTAATGCATGAAAAATTGGGCAGTCCTGCAAATTATTACAATCTGTAGGAATGAGAGATCAGGAATCATTGTAAATATAGGTGTCATAATCCGCATATCAAAATTTTTACTGATGAGCTATTAAAATAATAGTCACCATTAACATCTTGCAGGTAATTTTGCTTGTTGACATGGACAAGCTCTATTCCTACAACATCCTACAAGTATAATTTATTCACAGTGGTTGCAAATGAGGTGTTGTTATTCCATTTTCTAAACAGATGTAAGAAAATTAATACATTTTCCTAGTACAGAAAAGCCTTTATACTGTTTTTCTCTCTCTTAGTGCTGTTTCATAGAAAATCACAGAATCACAGAATGGTTTGGATTGGAAGGGACATTAAAGATCATCCAGTTCCACCCTCTGACCATGGACAGAGACACCTTCCACTAGCCCAGGTTGCTCCAAGCCCCATCCAACCTGGCCTTGGACACTTCTAGGGATGGGGCAGCCACAGCTTCTCTGGGCAACCTGTGCCAGGACCTCACCACCCTCACAGGGAAGAAATACATTGTGTGATACTGTCCTGGTTCCAGACAGACAGAAGTAACTTTTGCAGCAGCCAGGAGATGTACGGCAGGACCCCAGGGTTTTCGATCCCACCCCAGCCCTGCACAGGGCAGTCACATTTTTCCGGTTTGCTGGGTGAGCAATCAGGTGGTGTCGGTTCCACACGATGAGTGATTGGTGTGAATCATTTGCCTACCTCTGTCATTGGTATTGTTGATGTTACTGTTCATTTTATTATCTCGTTGCTTCTTCCAGTAAATTGTTCTTTTCTCAACCCACGATCTCTGCCTTTTGTGTCTCTAATTCTCCTCTCCTTCCCACCGCAGGGGGATGGGGGGAGTGAGCGAGCGGCACGTGGTGTTTCAGTGAACACCAAGTTGGGGAATACCATTCCTAAACCACTACAGATACTATTGTCAGAAAAGCAAGATTTGTGTGCACTGCTTTATGCTATGCATAAGAGGAGTGAATAAATGTGGTGTTGAATAGGTGCCAAATAAATACTGAGATTTCTTCCTGAAAGTTGCAGGTGTGAGTTGTTTTACTTATTTGTCTGTTTCTAAATATAGCACTCCATTAATATGTTCTTTCTATAAGAGCCTTCCTATAAAATCAACCTATTACAATTTGTCAAATCAGAATTTTATCTTGATTACGCCAAATTTTATCAGCAAAATTTCAACATCCTAAGTTTGATCAACAAATACCTCAAAACCTGATTATGGCAAATTTCCAAAACTGTAACTGTTACAGCCACTACCAGCACATATTTACTATTAGCTATGAAATAACTCATTACCTCTGGACTGAGGTATAGTATCCATCCACTTTCATCATTTGGTCTCTTTGAGTAAATATTGTAGTATACAGTGTCTTTTATAAGAACTGCTGTGGCACGCAAGATAAAAGATGCAAATAAATTCATATGGATGTAGTTTCTTGTGCAGTGAAGTTTTCTGTGGGAGAAAAAATAATGTATGCATCCTCTGGAATGTATTTAATTTGCAGAAATAAAATTTTTAAAAATCAACAAAAAAAAGTAGCAAAACAGTTGTATTCACATTGTTGTCATGAATGGATTTTGCTTAGGAATTGCTTTTGTGCTGCTTATTAGGAAAACACAAATTATTTACATAGAATCACAGAATAGTTTTGGTTGGAAGGGACCATAATCCCCTTCTCATTCCACTCCCTGCCATGGTCAGGTACACCTTCCACTAGAACAGGTTGCTCCAAGGCCTGTCCAATCTGGCCTTGAACACTTCCAGGGATGGGGAAGCCACAGTTTCTGTGGATGACCTGTGCCATGACCTCACAGGAATTTCTTCCTAATATCCAGTCTAAATATACCCTCTTCATCTTAAAGCCTTTTCCTGTCGCTCCATGCCCTTGTCCAAAGTCCCTTCCCAGCATTTTTTGTAACCCCTTTAGGTACTGGAAGGCTGGAATGTACTGGAGCATTGCAATCTAAGTCATACATTCAATTACATAAAAAGGAGAATGTGTGTACAGGAGTCTGTACTTCTAAAATGCATGTAAATTTGTACTAACCTGAGTAAAGAAAGTATAAGCAGAGCTAATACAAGTGAGATCAGAGAAAAGTAATACCCTATAGTGTATAACAGCTGTAATGTGGTAAGTAGTTTGTGTTCTTCTTCCTAGAAACAAAGAAGAAAAATATGTTATGTAGGCAGGTGGGCAGATCACAAACAGCTCAGAAACTTTTATGTTCACCTTCAAGTTGCAAGGAGTCAGGGTAGAGATCTGGTGCCTGCCCTCTGCACTGCCTTGTGAAACCAGTCTATGACAGAGACATTTGCAGCCAGACTTAGTTACTTTTTAAATTCAAAAGCACTTTCAGACTCATTTCAAATTTCTCCTGCACAAACACCATTCATAGTCTGAATCACAGCTACTCATTGCCATGATTCTATGCACCAAATAGATCCTGGTGGGTTAACAGTTGCAGAGATCAGCACACTCAACCTTGCACACACAAGTACACTTACTCTGTGTGTGGCCTGGAGACACAGTTAAAGATCAGTTGTGCTGTACAATTTTGAGAGTTAGTTCTGTCTAGAGGTATTGAAATAGACTGACTTCAGCCTTGAGTTCAAAGAAAAAAATAAAAATTATTAAATTGGAGCTGTATAGAATATCTTCAAGTGACAAATAAGACCCCAGAGGAGGAAGAAAAGCACTTACATTTTCATAGATTATCATAGAACATCCTGAGCTGAAAGGTACCCACAAGGAGTCCAAGTCCAGCTCCTGGCCCTGCACCACAAATTTCTGTCTGATTTGCTTCATTTAACTTTTTTTTGCTAGGTTTTTCCATTTTAGCTGCTTATGTCTACCTCTCAACTATTCATACTCCTTTTCTAGCTCAATGAAAGCTTCTCTGCAGAGGGAATGTGAGATATATGTGATTTTCCTAATCCATATCTGGCCTGCAGAGATTTTCTTGGAACCTGTGTCTTTTCCTCAGTAAGTTTGCTGTTTTTCTTGTTTTCCTTCTCAGCACCAGGGATTTTAGCACTGTCTTTCTGCTAGTAGTTGTCCTTAATAATTTTATGCTTGTGAGCTGGGCCTCTCAAAGAGGGTGAAAATGACCAGGGAGAGCAGTGTGGCTGCAGGAGATTCCCAACCATTAGTCACTCTAAATAAACTGAAAGTTTAGAAATTCATGTACTCACTAGATAAAAAACTTATTAAAAACTTAGTAGTGGTAGTGCCTGGAGATACTGAACTAATAGTGTTTCATCAATAAAGCAATGTTACTCGATAAAGTAATAAACAGCACTCATCCAATAAAGTAAAAAATAACAGTGCTCACCTAAGAGACTAATTTTTACATCAGCTAAGCTGAACTCCATGGCAAAAGAAGTTTCCCCTCTGCTGATGAAGTCCAGCTCTTGGGCTGATGCAATATGGAAAATACAGGATGGAAGGCATCAGCACTAGAGAGAATCCACCAGTCTCTGACCAGCTAAACTTGAAATGACCAATTAATGGTTCATTAAGTGCTAAAAGGCTTATTAAATGTTGAAGGGCTCAGGAGGGAAGTTGTCTGAACTTGATAGACTACTGTGATTTGTGGAGATGCTGAGATGTTTGCATTTAAGTTATTTGCTTGACAAGTTGCCGTCTTTTTCTATTTTATTACGGAAAAACAGCATATGTGAACACTAGACTCTGAACAGAAAATAATTTGTGGCATCTAAAGCAGGAATCCCCTTCCTTAATATTTCCTCTTCTGCTGCTTCTAAATAAAATAACAGTTTTCCATTTGGTAATTTAAATGAAATTTGAACATTCATTGCAGGTATTCAGTGGAAATGTTTTGTCAGTTACTTGAGAAGGGATTAAGAAGATTAAAGTATTCAACCATAATATAAAACTTACTTACTTTTTTTTGGAAATGATTTTTCTCAGAACATTCTGAACTATCCCGCCAAATGTCTGTGGAATTTTCCTTTGTTTGCCAAATCCCTTCATCCAAGCAGACTCTGTATACATGTCCTATGCTTCCTGAAAGTAAACAGAGGTTTAGTCAGAAAGATCAAAATAAAGATTTCATTTTTCATACACATTTGAAAGATTTCTTCCTTGTACCACCACAATAGATACCACACCACCCCCACTCGAAAAAGCAGTGAACCCCACTTTTCTTTTGTCTTTGACAATATATTTTCCATATTTACATAGGACAAAGTAGGAATGTAATCTAGTAGAAACAAATTCCCAGAATGTACCTGATTTTTACAAACAACCCCACAGAGTTACTATATCAAAAAAAAAAAAAAGCCTGAATCTCACTTTATTCTTTTTCCTCATTAAGCTCCTAAGCTCCATCAAATATGGGTAATTCATTGCCCAGGTTGTGCAGTCAAAACTGTAGGAGAATTTGATTAGGGAATGATCTTTCCCTGTAACACCTGATATGGCAAGTGTTGCAGGCTAGTGTTTCAGTTCTGTGCTATGGGGACCCTTCAGCACCTGGAGTGAACTGGTGAATCTTTCTTGGCTTTCACTGCATTGTCCTAGTTTTTGTGGAAATTCAGACAGAACAAGAGAAAAACAAGTCTCTGTTACATGGAGGGAAGATGTTTTCATGTTTATTGTGAAGAGCTGGATCTGTTCTAAATTGTTGGCAGAAACAGTTGTTTGGAAGATTAGATAGAAGCTTGGTCTCTTTCTGCTTATCAGCATAAAAAAGGACAAATGATATTAAAGAACAAACTGTGTGTGGTGTGAGCTCGAGAAAGCTGGGATAAGCAACCTATAGTAGTCTCCCAAGTGTTAAAAAACTCAGGCAGAATTGGCCCCTCCAAGTGGTATTAGAAATGCAGCTAAAAAAGGCTGTGTAGCAGGATTCACAAATGCTGCTCTGTGGTGGTAGGAATGCCCTTTCATTTCTTTAGGAGAAAAGGAATGTTGTTTGCTCTTCAACAATTTTGCTTCTGAAGATGATTTTATTTTTCCCTTCCTGAGAGCTTCCCTGCTCCACTCCTGCCAGGAAAACGCTACTTGGAAGGCTTGTTTGTTCACCACACCACTTGCTGTTGGTGTGCTATATCCTACTGGAGGGCTGACTGCTTGGTCTGCTGCTTGGTTTGGCTCTTACAGTTTTCTGGGAGAGAATTTCGTGTCTGGGGGTCAGTGGGGACCCCAGAAGTTGAACTTCAGAAGCTGAGCCCCAGATCTGCTACTGTCAATAATGTCCTGACAATATGTTTACGTGACCTTGCAAATGTTGCTTTAGAGCAGACAATATGGAGATGTGGCAAGCACAAATGGAAAAAAAGAGCAAACAAACATCGACAATGATTTTGTGCCTCAATTCAGAAAAGGGGTAGAAAGAGCCAAGAGAGCACTCAGACACTTCATAGGACACTGGGACAAGGTAGACAAGCACCACCTGTCCTTTAGCTGGATTCCCAGCACAAACTCGAAGACAAGTTACCACTTTCACATTACCATTTTCCAACCATGGCAAATATGAAGGACAAGGAACAGAGACATTTCCTGGGGGTGAGTAAGGCCAGCAAACAAACTGATCAAATGTCCCATTGCAATGTATTCCTGGGGAGAGAAGCAAATAAAAGTTTTACAAAAAGCTGTCCAGACAATGGACAAACATGGAAACCATTGTGTGCTGTTCCAGGTAATCTGCAAGCTACTCCAGAGTAACAAGATGTAGCAGATAAACATTGTGCATTCACTGTGCAGTGCTCCATGCACAGGGCAGAAACAGCTGCTGCCTTTCTTCCTTGGATCCACACAACAGCTGCAGGTTTTACACACTTTACTAGGAGATAAGCATATTGCTCTTCACAGAGATACTGAGGTCAGACCTCACTGTGGTCTGCAGCTTCCTCAAAAGGGGCAGTGGAGGGGCAGGCACTGATCTCTGCTCTGTGTGACCAGTGACAGGACCCGAGGGAATGGCTGGAGCTGTGTCAGGGCAGGGTCAGGTTGGATCTCAGCAAAAGGTTCTTCCCCCAGAGGGTGGTTGGCACTGACCAGGCTCCCCAGGTCAGTGAGCACAGCACCAAGGCTGCCAGAGCTCCAGGAGCATTTGAACAATGCTCTCAGGGAGATGGTGGGATTGTTGGGGTGCCATGGGCAGGGCCAGGGGTTGGACAGGATGATCCCTGTGGGTCCCTTCCAACTCAGGAAGTTCTATGTGTCTGTGATTTTACGAGACTATGATCCTGAGGCCTCTGTGGTCCAAATATAACAGTCAGATTCCAGGCATGCTGTGCAAGTTTCAAGCTGGCTTCCTGCCAAGTCTCCGAAACTTGACAACAGGGTCTGCTTCCCAGAGAGGGAAGGAAAAAAAACCAAGCAGCCGAAGCTATAGCAAAAATATATATTTTACATATGAAACAGATATATACAGTGAGAATATTATATATATATCTATAACCCCAGAAACCCTAAATAGCTTCCCAAAGAGAAGTGGGAAAGGGAGAAGGGAAAAAGGACAAAATTGGATGAAAAGGGACTGAAACAAAACAGGTCTACACAATCTAAAAATCTCGGTAACCAGCAAACTAAAGAACTGGCAAAATCTCACCACTTGCCTTGAGAGAAGCAGGACGGCTGGACGCGGCCCAGCACTCTCCCCTCACACGTGGCAGATAACAGCAGCCACCGTAGGCCTCAGCTCCAGATAAGCCAGACCAAGACAGGGACCCACCGTTCTCGAACCTCGCCGGAAAGGAAGAGAGCAAGCTCTCTTATCTATGCCCTATTTATACCCCAGGTTACGTAAAGGAATAGCATGGAATACTTCCTTTGTTGCTTTCCTAGTTCCTTCCTGGTTACAAGCTGGTCTCCAGGAAGGCCTAGACTGAAACCATCACACATGCTATCACTCATTGGTTTTGGTACGTGCAGCAGACTGGTAAATGGAAGACCTTTCACCTTTCCCGAAACCTGTGACAACTGTTCTTAGCTCAGACCTCTGCCAGCTTCTCACAGTGACTTCTCTTAGCCTTTGGGCAATATCTCTTATTACCAGAGATATTAGTAGAGGTTGTATCACTGGTAATATCTCAGACTAACTCAGTTTTAAGATTCATAGGTATCATATCACTCACGGGACTTAAGGTAAAGACAAAACATTTGATAATGCAGAATTGAAACGGTGCAACCGGGTGACTAACAAAACATAAAATGCATTAATGGCTTCCCTAGTGTCTTTCTTTTTGGGATACACTGAAGTTCTTCTCTCTTAGCTTTAATGGGTTTGCCCATCCTAAGCTAGAAGAGTATATCCTGCTTTGCTTAGCAATACTTTGAGAAACTTATGTGGGAGGAAGAATACGGGGAGCAACAAATACAGCTGTGTGCTATCTCACTAGCATCTTTTGGGGGTGCTTCTGCTCAAATACAGAGCACAGTATGTGCATTCTTACAAATTCCATTCTATCTTTGAGGCTCAACATCTGTGGCACCGTGTTATGACCTGTATAGCTGTTAACATTTAAAGCTGCATTTTTATTATTCCTTTCCCCCAATTTCTGATCAAGGTTTGTTCAAGTGTAAATTGGGTAGGCTGCCAGAAAAATACCTCTTTTTTTTTTTTATTTCATGAAAACTGGAGTTCTGAGTCCCCATAGTTCTCTTCATCACCTACTACAAACTACTTCCCTCTAATATCTTGCCAGGGTCATCTGGCTTAGTTCTAATTACCATCAAAGACACCATTCTCTGCCTTCACAGGAGAATACACTCTTCTTTTGCATCATGCTGAGGGTTTCTGCACACTAAGGTCACCACTGGTCATTGATCTCCAGCTGCTCACTACTCTTTCTCTTTCTTTCCTGTCAGTGTTATTTGTAAGCCATACTGCATGAGTACTGGCTGAGCTGATCTGTGCTTTGCTTCCCTTGCTTTTCAGAAAAACACTTGTTCTCTCTGCAGTCCTCACCACTTTCTTGCCTCTTTGACTCCACTTTCTTGCCTCTCTGACTGTCGTCACATAGCGTGTAACTTATGCAAGTGTCTTTCTCTGACCTTTCTGTGTTTTCTCTCCTATTTTCCACAGATGACTCTGACTTCTGACACATCCACCTCACCTCCTCGTTTGGAGTCCCCACCAAATTTGGTGAGGGTGCTTTCAATACCTGCCTATAGCCAGATTCACTTTTAATCTTTCCTTGGTGAACTGCAATCACCTCTCTCCCAGCTACTTCTTGGACTTCTCCAACTACTGTAACCAAACCCTTGCTATCTTTTCTTTAAGACAAAACACCTAGCTGAGCCGAGTTTATACTCTACTGAGCAGAGTCTGCATGTGAGCAGAGTGAAATAATGACAAATTATAAAATCCCCTTTTGCCAAACAGCATAAAACTTTGAGCACCTAACCAAAGGTGGGAGGTGTGGACTCAGGACAAGACGCTGTCCTCTGAAGCTATACTGCTCTTTTTCCAAGAATCCAAGAGCCATAGACACAAGAGAATAAACAAGCAACCTAAAGCTAATGTTTGTGTCAAGTGAACATGGGAAAACCTGGTTCTGTATCACAGCTTATTATCCTAATGGTTGTGTCCCAAAATGCACAAGCAGTCCTGTGAGAAGGCAGCAGCTCCTCAGCTGCCTTGACCAGGCAGAAAACAGACTCTGTCCTCTGTCAGGTCCCAAGTGTTTTGAGTCCTTGTTTGCCATGGTTCAGGTTTCAAAGTCTAGAAATGGGAGACATATTGTTTTCCCTGGGTGCTCTGTTCTCCTGTGGTTAGCATAGTTTCCAGGAATCGAGTTTGACTTCCTTCAGGTTGAAACAGGAAGTGAAAACTGGTCTTACCAGGTTCTTACAAAAAATGGCTAGCAGGTACCTCTGGACCAGGCACTCAATGCCACACCACAGTGGCATCATTTGTTCAGTGTTTCCTTTCTTTATATGATCTGGTTTTATGTGTAGGAACCTAACATGTTTCAGGAATAAGAGAGCCATTAATTTCATGATTTGCATATTCATCAATGTTACTTAACACAGTTCTTTATTGTGCTGTTTAATTCCTTACCAGTATCTATAGTTGATTCCTGTAGCATTTTCAAGCATTCCCGTTTATATTTATTCCATTCAGTAGTGGTTTTTTCCAGCAGAGATCCTTTGGCCTGGGAGTGAAAATACTGTACATGAGGAAAATCAGTTAGAATCTTTCGGTCTTTAATGGCAAGATTCTTTCCATTATAAGAAATGTCAGAGAAGAGGAGACAAGAGGACAGAGAGGACAATGGAGGGTAGATAAAAAGGGAGATAAAGACAGACATTCCTTCTCCGGAAATTGTAGAATCGCAGAAACACAGAAAGCTTTGGGTTAGAAGGGAGATTAAAGATCATGTAGTTCCAACCCCCCATCATGGACAGGGATACTTTCCACTGTCCCAGGTTGTTCCAAGCCCCATCCAACCTGGCCTTGAACCCTTCCAGAGATGGGGCAGCCACAGCTTCTCTGGGCAACCTGTGCCAGGGCCTCACCACCCTATTATTGAAATTTCTTCGTTTACTGTCTCTGCCCAAACAAGTAATGTATTGCCATAGTGCTATATTACCACAATTTTTTTTCAACTTCTGTAAAGTTCCTTTTAAAAGATCCACATAGACATTTAATTGCCAGGAACTGTGAGGGTGCACTAAAAATATTGTAATTTCATTCCTCTACTGTAGAAAATGTGTGCTGATCTTCACTAACTTCACAGTCTTTCTAGTCTTTTTATAGTTAACTTATGCCAAGGTCAGCTATGGATTTATGTTTCTGCTAGTTTAATGTAGGAATCTGACTGATGATAATTTTGAGGGCTGTTTATTCTTACAGTATTTTTAAAGATAATCAAGCACACCTGGTCGAGTAGAACAGCAAAAAAAAGGAAAAAAAAATATAAGAGTAATGAATAAGCTTTGTTATTTATTTACTAGCACCTTTCCTCTGGTGCATTCTGTACTCCTGTCCAGCATTTCAAAGACCACTTATTTCACCAGTAGCTGCAATTTCCTCTTTTTTTTTTTCTAAGAAACACTTTTGTAAATCTTAGTTTTACTCTCCCATCTGCACCAACTGTGCTGCCCTTTTTTGCCTGGACAGGACACTAATTTGCTTTCCTCTTGTTTCCATAGGTGAGAAGAGTCTTTGCCCTCAAGATTACCCATGTAATAAAATGGAGAATTGTTTTTTCCCTTTTCAAAATTTTCTCCATATAAAACATCTCACACAAATGGATTTTCTTATGTTCTGAACTTTTATAAGTACATTAATTTTCCCTTTTTTTTTGTTTGTTTGTTTTTCTTTTTTAGGATGAGATGTTTTTGCGTTATTGGGGGGTTTGCTGGGGTTGGGATTTTTTTTGGTTTATCTAATACCTTATATCAATATATAATGTTTAGTATCACTATGTAATATCTATGTTTTAGATATTTTCAAAGCTGTTTTTTTCTACACCTTCCTGTCTGATCTTCCTCTTCCAGAGGAGATCAAGAATTTTTAAATTCTGAAAAGCTACATTTCTGAAGACAGTTTAATCTGGAATATGATATGTTGATGTGATCTGTTTTGAAAGAATAGAAATAAAAGCACCTCAAGAAAAATCTCCCTTTTAGTAGTGAAGCTTTGAAGACAGTCTTAACTTTGGATTTAGTCAGTCTAATGACAGCAGACTCTACTGAGTCCCTTCTGGAAAGCCACCATCCCGTGATTACAAGAGCAGTCTCCTCTGCTTGGCTGCTCCTATGCTGGCAGGCTCCTGGCTCCAGGCTGTCATGGTTTAGGAATGGTATTCTCCAATTTGGTACTCCCACTAAAACCATGAACCACTTCCCCTCTCCTCTCCAACTGGAGGCACAAAAGGCGAAGATCACAAGTTGAGATAAGAACAATTTACTGGAAACAGCAATGAGATAAGAAAGAGAATAGTAACACCATCAGTACTAAGGACAGAGGGTACAAGAAAAGAAATTACTCACATGGAAATCAACCCCTGAAAACAGACAATACCAAACCGGTCCTTCCTCCACATTTGCTTGACTGGAAGTAACCCCTTCCCCCTGGAAGACAGTCACTTCCCCCTCCCCCAGCAATGATGTGAGGTGTCATGGAATAATCTCTGGGTCCCTACTATGGCTGGAACCAGAACACTTGTTCTGGCTCCTTCTCTTTGCCTGCTCACCCTGTGCTGTGCTCTGGAATCCTCTGGGCCTAAACACGTTTAGCTGCTCCTAAAAGCAAAAACAGTCCACCCTCAACACACAAGGTCATACTGGGCCTATTACCCACTCTTTTCTTTTCTGGGTGAAGATGGGCTGAAAACGCAAGTAAAGCAAAAAAGGACATCGATGTCTGAATAGGCATTTGCTTTGACAGACAAATTCTGGCATGTTGCATGGGAGAGAGTCGCAGCATTTATAAGATGTGGATAGCTCTGTGGCCACAGATGACAGGGCTTGAGGGGATTGTCAGTGCTGATTGATAAGGGACTGAGAGTAGAGTCTTAAGAGCCCTGCTTGGACGTGCTGGCTTGAGTTACCCCCTTAGCACTGGGAAGCCTGTAAGCAAAAAGGAAAGAGACCTAGACATTAGCATGAAAAGGTGAAGTCAGGGATGTAAATCAACAGTTGCTAGCAGAGAGGAAAAAAATTAAATTTATCTCCAGTGATAAAATATCAAATCTACTATACTCTTAAAAAAAAATTTAAAAATTACCAGCTAAAGACAAATTTTAGTAATGATTTTATATACAGTGACTGAAGTGTTTAGGATGTGGTTGACATCTGTGGCATACACCTTTAGCAATGTAAGGGTTGCAGTTTTCCCAAGGGGACTCTTATACTTTAACATGCTCTCCCTAAATAGATGGATATTCATATTTTCTGGCACATCTTTATCATACAACACTGACTGCAGAGGCCTTTAAGAGGACCATAGCTGATAATTACTGTTTAGAAAAGCAATGGCTAAAAATAGAAGAATTAAATGCAAAATTGATAATTTTGGTTATTTGGGCAGATGAAGAAATGCCCAATAAGAATCCAAACAGCAGAGAAAGGATAATGCTGGATGCTGCTTACAGTCCAATATCAGCACAATGACTTGATCATTTTTTATCCAGGGAAAAGAACACCAGTCTAAGAAGTCTCTGTGCAATAAGCACCCTGGTCTCCTGAAACCAGGGCTTTGAGAGGCCAGAGGCAGGTCAGCAGTCAAAAAACACTGTCACTATAAGTTAGCAAAAATGAAAATTGAAATGAAAATTGAAAATGTTACCAATTGTAAACAGTAAATTTTGGTGACCAAACCAAATGTAAGTTTTCTAAAACAATCCTTCTACCAAAAGAATGCTTTTCTGTTCTCCAGGAAAAGTCAATTTCCTTTTGCCAGGACTAGACCCTTTTTTTGAAACCGCCTTTCCCACATGCGTAGTTGTCCTGGACTTGTCTGAGCTTTGTGATGTGCTAAGGGCTGAGATTTATAACCAGAACAATGTATGGTTGTGAACTTCACCTGTATTTGTTCCTTTGAACCTATGGAGTGTTTTTTTTAAAAGAAAGAAGAGAAAACTATATCTATTTACTTTCAAAACAAGAACAGTGGAGACTGTGAGCTAGGTCTTCCCTAGGATCACCATTTCATGCATGTTTTTACTGTGTAAAATGTTACCCACTCAATGCTCTGCTTTTAGTCTCTCAACTAATTTCCAGACACTCTACCTAAAGTTACAGGGAGTAGGAAGACTATAATTATTCTTCCTGTGATGGGCTTGTAAGATAAGGAGAGAATATTTACAACAGCCATGAGAAAGGAATGCATGTTTCCAAAATAAAAAGCATCTTGACATTTCCCTCATGCAGGCCTCAAAATGCTGGGAACTATGGGAAATTTTTCAGACACTCGTAGGTCAGTGAACCTCATTTGAAGAGGCAGAGACATGGAGATGACGCATTTGGAGACAGGACTTTAAGACCGTGTTTAAGGGAGAACACTTCAGTTTCTGATAAACAAATGCATTAAACGGACAAGGAAATACAAAGAAAGCCTCACTGCTACATGACTGCTTGTTTGGTTCCATTCCTGGAGACAAGGTTGACAGACAGTCATGAAGAAGTTCACTCAACCACAGTGAGGAGCAGTTTAGGCCTAAATGAACCACATCACTTCCTTATGGAATTGTCCATTTCTTCTAAGCTGCAGGCATGGTCACATAGCCAATACCTGGTCACTACTGATGTAAATACTTGTGAGTTGCTTGGTTTTCTACCATGAAACTTTCTCATGAAAAAAGATCAAGTCTATGTAAAACCAGAGCTGCAGCTGAAAAAAAAGTTGAGCTGTCAGCTGATCTGAAAAATCAATTTTAAATATACTTAGAAGAACATAGAAAAGATTTAAATTACTAATAAGAATGGAACAGGTTTCCTATAGCAGTTGTGAGTGCCCCATCTCTGGAAGCGTTTAAGGCCATGTTGGACGAGGCTTGGAGTAACCTGGTCTGGTGGAAGGTGTCCCTGGACATGGCAGGGGAAAATAAGGGTCATTTAGATCACAGAGAAACGTGAATCCTTTGGCAGAGCATGCACCATGATAAACCTAATGCAATGTTTTGCTTGTAGGAGCCACAACTGGAGAATATATGTCAGGACTTTTTGAAAATTTGTATTTAGCTGTAGAAATGAAGTTACATGAACCATCAGTTGAAAATTATAGAACCAGAGAATCAATTAGGCTGGAAAAGACCTCTGAGATGATCAAGTCTAACCTATGACCAAACACCACCACGTTAACTAGACCATGGCACTGAGTGCCACATCCAGTCTTTGCTTAAACACCTCTGCGGACAGTGACTCCACCACTCCCTGGGCAGCCCATTCTAAGATCAAATCACCCTTTCTGTGAAGAAATTCTTCCTACTGTCCTAAATGTTGCAGTACAGGGAAATATTGACATTTCTGGAGTTGTACATACAAGAGAGGATGTTGAGAAGGAGTACAGGACAACATTAATGAGTAGTACTTGCCCCTAGTGCAACTCTGTCTGGATAATATGACTAAGTCTGATGGTCATACCTCAAAAGAAATCAGCAATTTATTTAGTTTGCTCAGAGTCCACAAACTGCATCAAGATGACACCTCTGTTTAAAAATATGTTGGATGCAGCAGAAAGTGCTGCCTGAAGCTTTCATTTAGGAAATGGATTATATATGATTTGCAGACTGGTTTAAATTTAAATTTTTCGTAACTGACTACAGTATAATCAGGATTTCATGCTTTTAATTTTTTGTACTAAGCTACTGGTGAAATGAAATGTTTCTGTTTATTGAGACTATGCTATTATGGACGGAAAAAAATCCTTCAATTTATGTGTAAACTAGAAATAAAAAGTTAAATATTTTCTTATTCTTTCAGCCATGGTCCTGGTTTATTATTTTTCATATCTATAGAAGTTTTTGCTAGAAAATACAGATATAGTGATGTATGACTGTTATTCCTTTAAATTCTTCTTTCTTATGAAATAAAATATAAAGAAATATAGCACATATTTCTTTAAACAAGTTCCAAGAACCACCATGACAAAATAATTCACTATGATTTATAGTCTTGTGAACTTTTGATCACACAGAAGTACTTGGGATATTTTCTGTTAGCATTGATGGAACCAGTGCTTTGGCCGAGGTGTTTCACAAGCCTAAGAGTTGTTTCAGTTCTATAAACAGAAGCTCCAAACGGAGAAGCCCCAGATTTGAATTACAGAAAAGCATTAGGAATATTTTCTTAAAAAAAAAAAAATTGTGTTTCCTTTCACAAAAAAGCTAGAAACACAGTTATCGGCTCTCCAGCACATAGAGATGCAAACCCACTTCCTTAGAAAGCCAGAAGAATGGAGAATGAGTGGATAGAAATACCTTATTGTTTTCAGTTTAGAGTAAATCTGTTGGTTGTGCTAATGCCTATATACACTCATTTCAAAGAAATGTACCGTAAATCTATATATGAATTTTATTCTGTTGAATTGAAATTTACTACATATTATTAATTATTTTGAAAATTTATTCAAATCAAGATTGATATTAATAAATAATGATTATTAAAAACCTACTTGAAAATTTCCTTGAAGTGAATTACACTGAGATATTTTATCATTAAATACCTAAAATTCTTCCAAATTATAAGACAATATAGAAGAAAGAAGT